>NC_137813.1:22837032-23167032 GCF_963921795.1 Nannobrachium achirus | reverse complement strand
CAACTCTCAGAATTAGTCATTCCAGTAGAGAAAGTAACTAAATCGGTTGTCCGTCCCCAAACTGTTATAGAAAGTTGCTCTTGTAGGCTATATGAATGAAGAGTATATCATTCCCGAAATGCTGCAGCTGCATCTTGGAATTTTACGATTTTGCTACCTGAAGTTCATCCAAGGGCATAAAGCACCCCTGAGGTCCTGTGGCACAAGTTCACATGAACCACAATGAACATCAGCAAGCAAAAGTCTCAGGATATTCTCATCGTTTTAATAGTTAGTATGTGTGCTTTACTTGCACGTCAGTCATTTCGTCACAGTAGCCGTCAATTTCTTCGAAAGGTGGAATGCATGATGCAACATTCAGAATGAAACTTATTGAATCTTGTACATTACCTTGAAGGACGGTGATTGTCAAAAACAGGGGTCTTCAACAGGGGGTCCGGGACCCCTAGGGGGTCCTCAGAGTTAGTACAGGGGGTCCTCCAAATCTTTGTGTGATAAGAACTCTATTCTTTCTACACTAACCACTTGAACCCTATAGTTTCTCTATTCTATGTGGAACATTAGCCAAGAATAGCCGATCTACGCTGCGAGGCGTTGTGAGCTTGTAGAACTGTTATTCTTGGCAAAGAGGTTTGGTGTAGAGGGAAAAGAAGAGCAGACTAAGAATTGACGGTTCAAGTCGTTCAATGTCTAAAAATACACATTAAACCAAACAACCTACACTGATGATATTGCTGTCAAACAAGTCTAAGCTGTGAAATCTATGAAAATTTTTAATCTGCAACACAATTTTATACAATATGTAGTGGGGGTCCCCGCTTCATCTCTCTCTCAGCTAAGAGGTCCTTGGCCTTGAAAACGTGGAAGACCCCTGGTCTAAAAACTATCTTTTGAATTGCTGGACAGTGCAGTGAGACTTTGCGATTAGCATCAAACCACTACGACTTTATTTTCCTCTAGAAGATCAGATGAGTGCCACACTGAAATACACACAAGCCTGCAGAGACCCAAGAACAGATTATACTAGAACACAGTGAGCTTCAGCGGTCCGCCGCAGCGCTTGTACCTTGTTGTCTCGTTGTCTAAACAGGTCTGTGGGTTTGCAATAAACAAGTTATCTATCGCCTGACATTTGTTGTTGCATGAGATTGGATACATACATACACAGACACAGTGCGTACAGCGTTTGTACACGTGCACACATGCAATCACACAACCCATACCGTTGCTCTCCTTATTATCATTAACTCCACTTTAGTGTGTGATCGAGTGTAAGGGGAAGCAAGTGAAAGTGAAGAGAAGCATTAAGCAGTGCATACACAAGTAGGCTGTGTGTGTGTGTGTGTGTGTGTGTGTGTGTGTGTGTGTGCGCGTGCGTGCGTGCGTGCGTGCGTGCGTGTGTGTGTGTGTGAGAGTGCTTGGGGGGGAGGGGGGTTGAACACCTACTCTCCCACCTGCCTTTTAGAGAGCCCTCTTCAATCACACGGCTGGGGTCATTGTGGATGTGAACCTGTATAGCCGCTGGGCATTGTTTATCTATTTCTGTCTTCTCGCTTTACGCCGAGAACACAGAACGCAGGAGACCCATTAAATGTGTGCTTGAAAATTGAACAGCTCTCGCACCATACACGCTGTCCTGTACGCAGCGCTCTGTGTTTTTGTCAGGAATAGGCAGGCTGACATTTGATAACTAAAACTGACCTTATCAAACCTGTCTGTTTGTTACTGTGATGGTCTGTTGTGAGCTAACTGTCATGACAGGCTGTGGGCTTGTTTTAATCATTTGAATACATGAAGATTTGTGTCGTTAAAAAATAAACCAAGATAGAACAGACGTATACAGTAGGGATAATAATTAAGTGCCCATGTACAGTAGAATATATTCCTTACGATTATTCCACAATTCATGTGTTGAACTATCTGCTTTCGTTTTGTCCACACAGAGAAAAACACGTATTTTAATAAAAACTAGTAAGACGCCTCAGGGCGACATGCAACCCCGTCGCGCCATGTCTTTGCCGTCTGTCCAGTGATGTATATTGGACCAGTTACCCATATATGGAGATCCATGTACTGTATATGGAGATATCATACATACAATCCCTTTCATGCCCATACATGGAGATCCCTGTCTGAATCAGCCACACAGATATGGGCTGTCTTCCTCCATAGGGCATACCCATATGAAGTCCTGTTAGATATGGGCTTAATATTGATGACATCAGGGATCTCCATATATGGGCATAACATACATGTATACAATACATTTTATGCCCATACATGGAGATCCCTGCCTGAACCAGCCACACCGCTGTCACCTGTTTATGCCCATATATGGAGATCCCTGCTCTGAGTATCTGACTGTGATGTGACCTGTGATGTCACAGTGATGTGTCAGAGGAACCACAGTATCAGACGTTATCCCTGCTCTGAGCCTGTGATGTCACAGTGATGTGTCAGGGGAACCAGTGTCAGGCGTGACATACAGACAGACAGTCAGACAGACAGACAGAGATACGTGGACAAGATGTGCCGGTTTCCATGGTTAACTGCGACCTACGGTCACAATAATTACAGTAAATGTGTATAGCTCGCAGCCATACACAAGTGGCAGCGGCTGGGGACACCTCTGATTTGGCCTGCACGCTGCAACACTGAAGAGCTGTGACAAAGCAGCCAACTGTTCTACAGGCAGTGTGAGGATGACTAACCCAAACTTTCAGAGTGAGAGGTGTCGCTCGCTCGCTCTCAACTTCACAGGAAAAACAAGTCGTCAGGTTCTGATGTTGCAGAAAGGCCCAAGATGTTATTTTTTCCCTCTCTCTGTCTTGTTTTGAGGTCTTCTTACTTTGAGCTGTTTGCTCTGGTTCACATAAAGATGACAATGCGAAGTGGGTGGCGGGTGGCTTGGGCATATGGTAATTTCAACTGATGTTTTTTGTGCGTCAATTTCAGTTATGCATGCCATTATTAGTCTTTTCTAAATACTCACGCATTACACGGCTTCCAAATTCCCCTTAACCGTGGCTAACACCATCCCTGCCTGGACCTGCCAAGAAAGCAGCACACAGCTCTGACTGTCACGCAATCAATTAAACAGTGATTTGTGACCAAAGGAGACCGTGAAATTGCCCCGGAGAGGGATGGAGAGAGGGCCTATATTTGGACGAGAGCTTCCTAAATGCACTACTTAAGGTAAACTACATTAAATCTGAGGTAATTAGCGTGCCACATACCAACCGCAGACTGCTAATTGAGCTGCCTGTGGTACAGTGGCTGCCTGGCTGCCTCCTCCCAACGGGACCTGCAGACTGCTGTTAATGCTAACCTTAGCCTCCGCGCTCCTCGACACACCGAGGGCAGCCGCGTGCACAAACAATAATTGTCAGCTGACATGAAACACAAAAACATGTCAACATACCCTGCTGGCGGGCTGAGCTGAGAGAAAGGGACACTATAAGGTGTGTGTGTGTGTGTGTGTGTGTGTGTGTGTGTGTGTGTGTGTGTGTGTGTGTGTGTGTGTGTGTGTGTGTGTGTGCGTGCGCGCGTGTGTGTGTGTGCGTGCGCGCGCGCGTGTGTGTGCGTGCGTGCATGTGTGCATCAGTGCATGAGAGAGAGAGGGAGAGAGAGGGAGATGGAGGGAGAGAGAGAGAGAGAGAGAGAGAGAGAGAGAGAGAGAGAGAGAGAGAGAGAGAGAGAGGGGGAGAGAGAGGTGGTTGCTGTGGTTGGGGTTGGGGTGTATTTGTGGGAATAGGGCAGCTTTTACATGCACTGTTTGCCTGGAGGGCCATGGTGCGTCGTCAGGGCTTGTTGAAGACATGTCGGGTCCCGGTCCTTGTGGGAATGGCACTCCACAGTTCCAGGATCACGCAAGGCTCCCCGAAGGCTTAACGTGAAGTTGCAGACGTGGACAAAGTCAGAGATTTGTGGGTTTTCTTAAGTCGCGTTTGGCAGAGGACCTGTATTATTTAGCTCCGTGTGAATGTGTGCCCTCAGAAACTGCCGTCGCTGCAAAAGCCTCTTTCGTGCTCCGGTCCTAACCTGAGGAATTCAGGAGAAACCTCTATTTCGTCACTGTCGGGCAGAAACCCTTGGCTTGTATGGCCAAGTTTCAAATGTGTATGTTTTTTTCAAAGCCCTGCTTAATCATACAAGACTGCCGCACAAAATGTGTGAAAATAGCAGATCTACTGTGTGCTTGTAGATCTGCTATTTTCACATACAAGGTTTCCACCCGACATACAAGGTTTCCACCCGACAGCAGCGATTTGCACAAGACCAAAGGCTTTCGCAACGGGCAGCGCGAGTAAAACCCAACATGCGTGTTTTAGGAATTCGATGATAAAGTATGTGTTTATTAGTTGTGTTTCCAGTGGCGATGGAGTGTATGAGTTGTAACTTACTCACTCGCTCCCTATCACCGTAGCTCCCGGTCTTTGCCGTCTGATGACGTCAGGCCGGGTCCGGGTCACGACCCCATGTCTCCACTATGGCCCCTGAAGGGATTCCCTGGCCTGGCTGTAAGACTGTGGCGACCCCCGGGGTCCGGCTCTGCCAAGTTTCCAGGAAAAGATGTGTTTGTTTAACTTCAGACTAGGATCCGATAGAGACACCAGGAAACGCTCCAGACACTGAGGATGAGACTCACACACACACACACACAGAGGCAGACACACAAACACACACACACACACAGCTGACAGCAAAGTGGGAACAGGAGTTTTTGGGAAAATGTGCCATGGTGTGATTGCTGGGGTCACAGTTCACACACACACACACACACACACACACATACACACACACACACACACACACACACACACACACACACACACACACACACACACACACACCCACACCCACACCCACACAAAACAGACACACGCACATTTCAGAGTTGTCTAAAGGAGGAATAGAGTATGTATGAGATGTAATAGCAGCAGTAAATCTGCAGGCTGCTTTGCTTTGAAAACTGCCTGGCTCTGCAAAAAACCTCCAGAGACCGAGAGAGAAACATCTCCCTGGGCCGATGATTTATGTGATTCTAAAACCCCCTTTTATATGAGCTCCATGCGGCCTGACATGGCAATAATCCGGTGGCATTTCGTTTTAATGAAAGCCAAAGCCACATTGCAGCCGCGTGGTAGATAGATAGAGAACCAAAACGCAAACGTTGACAGAAAGCTGGTGTGGCTATCGAACGGCGGCCAAACCAGATCTGAGACCCCAACTCTAACCCACTCAAAGGAAGTCACACAAGTTGCTTGGCAGACTCCTATAAGACACTGAGATCAAATGTGAATTGATCTCTTAGAGATGGGGGCCATTTTTATAAAGAAAGAAAGCTGTCTACTAAAGCCTGAGTCTGTTTCCCTGTATTCCTATGTGTGTGTGTGTGTGTGTGTGTCTGTCTGTCTCTCTCTCTCTCTCTCTCACACACACACACACACACACACACACACACACACACACACACACACACACACACACACACACACACACACACACACAGAGACACACGCGCACACACACACACTCACACTCACAAACGCACACACGCACGCACGCACGCACGCACGCATAGCACGCACGCACGCACACACACATACGTAGCGAGAGATCTGGAGACAATTGTTCTGTCATGCCCTCTCCCCTGCATTCCCGCGTGTTACACTAAATGTGCTCTTGCGCTACGGGCTCCGTGCCTCGTAACTCCATGCACTGTAGGGCGAGATCATTAAGAGCACATTCTGCATTCATTATGGTGATTATATACCCCTGTAAAAACACACTAATGAACAGAGAGACAGCAGGGCAGAGGGGGGGGGGGGCAGGGGAACAGAGAGAGTGGAGGTGGATGATAGCTTTGAATAAAGGGATGAACCAAACACTTTGACCTCTGGCACAAACAGCATTGACCCACACCTGCTTAGTACATGAACTCTCTCTCTCTCTCTCTCTCTCTCTCTCTCTCTCTCTCTCTCTCTCTCTCTGCCCTTACTCTGTTTGCTCTCTCTGTCCGCTAGGCACGTGCACACATAGACATCAAAGGGGGTTGGAGCCCCTGCCCTTTTATCTGTCTGTAAAAAGTGCCCTCTCCAGACCATGAATGCCGTTTTTCCTATGGTGAAAGAAATGCAAATGCCCCCTTTCCATGCCATAACTGAAGGCACTTCAAGGCAGCATTCAAGAGAATTGCCTTGTCCAAACTCTCCTGAACTTGAATGCAGCATCTTATGTTGAAAGGATGTCCCTCTCTGTGTAGAAATCCATGCCGCCCGCCACATCTCCCTCACAACGCTGCGATGCGCTGTGAGCTTGGAGGTCTGCTATTTTCGATATTTTCACCAAAAGGCCCTTTTAGAAATGTCAGCCCTTGCCTCTCTAACATTCTCTGCACGTCCCTGTATCTCTGTCCGCGTTGGTAACACAGCTTGGTGGCCAGGGGCGTCACAAGGGGTATAGGAAAGTGGGACTGAGTTACCAGGGCCCAAGGTGGAGGGGCCCTAGTAACTTTAGCTATTGAAAAATAGCAGATATACAAGCTCACAGCGCGGCACCGAGTGCCGCGCTGCGAGCTTGTAGATCTGCTATTTTTGAAAAGTCGTGAAAATGTGCGCAAATCTTTGAATATATGTATTTTTTAAGTGAACATTTGTAACTCAAATTTAGCTTCTGGGGGGGGGGGGTCCCTGGAACTAAATATTTTGAGATGGGGGGGGGGGTCCTTCACATGAAAAAGTTTGAGCATCACTGACATGGATGGAAACATTTTCACGATTTTTCAAAAATAGCAGATCTACAAGCTCGCAGCGCGGCACTCGGTGCCGCGCTGTGAGCTTGTATATCTGCTATTTTTCAATAGTTGTAACATTCATGGGGGGCCCGCAGTGAATCCTTGTACCCAGAATTTGGTGTGACGCCCCTGCCTGGTGGCCGCGAGGCCACCCTCTGAAGCTGCCAGAGCCATGCAGGCAGCTCCACCTGACTCACAGCTCCCGCGGGCTCCTTCAGGTTCACTGAGCAGGGGGCGGCAGGCACAGGACCTTGCCAAGGAGATCTGCTCGGTCCCATTAGCTGCACGCGTGGCCACGTGCCTGCCTGCCCGACAGGCCTTTTTACCCCCTTTCCGTTTTTTTTTTTGTTTTGGTCCAGAAATAAAAAGTGATCAAAAGGTTGTGACATGCAGGCACAGGCAGCACAGGCCACTGAACACAGGGGCTGCTGGTCTCCGGGCGGTGTTGAGGTTGCAGGGCATGGCAGGGGTTCATAGCAGACATTTTGGCCCCATTTGTCCCTATTGACTTTGCCTTTGCAGAGCATTAATAGAGAGGTAGAGATGATGTGGGTTTGGTTTATATGAGAAAGGTTTTACATTGATAATAGCACTGTGCACATGTGTACCGTACGCACATGGATTGATGTACACAGTGCACATCCATTTAACCACTTACCGGTATTTGCGACCGAAGGTTGCTGTTTAGCATGGTAGTAAGGTTGCTCCGTCCTTCTGGGCGCCTGGATGTGTACACTTTTTTACAGTCTATGGGTTTGCCGCTCATGCTCTGATGTCACTGTGATGTCAGGGGAACCAATCTAACAGAATGGGTTTACCGCTCTGACATCACGCTGACTTCACTGTGATGACAGGGGGACCACACAAACAGGATCCCTTTTATGCCCATATATGGAGTTCCCTGATGTCATCAATATTATGCCCATATCTAACAGGACTTCATATGGGAATGCCCATATATGGAGGCCACATCGGCCACATACCACACTAACAGAATCCATGTATGGCCAAGACAGCACGTATCTGTGTGGCTGGTTCTACAGACAGGGGTCTCCATGTATGGGCAGAGAAGGGATTGTTTGTATGATGTCAGATGTCATAGACTTTCACATAACAAATTAGTGAGTAAGCATGTTTAGGCTCTCACAGCATTATCTCCATATACAGTACATGGATCTCCATATATGGATACCAGGGGTCTCCATACCAGTGGGTAACTGGTCCAATATACATCACTGGCCAGATGGCAAAGACCTGGCGCGAACTCGCCCTTTAGGGAGAGGTCGCTTGTCGCCCTGAGGCGTCTTACTAAAACGGTATGCCCTTTCTAACTAAGGATACTTCAATTTTCTCTTTGTCACGCAAGCCCAGCACTCAGGGGCGTCACAAGGGGGGGGGGGAAAGTGGGACTGCTAGGGCCCAAGGTGGAGGGCTCTTAATTATTTTATACTTTAGCTATTGAAAAATAGCAGATATACATGCTCACAGCGTGGCAAGAGTGCCGCGCTGCGAGCTTATACATCTGCTATTTTTGAAAAATCTTGAAAATGTGTGCAAATCTTTGAATATATGTATTTTTTAAGCGAACATTTGTAAATAAAATGTTGTTTCTCTGGGGTTCCTGGAACTAAATATTTTGAGATGGGGGTCCGTGGCCAAATACATATCATTTTGGGGGTCCTTCACATCACTGCACCACTGACTTAGATAAAAGAACAAGATGATGCACACATCCTTTCCAAGTGCTGGTGCTGGGCTCAGGTCGACATGAGATTAAAGAGAATAGAGGTCCGCACACAGCTCAATGCTCCACAGTGTTTATCTAAAACATAAAGTTAGACGACGTTTCGGCCATCAGCTGGCCTTCATCACCTGATGAAGGCCAGCTGATGGCCGAAACGTTGTCTAACTTTACGTCGTCTAACTTCTAGACGACGTTTCGGCCATCAGCTGGCCTTCATCACCTGATGAAGGCCAGCTGATGGCCGAAACGTCGTCTAACTTTATGTTTTAAATAAACACTGTGGAGCATTGAGCTGTGTGCGGACCTCTATTCTCTTTAACACCACTGACTTAGAAACATAGGTTTTTCAAAAAACCTTCAAAGACTTAACCAAGAGTGAAGCATATACTGTAAGTTACGCTGATAATACGAATGACAAGTCTCCAATGGAGAAACAGACAGTGATTATTAGGTTATATGCAGCCTTGCTTGGAACTGAATGAATTTGAAAATCTACACTGCATCCTGAGGCCCCAAACCTCCCCCCATATAGACAGGTTGCTGCTGGTGTATTCAGGGGTGTCGCACCAAATTCTGGGCCCTGGGTACAAGGATTCACTGCGGGCCCCCCATGAATGTTCTTCATAGGGGGAGGGGGTTCAACTCATTTAGACCGGGAAGTGGGAACGCATTATTATTACACATTATTTTATTGCTTTAACTAGTGAAAAATAGCAGATATACAAGCTCACAGCGCTGCGAGCTTGTACCTGTAGATCTGCAATTTATTGAAAAATCTTGACATTTTTGGAAAAACCTACCTTGGGCCCTAGTAGCTCAGTCCCACTTCCCCCCCCCCCCATGTGACGCCCCTGACCGCAGGTGGCGAACCAGGATTTGAACGCGGGTCTCCCACACAAAATACCTAAACATCTACTGCTCATACAAAGGGGAATCCCCTGGCCAACACACTAAGCATCTGGGCTACAGGCAGGGCTATTCTGCTACGATCGTGTGACAAACGGATCATTGAAGCATCCCTAGTTAGAAAGGTCATGCACTTATAGCATTTTTGAAAGAACCGCATGAGAAGGCCCAAATCTTGAACATCTCTCTGGGTCATCAACAAGACGATGCGGTAACCATCAACACCGGGGTCATTTTGTGTCAATGGCTGGGAACCGGGAGAGGACAAAAACACCGGCCTGTTATCATGTGATGTTGACGAGGAGGATGATGACGACGACAACGAGGTAAACGATGATGGATAGCTCTATTAATAAACCGGACAATAAAGAGCCTGCAGACGCACAGACGACAACAGCGGTGCCATCGGATGAGAGGCCCCATTATGTCCCCGATGAGGGAGTCAGCCACTCTGCCAAAAGGACACTTCACAAACAAACCCACGCCTAACTTAGACCGGCCTCCTTCTCTCCCAGCGCCCGCCCCTCCCTCCCCCCCACCTCACCACCAACCCCTCCATCCCCTTCTGTGAGTCCTAGTCTTTTTGTGTACTTGCTGACTCCGTTTTCTGATTAGAGTGAAGATGAATGAAGGGTTGTGAAGGTCAGTGGACAGAGAGCTGAAGTGAGAAGGCCTGTGCTCCTCGGCCTAGGGTTGCACTGTGACCTCGTGTTGACCTCGCACTGAGTCACAGAGGGAGGGGAGAAAGAAAGAGAGAGAGAGTGAGAGAGGGAGCTGTCCAGCCAACCAGAGGCCTGCGCTGCAGTGGAGGACAGTGGACAGACAGTGGGTCGTCCTGTTGTGTCCCAGATGCACGTCTCTGACAAAAGGAGTGTTGTGTGGAGGTGGAGACGGACAATGGCATGCAGGCTCGAGGAGGAGTGAGAGGTGGTGAGGAGGGTTTCTATCCCCAGCATAAGCACCTTATTGTCAAAGCCTGCTTTGTTGGGGAAGGGATTCTCCTCCAGAAAGAAATGGCCCATTTTCCAGGGTGGATTTGACGGTTTATGATATTTCATGGACTGACGAGGGTTTGGAAGTTGGGTGTAGAGTGTGTAGACACTGGAGATGTAATATTTTGAAAAGGTGGATTTTTTTTAATTTCGGTGTGAAAATGCCAAAAAATTCGCGCACTCTGGTACGCACACATGAGTGTCTCCTTCTTTTATGACCACTTTTTTATTCACACACACAAAGGTTTAGTGGAATATTCAGTGTACACACACACACATACACACGCACACGCACGCACGCGCGCACGCACGCGCACACACACACACACACACACACACACACACACAAACACGCACGCACGCACGCACGCACACACGCACGCACGCACAGAACAGAACAGAACACAATACCAGTATGTCTCCTGGTTGTGCTGGGAATGAAGCCACAAGGAGTAGTTATTTATTACCAGGGTCAAGGAAAAGTCAACCCGTCCATAACGTCAACACAATAAAAGCTTCAGCGGTTGAGATGTAGAAGACAACGGATTACAACTTACACAGAAAAATGTTCACTTTATCTTTGTTATGACACCCCCTCAGATGTCCAGTAAGGCAGAACGCGTAAACTCACGCGGACCTCACCCAAAATAGAGGCGCATGCTTGTTATAACACACAGAGAAAAACACAGTAAAATCATGTTTTTCTTTTTTGTACGTGACTGCAAACACACACTTTGCTTTATATACGGTAAATAGCTTCCTTCCCCCCCCAGGGCCTTGCCTTTTCCCAAACTCACCCAGGCAGGGGCGTCACACCAAATTCTGGGCCCTGGGTACAAGAATTCACTGCGGGCCCCCCATGAATGTTAACTATTGAAAAATAGCAGATATACAAGCTCACAGCGCGGCACCGAGTGCCGCGCTGCGAGCTTGTAGAGCTGCTATTTTTGAAAAATCGTGAAAATGCGTGCCAAGAAACCTATGTTTCCATGTCAGTGATTCTCAAACTTTTTCATGTGAAGGACCCCCCCATCTCAAAATATTTAGTTCCAGGGACCCCCAGAAGCAAAATTTGAGTTACAAATGTTCACTTAAAAAATACATATATTCAAAGATTTGCGCACATTTTCACGACTTTTCAAAAATAGCAGATCTACAAGCTCGCAGCGCTGCACTCGGTGCCGCGCTGTGAGCTTGTAGATCTGCTATTTTTCAATAGCTAAAGTTACTAGGGCCCCTCCACCTTGGGCCCTGGTAACTCAGTCCCACTTTCCTACCCCTTGTGACGCCCCTGCACCCAGGAGCCAGAGCAGGTAAAAGTCATTCAGCTCTGGCCTACATCCATTGTGAATCCAACTGTGAAAAACACACGTCTCTTGCCGAGTGGCTTGTTCTGCTCTGTACGGCTCTGAGAGTTTACACCAAAAACTAAACGTATAGACATAGAAACATCAACACTATGCGAGCAGACAGTGATGTTGGGGTTTTGTGCAGAAACTAAAATTGAGCTAAAGAACATACGGTAATTGAATTACATACGGTACACTGCATGGAGCCCAAGCAATCCCAAACAGAAATATGGCTGTTCAAGATGTGGTGCAGTGAAAACAACTGAAGTGTGCAGTTCTGTGCACCCTATTATATCATTTCATAGATTACAGTCCCAAATCACCCAAAGAATTCACACCAATGGGACGATATGGTGCTATTACATACTACTGTACATAGATAATGAAGTGATTCAAACACAACTACTAAACCCTATATTATTTACTTCATTGACCCAAGTCCCCCAGGTGTCTATACTTGGTCCCCGCCTTTTCCTGACTCTACATCAAATCTCTTCGCCAAAAACAGCCATCTACTGTACAAGCTCAGAATGCATTACAACGTGTTGTGAACTTGAACCTTCCCCTATTTTAGCAGAATGTTCGCCTATTATGACATGCCCAGAATAGAGATGCTAGGGTTCATAATGGTTAATTTCTCATAGAGAATGTTTCATGTTCTCCATAGTATCTCACAAATGAAAAAAGGATGATATAAATCTATCTCCTACAATCACACATCATTTGAGACTTATGATTTCAAAAGGCTCAAGTGAGAGCAACGTTAGGCTGATATTAATATGAGATAATAATATGAATATTTCAGAAAGGCATATAGCAAAAAAAAATTCAACACACAGAGACAGCACATGTTCAGATGGCTACCTGACTCAATTCATATTTTACTTTCATAATGGGAATCGTTATGTAAGCTTTTTCATCAAATGATGAAATGACATTTGAGACTCACACTCATCTGCTTCTTGTTCCCATTGGTGGTGTATATGCATGTCTTTTTTTCTCTTCTTTTTCTTTGGACTAACATTTGGCAGCGTGGCAGCAAGCCATCGCACGAGTGTTCCCGTAAACACTCGCCACTCTAGACCTCTGCTGCTGCGCTTTGCCAAAATGTCACTGGGACTGTGGTCAAAACCTCTACCACAACGCTGAATAAAACCTAGACCCAGCCAGTACAGAACACAGCAGAGCACTGCACACAGAGGCAACACGCAAGCTGTACAGAGAATAGAATTTATAAGGGAGGTGGCAATGTGGAAGCAGCACGTGGTACTCTGCCAGGAACTGTTGTTTTCCTTTGTTGATGGAATATTTCCATGGCTACTGACAAAAAAGGCATACAATCAAAATAGTCATCCTGAATGCCTGAAAATTATGTGAGAAATGGCTATAATCTGGGTATTATCAAGGGACGCAGGCCTTCAAATGTCAGCTGGTGGACTTGGGTTTCAGGTCGCAACTTGAGCTTGCATGAAACTGGGCCAGGCTCCAGTCACTACATTGTGGTCGTAAACACTTGTTTTCTGTTTTCTGTGACAGTTTTATGAAGATGCCGGGTTGCCTCTGTTCTAACAGAGTGTTACCTGAAGGCCTGGCTGTGATAACAGGGTTTGCCAAGGCAAATATCTCTCTATGTACCATTTACAACAAATACGTGTTGACACAGGGCTGTTGTCTCTGTTTTAACCCGAGGGGTGCATTTGCTTTTTTGGAAAAAGACATCCTGTTCCAGCATAGCATGTATTCCCACTCACACACACATGGTTTGGGTGAAGAAGAGAGCCAAAGGCTGGATAACCAAAGGTGGGGTAGTAACTTAAAACGCTCAAACACAACTGTTTGACAATATCATAAGTCAATCCTTGAGAAAGCATGCTAACAAAGAAAAGGGGCTTAGCACTTCGGAGAAGATCACTGAATCCATCACTGAACACTGGCATCCCTATACCGGTGTGAACATTCAGCGGATAATAGCAGATCTACAAGCTCAGAAAGTGTCACGATGCATCGCAATGGACGCATCCCGGCTTGTAGATCCATCAAAGGAATTTGGTGTACAGGGGAAAAAGGAATGGACCAAGTTTTGAGCCCTGGGGGGGCCCTGGTCAACTATGATTTAAGTGTTTAGAGAGAGATATTGGCTGGTAGATGTGTTCATATTTAAATGATTTCAGTCAGGATGCTACACTAGACCTTTCATAGTTAACTCCCAGGATTTGAACCTGGATCTCGAATAGCTAGGAATCATTTTGGTTATTGTATTTTTTGACAGTTTTTTTTTTCTTTCTTTTTCTTTTCTTTTAGAATGTTGGACTATAAAGATTCAATATACTAGGGACACTAGGTTGAAAGTGGTGGAAAAAGGTAGGGGGCCAATATAGACCCCTGGGCCTGGGGGTCAACCAAGTATAAAAGTGGTTAGGATTTGTCCTGTAGCTAGTTTGTGAACTGAATCCTTCCTGTCTCCCCATCTATCTCTCTCTCACCTTTCCTGCTGGCGGTCCCAATAAAGATAAACAGATCCAAAACATCTAAAAATACTATTAGAGGGGGGCTTTTTAAAGAATATTTAATCAATATTGAGCTAGGATTCACCCCCCAGGTGCGGTTCTGGCAGAAGACCACCCCACTGTGTTGTTCGAGCTGCCGTGGGACATGCGATACCATCTGGAAGGTTCTTTTTGCCTTTTTTTTTTTTTACTTCTTTTTTTTTGTGGTGTTTGCGTGGGTGTCGGGAGACTTACAATCGAGAGACAAAGGTTCTCTTCTCAGCAGTCCAAACAGGTGTACCGTAGAGGAATCACATTTCCTTGTCTCACGGACTGTACTGTACATGCAGAATGAACCGCAGGCAGTCGGCCCACCAAGCCCAGCCTAATCAAATGTAATTTATGTGGCACGGGCCTTGTGTTCATCTACATCAAAGGGGTAATTTATTGAATATGGGGCTTCCTGCTTGAGATAATAACCTGTGTTTTTTTACTCCTATTGTGCAAAGTTCTTTGGTTATCCACATGATTAAAGACCATGTCTACTGGAGGCAACAGGCATTAACTACACTGCAAAATCATGAGTGTTAATTGAACCAGTTAAACCAGTGGTTCCCAAACTTGTCAGGTCGAGACCCGAAAGAGAGATTAGACGTTTGCCCGGGACCCAAACTGGTGATAATAGCAGATCTACAAGCACACAATGCGTCGTTTCATGCCACGTTGCGAGCTTGTAGATTGGCTATTTTTACTACTTATACATTATTTTTTTTAATTAATTAATGGAATTTCTTAGATTTGTTTGTATATTTTTTGTATAAAATTATGATTAAAAAAGATATATATATATATATATATATATATACACGTATATATTTTTATTTATTTTTATGTAGGAAAAGAAAATGGGATTTTTACTCGAGTCGTGACCCATAAAGACTTGTCCGTGACCCACTAGTGGGTCCCGACCAACTGTTTGGTAAACCCTATTCTATACCGAAAATAGACAATCTACATGCGGTTCGGCTTGTAGATCGCCAGCTGATGGCTGCTCAGTGCTCAGATGGTTACGACGAGTGCCCAGAGGGAGCAGACAGGGGTTAAAGTGCCTTGTCAGGGACCTTTTGACACATATAGCCAGCAGGGCCCGGGAGGCTGGACTGTCTACCTCTACCCAGTAAGCTATGGCTGCCTAAACCAGTGGTTCTCAACCTTTTCAGGCCGCAACCCCAAAATAATCATATTTTAACTGGGGATCCCCCCACCCTGGAGAGTTGAGACGTTACATTTTGTACGACACGGTTCTATTTTGAGATGGGGTCCGTGGCCAAATACATGTCATTTTGGGGGTCAATTTAGAAATGTGCATATACTCTCTATACACTTAAACTCTATGTTGATTTGTCCCCCCCCCCCCAAAAAAAATAATAAAAATAAATAAATAAATAACTTTCCTTCCTCAGATGAACACTGAAAGGTTTGCAGGGTACTTCACCAGACATCTCGAGGCACTGTAGCAGGAAGGAAGGACATGTCTATAAATCTATCACAGTCTGTGTTTTAGCTTTTGTGGTGACTGACTTGTTATGTTAGTAGCGGATTATGGACTGTTGAGGCGCAGTTAGCCCAAATGTTGGTGTGTCAATTTATTCATGGTACATAACGGTGCAAGGGGTGTTTATTACAGTAATTCTGGAAACGATTAAGTCAGGAAACTGACTATTTCTCTCTGACAAAATGTATGATATAACTTTGGTCCCAATTCTTGGGGAAATACAATTTGGCATACCACATCACCATTATTCATTAGTTTAGCATTATAACTAAATATATCACATGAGCACTTTTGAGCTGAGAAATGATGCGGTTCTGTGTGTCTCTGTTATGTATTATGTATTCTTGACACAGCATCTTAAAATACGTATAGGGTCCTCAGAGTTACCACAGGGGGTCCTCCAAATCTTTGTGTGATAGGAACTTTATTTTTTCTACACTATTAACCACTTGAACCCAGTATCCCTATTCAGTGTGCATTGCACATTAGCCAAGAATAGCATTTTTTTCCTCTTTTTTTGTAGAGGGAATGTCTAAAATACACATTAAACCAACAACCTACGCTGATGATAGTTCTGTCATACAAGTCTAACCGGTCTAAGAAGTCTATCTATCTATTAATCCGCAACACAATTCTATACATTATGTAGTGGGGGTCCCTGCTTCATCTCTCTCTAAGGGATCCTTGGCCTGAAAACGTTGAAGACCCCTACAGCAGGGGTTCCCAAACTTTTTTGTCTCAGGGCACCCCATAAATATTTGTTTTAATCCGAGGCACCCCTACATTATAATTTTCACTCCCAGCACCTTATATTTATAGCATATCGTTGTTATCGGGTGGAAACCGTTTTGTATTTATCATCTGAAATATGTACTAAACTAGTGAAAACAGCAGATCTACAAGCACACAACACCTCGCGGTGTGCTTGTAGATCGGCTGTTTTCACTAGTTTTGTGCGTCGGTCTTGTTACTTGGAAATACAAGGTTTCTGCCCGACAGTGACGATATTTTAGTGATTATGTTGCAAAGAAAACGTTGAGATAATAGCAATTTTGGTTAGAACTGACTGAAAATATCTTTGTACTTCAAGTTTAAAATGATACTAAATATATTTTTAAATGTCCAAATAAATGTCAAATATTATCAAATTATCTCGCGGCACCCCTTGACTGCTGTCGCGGCACCCCAGGGTGCCCCATCACCCACTTTGAAAACCCCTGCCCTATACAGCATGCAGCATCATGACACAGCCCTTTCAGAAATCATCTGTATGCCTTCTGGTCAGTTCACAACTTCACAGTCACACAGGTGGCGGCCAGCGGGTTTAGAATATTAGCTATTTAACCTATGCCCCTCCTCGCCCCTGAACCAGAAAAGTCCCTAAAGTAACACATGGATGGCTTTCAGGGGTGTCACACCACATTCTGGGCCCTGGGTACAAGGATTCACTGTGGGGCCCCCCATGAATGTTCTTCATAGGGGGAGGGGGTTTAACCCATTTAGACTGGAAAGACATTATTTTGTGATTTAACTATTGAAAAATAGCAGATGTACAAGCTCACGCTGCGAGCTTGTAGATCTGCCATTTTTGATATAGGTCATGAGAATTTGTGCAAGTCTTTGAATATTTCATGTGAAGGACCCCCAAAATGACATGTATTTGGCCACGGACCCCCATCTAAAAATATTAACTTCCAGGGACCCCCCCCCCCCCCAGAAGCAGAATTTTAGCTACAAATGTTTGTTTAAAAATATAATATATAAATATATAAATACTTATATTCAAAGATCTCCACACATTTTCACGACTTTTCAAAAATAGCAGATCTACAATCGTGTAGTGCGGAACTCGGTGCTGCGCTGTGAGCTTGTATGTTCTATTTTTCAATAGCTAAAGTATAAAATAATTAAGGGTAAGGCCCCTCCACCTTGGGCCCTAGTAACTCAGTCCCACTTTACCCCCCTTGTGACGCCCTTGCAGGAGGAATGCTGTTGGAATGAGGCCTGGGTGGGCTTGGCTTCCCGGTTCTCCCACGGAGGAACTAATACGTCATCATGCCCATATAAGGACTACGGACTTCCTCCGCGGAAGGGACCACAATAATATTGTGTAACAGTATGTTTAATTCATAGATAATGAATTAATGATCAGGCTGCAGATTGAATAACCCTTATCTAGTGACTGTGTAATCTATTATTTGTTACAGAGGCAGTTTCGTTAGCCTTGTTGTGGTAGAAGTGGGCGTATTATAGGGTAATAACTAGCCTACTACACGTGTGTTAAGAAAGGAGTTATTCTGTCGTGCCAGATACTAATATCGACATAAAAAATAAAAGCATCATCAACATCAACTTGGTCTGAATCGTTATAATGCATTGATCTGATGATGCAGCAATTAATACCACAACAACCTTATCCTATATTTGGCTACACAATAAAATCCTCAACGTTAATGTATCCATTTGTAACACCGAGAGTAGGCCTATATAAATGTAACAAAAAGATACATTTGGTTACATCTGGTAGATTGATGATTGAATTGACTGTGTAACTTCTTAATAGCCTAAATAAAATAAAACAATAGCCTAGACCGTTGCAGCGACATTAATTAAACAGCTCCGAATTAATCTCACCTCAACCTTTAGCCAACAATTCCCCCGTTGCCACTAAACAAATCAGCCCAAACTGTCTGAAAAGCACATTTTGACGGGAACCTTTATTGACTGTCTGTCTGTCTCTTGATCAGGTGCGGCAGTGCGATAGTCTGTCTCGTTGCTGTCTTGCCTACAGGCTTGTTTACACTCCCAGTTCCCGGCAATGGCGTCACTCGTGGTGGGCGGGGAGAACTGACAGCAGCTCGTATAAAGAGGCACATAGTGACCGCCAGCTTACATTTGAACACTGAGAGCTCGCACCGGCACGTAGCCCTAGATAACACACGCAGGGTGACAAGTGTTCCCACTACGAGATCGTGAAGAAAGCCAGATATTGGACAGCACTTATTAAAAACCACCCGTTTTACGGACCGCTGCCTTTACTCAACGCCTTTGGAGTTTCACTCTCACTTATTAGCGGGGTGAATTTAATCCGATCCCATTCCTGAAACTATTGGGGACCATCTGCCGAGAGAGAAGACAGGTGCATTGATGCACGCTCCTCTCTGCTGACAAGACATTGACATTTTGTTGACTTATCCCCGAGACCGCGTTTCTAATAAGCGACCGCCGGTAAGCTTATAGCCTACTTTTCCTACGACTTTAATGTCTACAAAGATGGAGCAACCTTTTTATCATGACGACTCTTTTCTGTCGGCTTACGGCCACTCAGATGCGGCAATGCACGACTACAAACTGCTAAAGCAGAATATGAATTTGAACTTGACAGAGCCCTATCGCAACCTGAAAGCCCAGCTGAGAGCCGAGGCTGACCTCTACCACGGGGCGCATCAGGACGTGCAGGGCTCGCTGAAGCTCGCCTCCCCGGAGCTCGAGAGGCTCATCATCCAAAACGGTAACGGCGTCATCACCACCCCGACGCCGGGCCAGTACTTCTACAACCGGGGCATCACCGATGAGCAGGAGGGCTTCGCCGAGGGCTTCGTGAAAGCGCTGGACGAGCTGCACAAGATCAACCAGTTGCCCCCTCCCAACGTGTCCATCGGAGCCGGCGGAGTCACGACGTGTTCGGCAGCGGCCTCTAGCGTCTTCGGCTCCTCGCTGCAGCCTGAACCTCCCATTTACACGACACTGAACGCCTACTGCCCCAACACGAACCTCTCTTCTTCCGCATCCAGCTACCCCACGGCCACGATCAGCTACCTGCCGCCCCACCAGCAGAGCCACCACCACCACCAGCAGACCTCGACCCACCCGTTCCAACAACACGGCCTCCCCGGCTCCGGGCTTCTCCCGCAGCGGCTCGTCGCTCTGAAAGAGGAGCCCCAGACCGTCCCCGACCTCCTCAGCAGCGACACCTCGCCTCCGATGTCTCCGATCAACATGGAGAACCAGGAGAAAATCAAGGCCGAGCGGAAGAAGCTGCGCAACCGGCTGGCGGCGACCAAGTGCCGGCGGCGCAAGCTGGAGCGCATCGCCAGGCTCGAGGAGAAGGTCAAGGTATTGAAGAACGACAACTCCTCTCTTTCCAACACCGCGTCGGTGCTGCGGGACCAGGTCGCCCAGCTCAAGCAGAAAGTCCTGACGCATGTCAGCAGCGGCTGTCAGCTGATGTTGACCAGCAAACTGGAGGCGTTTTAGAGGACAGTGACTGACTAAGAAGTGATAACACTGGAGTAATGTTCTACATGAGCAGCACTGGAGTATCGGCTGGTTTGTTGCTAAATGGTAGCAGAACAGGGCCGCCGGCTATGTGTAGACTACTCTTATCTAGGCTGATTTAGGGTTGAAAAATAAAGACTTGTGAAATGGTACTTCCGGATGCTGGACACCGGTCAAGGGACCATTCGACCCTATAATAGACCCGACCAGCAGCATCCCATGGTGGGCTGAAGTTGAACACAGAGACACACTGACCAGGCACAATCATCCATGATGGGCCCATGTTACAAATGGTATAAAGTGGGAGTAATTATTGTATGTATGTCTTTGTACTTTTACAACTGATGATAATGTCATGCAATGCTGCATCTATTCAATGTGTAAGTTATTTTGTTTGTCAGGTTGATCCAGACAAACTATGATGTCGTATGTTTACAATGCCTTTTTTTTTATTTGTGATGATGATGATGAGGTGTATTTAAGTAAAGTGTCTTTAAAAAATGAAGCAGTTTGTTATGTTTTTTCTTTGATGGTTTTGGTATTAGTCTGGGGGGGTACACTCAGTCATTCAACAGCACAGTAGGCAGGCCTTCATTAAATAAAAATGAACACACTTATAACTAAAGGAATGGGACCATATTGTTGGCTTTCACTTTTTTACCTCTGTTGTGTCACATAGATAAACTATTGCATAAGCACACACATTGAAGTTTCAGCTTTTTGCCGACACGCTCAGCGTAGGCACGCACGCACGCACGCCTTTCCCTTACGCACAAGCGAGTCCATATTTGGGCATGTTGGTCATAGCAAGGGAGGATTTCTGGGAACTCCCGCCCATGTTGCAAATTAGGCTAGTTGTTTCATTACAATCGGCACTCCTGTGTGTGTGCTGAATGCTGATACGGCCAATTTGATAAGAGATTAGCGGAATTCCCTTCATTTAGTGGCCTCATTTTATCATTTAGGCTATAACACTGCATAGGTCGCTATTTATACATGGGCACTAGTCTTATAACACACACCATTTAAAGAAACAAACACAGATTCATGCAATAGCCAAATAAGCCTATATATGGCACATTTTCTTTTACATTTAATCACAGAGACAAGACCACTGCTATAGGCATGTCTTGCTGCCAATTAGCTTTTAATAGTTGGCTTAAAGCCTAACCTTTGTCCGAAATCACTACAGTGACAGCCACACACTTTAACTGAGACGGTGATAAAACTATAGATTGGCCAATTCATTTACACACCTTGTTGCACACGCGTAAACTTGTCTGTCATAAAAAGGCTAATTTATAGGCCTATCTATCCATTCAACTGTCATGATCAGTTGTTCGGCGGGAGCACTGCACGTGAAGGGATGTGACAGTGTTTTTAGGAATGTCGGGGGCGTCTCAAGATGCCACGCT
Source organism: Nannobrachium achirus (assembly GCF_963921795.1). Classification (NCBI taxonomy): domain Eukaryota; kingdom Metazoa; phylum Chordata; class Actinopteri; order Myctophiformes; family Myctophidae; genus Nannobrachium; species Nannobrachium achirus. The sequence continues at coordinate 23,145,511 of NC_137813.1, read as the reverse complement.
GCTTGGCACAGCAGTAGGCGCGAGTGGGCGTGTGGAGCATCTGTGTTAATAGATTGGCGGAGACGCTGCCAAGAACATGGACGTTTCTGGGACTCAACGTTCAAGTATGTGCGGCCTCGCTCATAATGGAGGGATATGGGGAAAAGTCCCCGTTAAGCAGCCTTAAACGAGGATTAGTCATCAAACGCAAACTGTTCTATCCAAACAGTCTGGCTAATCCAAGCAATGCAAATATGTGGCAGGCGGTTGAGACCTCCTGTTGCGGGCTTTGGTCGAAGGGAGAAGTAGCCTAATTGATGGCATGGTTGGTCTCAGGAAACAGGACAGGGGGAATTCTGTCCGGGGTTTGATAAGCAGTCAATGACGTAAAGGTAACCAAGACTGCTGCATACTGGTGTCCACAAACTCTCACACATATAGCTCACTTCGAAACATAAAAAGAACCACTTCAAAAGAAACACATAATTCTGTGGTTTGGATCTACTCTCACCTCAGCTGTTTTGGAGAGTACGTCTTAGCCTACTTTCATCTCATATACGCACTTAGACTAATTTCCATCAATAACAGCTCTCCTGTTTTTGCCTTCAGTGTGGAAACAGAATCAGATAGTATAGCCTACACCACCCACACAAGAGCTGTTTTTGTCAATTTAGCACAAAAATATACCATTCTGTCTTTCTGATAGAGGGAATGTAGGGCAGGCTTTACACACATTTGAACAAACCTAAATAAACCCATTGGCAATATCACTGTTTGTGTAGCCTATACAGTATTGATCTGTCTAGTCATTAGACAGGTTCCATAATATCAGGCTACACAATTATAATTGTTCTGGGGCTTGTTTAAATACATAACCTAGTGTGAAGTGATCAGTGCTATTTATGAATTAATTTCATTAAGCGTCCTGCAAAGCTTGGCCAATGTGACCCTGAGTGTACAACTTTGGGGGCTTTGTGCAAAGGTGTAGGCCAGATGTAGTAGGCCAGATTTATGTGACCTTGAGCGTACAACAAACTTTGGACAAACGTACAAAGCCAGATAAATTATAATTTCTTGTTCACAGTGTCATTCCAGGAATAGTGAATTGTGCCAAATTGAAAATAAAAGACCAAATCCCTCCTCAGCAATACAGAACACACTATTATTGTGTTACTGGCTAACTGGCAGATGGAATCTGTTATTTTTGGTAACCTTTTGGTGTGTGTGTGTGTGTGTGTGTGTGTGTGTGTGTGTGTGTGTGTGTGTGTGTGTGTGTGTGTGTGCGTGCGTGCGTGCGTGCGTGCGTGCGTGCGTGCGTGCATGCGCACATGTTGGGGAGTAGTGTAGGGGTGACATGTAACATAAACAACTGTGTTGATCTCCTCGCTTACGTCTATGGGCCTACACACACATACAGTAATTGTGATATTATCACAACATGCAAAAATTAACAGGCCAGTTCAAGCTGTGCTGCCTGTTGACATGGCTCAGCCCACAACCCACACTGTAGGCTATGTATGAACTGTGGGAACAGTGACGTATAAAGGCCTCCTTGGTGGGTTTGATATCTTTCCTCTCCTCTAGCCCCCTTTTAACTCCCACAAACACAGACAGATTCTCTCTCTCTCTCTCTCTCTCTCTCTCTCTCTCTCTCTCTCTCTCTCTCTCTCTTCTTGAGAACCATGAATATTCCTCCCACCCGGCCATCTGAGGTTCTTACCATAATCGGATCAAGAGTTTCATCACCAGTTTTTAGGTAGTGTTTTAGAAATCGAACACTGGAAAGTGGGTGTTTTTCCATTAACTGCTTTTAACCTGATGTGCCTATGGGGCATGTTATGTGCAAACTGTTACATGAAAGCTATGTGTTGTTGAAATATTGATGTATGATCCCATAACACATTTCCCTATATGGAGACATGAAGAATAATTTATCTGATCTTAAAATTGTCTGGTTTCATGGATTTACATGAGATAACCTTTCATTAATAGACAAGAATCTGTTGTTGCTTGTGTCAGCTTAATTTGTTTCAAGTCAGTTGTTTCTGTCAGTTTATCTTATATGTGAATATTGCTAGGTAGGTCATTATATGGAAGGCTGTGAGCTAAAGGCAGAGCTGAGTGACAGTGTCAGGGAAATGTATATGAGGTGTACTATAAACGTGGACAGCTGTGGAGGAGGATGCCAGATTTGAACGCTGAGCCTGCTAGAGGTGTCGTGTGCATCGAATTCAGTAAGACATTACTCATAGGACAGTGTTTCTCAAACTTTCAAATTTCAAGGTCACCCCTTAACTCTGAGTGTACAAATGGAACCAAATTAATGAACCCCAACGGGTTCATTTGGTCAATTTAGACCCCCCCAAAGGAACCCACAGAGTCCCTGGTATCCACTTTGAGAACCACTGAGATGCCCACTTTCTAACCCCAATAACAGCTTTTTACCATCAACTTACAAAGTCATGTTAGGAGTCTACATCAAAATGTGACCCTGGTCAATAAAGTATACAAGTGATCATAGGGCAAGGGAGAGCAGATCCGCACCTAAAACAGGGCTCTGTTCGATCCTGTGCCAGCTTGGACTAGAGCAGAACTTGTGTTCTTTTCTGTGATTTAAACACCAATTATTAATTCATTTCTACATGGCTATACAATGCAGCCTCCAAGTATATCAATACTGCAATGTAATATTACTCTGTTAGAAGTAATAGTCCGGAATTCAAAATATTGGTATCAAAATGTACTTAAAGTACTAAAGTAGAAAGTAATCATTATGCAGAATATCCTGTTTCACAAGTTAAATACAGATCTACAAGCTCACAATGCATCACAAGCGACACATTGTGAGCTTGTAGATCGGCTATTTTCAAATGGCCAAAACATATTAAGGGCTGAAGTGATCAATGTATTTTTACTAACTAGTAGACTTACTAAAGTTGTCAAATAAATGTAGTGGTGTAGTGTGTGCATGGTCTTAGTGAGTGAGTGAGTACATACTGCCATCTAGTGGCTACATGAGTGCATATTGTTCCAGTTTATGTATTCAGGAAAGGTTTTTGTCAAATCATTGAGAACAGGCATTCAAAAAAAAATGCACAATAAGGTGTGGACTGGAGGGTAATGATTGTTGGACATAATGAGAAAAGTAAAAAATTCTGCCAAGTGGTGAACTGTGGACATTTTAACTAGTTAAGAAGATTTACAGGTTTGATTATTTTAGATTAATAGGTTCAAGGGAGGTATTTACGTTTCTCAAATCCTTTCTCAAGTTTACTTTGGGTAACTTGTTTAAGCGTCGTGGAGAAGAGGCTCATTCGTAGTCTTCTGCCATCTGATACAGTCTGTGCTTGGTGTGACTATGATCTTTGATGAATCTGCAAGCTTTGCAGACACATCATTCATCTTATTCGTCTTGGATGGTGGGAAGATCACATCCATGCATTCTGCTGTCCACACACTCTAAAAACAAAAACTAGGCTCTACTCAATTTTATTGGTGAAACATTTTTACACTCAAAAATATTGAGTAAATATTACTGTTATGAAATCAGGTAGATGATACTCAATTAATTTGAGTAAAAGTAACCAAAACTTTTACGTACTTATTAACAACTAAAATTGAGTACAATGACCTAAAGAAATTGAGTAGATATAATTAAATTATTCAGTCAATGCCACAAAAGACTACAAGTAAATACATTGAAATATTAAGTAGATCTAATTGAATATTAGAGTATGATTTAACAAAACAAATATGTCACATTTACTTTATTCATTTACTTTTATTGATTTAATTCATATAGTACCATTTACCCCTTTCATTTACTTTACCTTTTACTCCAGGAGTACATGATGTCAAATGAATACACATGAAATAATTATGCAGATAATTATGTTTTTAATCAACTAATTTTGACCAGTGTAACACCACATCAAGTATGAACATTCAACATACTTTAGTATGTAAATGACATGCAACAATGCCTGCAAAAACAATATGTTTAAAGATAATGATCAGGAAAGGGGTATCCCTGACACTTTTAAAATTCTGTTTACTAAAGAGCAGTGTGTGTTCACAATACTGTATATAAGTACCTCTAATTGAACTGTGCATACTGTAAGTAAGCAGTCTGTCAAACATTATGCACCATAAGAACAATGAGCCCATCAAATGAACAGTAAGTCATAACCACAAAATACATTAAAGACAGTCAGAGGCCATTTGGCATGAAAGAAAATCACAACTTGGAATATGAAATAATAAATAAGCATTTACAGTAGCTCAACATTTAAACATATTGACTATGCACACGTGTAATGTCTATATGCTAAACTGACCTGTTTGCATTATGACTCGAATGCACCAGAAACAAACACTTTACATTAACTAATTACTATCAGCAACAAATACCATTGCAAAAATGCTGTTTTGACAATAAATTCACTTTCAGTAGGTTATACCCACTTTCTGAGAGCATCTTGCTGAACAGTAGTCGGCAAGCAGACATTTTTTCAGTCTCTGAACTTTGGCTGAAAGGTGTCCAGGATCCAACTCAACTAGTACTTTTTGGAACATCTCAAGACCATATCTGAGGTTCTTGGGGTATCTCAGATTAAAGGCATAGAACAGTCCCAACAGATAGCAGCAGACCCCCAAGATTGTTGAGGGCAGTGATGCCCTTAATCACAATACCTACATCAGTAGGTTCATTCATTGAGTCCTCTTGGTTCTGCAGCAGGTAGATCTTCATCTTCATCATCACCTCCTCTGTCAACTTCTCTTCTACTCTGACAGGTGCACCAGAGGCTTCCTTCCTGCACACATTGTGAAGATAATTGTTTAGAGCTCACTTTCAGGCTAAATGTTACAAGACACACAGACACACATTGAGCAATCCTAGCTGTCTCCACACATGCAGCCCTGGGCATAATCTTGAATCAGTTGGACCAGACATGCAACGGATGCAACAGCCATTCAGCCAATGTCACAACCTCATTCTCTGGACATCACTATGCTGTTCCTTTGCATGTGATGGTCTCATCCACGATGACATTAAAACGTCAAAACATTTATTTTACTAACTTGAAAGTCCTTGATCTTGACACTATCTTCTTCCAGATGGTCGATGAGACATCGGATGATGACCTCTCGTGTTCGTTGATTGGGGATTCCTCTCTGCAGAATAGAAAAATAATTATTTGAACAATAAAGAAAAAGTATGACTGCACTTTCATAACTAACATAAACTTTACTTTGGCAATACAATTGTTTCCACAACCCAGTTTTAGCAACGGAAGCTGGGAGACTGTCCTTAGTAGCTATTAAGACATACATTTAGAAATGAATAATCAGGAGAGAGAGAGTTGCAGGGGATAAAGATGAGTTTAGCATAAATTAATATAGTAATTATTGTCATTAGCCAGGTGAAATATAATTAAAGCAGTTAGAGTAAATGAAAGTTTCATACCTGAAGTACAATACTCATTTGTGCCCAAACTGCCCTTCTTGGACTGGAACATGGACAGTAGTTTGGGGGTATAGAAGTCCAACATTGCCATACATTTTGGCTCAAGATTCAGTGTGGTGATCATCCTGAACTTTGCACTAACCTGGAAGACAGAGATGAGGGGAAGAGAGTAAAAAAGAAGACATGTAGATAATAATGTAGGCCTATACCTGTGCATTTTATCTTCATTGTACACACCATTGTATGCAGCTGTGCATAGCTTGTAATAAATGCAAAAAGTCACAATGACTAGAGGGCTTGCACATTCCTCTCACTGTAACCTTAACTAGCTGCAAACCTTTGTAAAGAACATAAGTTATACCCAATACATTTGTGTAGCCTATATGCACAAAGATACAGTAAATCTACTTACCAATATTTGCAAACACTCTCCAGGTTTCTTGTTGAAGAAGATGTGTGCTGCTGCTGTTTGTTGACAGAATGTTCCAGTAGAACTTTCCCATGAACCCTTGTGTACAATTTTGAATCTTAGTCATATCTACTCAATTGTTTAAGTTGTTGTGAGAGATGAAAGATTATTAAGTTGGAATGAATAATAATTAAGGGTCTTTTTAAATTGATCCATATAAGTACTCCATACTCAAATATTATGAAGGAAAATTACCAAAACAAATTGAGTATAATTCATGAATAAAATCAGTTGGTCAAATACTAATTTATTCTCATGAAATTAACTCAAATAATATATGTGCATCTAACTCAAAAAGAACAGTTGGATTTTTACTCATTTTGTTTGGTGTGACCTACTCAAACAATCACATACATGATATTCAGTGATTTTATTGAGTAAATATAACTTTTTCTAATAGTGCTATTTACTCGGTCACAGAATTCTTTCTTAGAGTGCACCACCCATTGTGTTGCCTTACAGTTGAGCTCAGTACAGTTCCCATACCAGGCAGTGATGCAATCCGTCAGGGTGCTCTCGGCGGTTCGCTTTACAACATCCAGAGGATCAGACCCTTCCCCACCCAGCTTATCCAAGACTAATGCTATGTTCAAACTGATGCCCAGCACTTTTCGCTGCATGATGAGTGTGCCCCACTACAAAACAAAGTTGTCTTAGTTGTCCTCAACGTTTCTCTCGCTCCATTGATGTGATGAAGCATCAAGCAATGTTTTAGTTTCACCATTTCCACTCCCCTTATCTCTCCCCGCAATTCCTACTCCACTTTGTAAATGGAAGAAGAACTCATTGTTTCCATTAGCCATTTCCTCCCTCCACTGGCTACTGGTTGCAGCACGCCTCCAATTCAAAACACCTAATGATGGCCAGGACCTACAAGTTGACCAACGGCATGGCACCCCCCTACCGTACCTGAAGGATCTGATCCAGCCCTACCACCTTTACCTTCCTATTCTTACGACATTAGGAGTCCACTGGTACTAGTGGTCTCTCAAACGCTTTTATTTGCAAGGACCACCTTAACTCTCTGTTACAGACCTGTATTTTTTGATAAAAAATGTCCACCAGAAGCTAGCATGGCGATGACCCCTGCTCACGCCCCATGTCTGGCAACTCACCTTTTCAGACTCCACCACCTTATTTATGTGTACTGCATTGTTGAATATTTAGATAGACCTTATCCAGATGTATGTTTCTTTTTGGATAGTATGATATTTCAGTGCTATTCACAGTATATACTGTCAACCTGCTATCCTAATTATTTTGTAGCACTTTTTTTCTTTTCTTGGCACTCTAGTTAAGTCTAATTTGTGAAAATGATAAATTGTATTCCAATGTGCCCATATCTTGTGTGCAAGTGAACATGTTGGCCTAATGGTGGCACTAGAGGAAAGGCCATGGTCTGTCCTAGGCTGGCAAGCCAGCCTCATACTGTACATTCACTCACTCATTCCTTCCCACAATACAAGTCTGGACTTTGGGCTATAGGCAACGGGAATACTTGCTTTGACAGACAGACTCCTCTAACCAATCAGCGTAGCAAAACATCTGTCATCACAGTGCAGCCAGTCGGAAAAACAGCAAATAAACACGTATTTTTGACCGATGAACTCCGCTAGCGCATACTCCTGTTCCTTTTTAATTGTTGTAATTGATTCTAAACTGAAAAGCCACAGCATGCAATTACGCCACCATCTACACATGGACCAATCAGGGGAAGCTTTTCACTTGTTGTGCGGACAGCAGTTGAAACGCAGTCACTGATTGGCCCGATCATTTTCTGATTTCTCATACTCGGTGCCTATAGGCCGAAGTCCAGACCTGATACTGGGGAAGGAATGATTGACTGAGCACATATCAGGGCTGGCTTGCCAGGCTAGGTCTGTCCCAGGAAGCATGGAGGTACAAAACTAATTCAATGGCAATAGATATTATTTAGACCAAGGGTCTTCAACAGGGGGCCCTAGGAGGTCCTCAGAGTTACTATAGGGTGTCCTCCAAATCTTTGTGTGATAGGAACATCTTTTTCCTTTTTTATATTAACCATGTGAACAAGCCAAAAATAGCGCGAGGCGTTGTGAGCTTGTAGATCGTCTATTTTTGGCAAAGAGGTTTGTAGAGGGGGAAAAGGAGCAGACTAAGTACAGAGTGAAAGGTCAACTTTATTAATATTGACAGGTCAAGTGGTTAAATATCTTCCCCCAACCCGCAGCAACACACACACACGCACGCACGCACGCACGCACGCACGCACGCACGCACGCACGCACGCACACACACACACACACACACACACACACACACACTGCACTGCACCCCACTGCAACCAACAACACTAAATACTGAGGCAGTGCAAATGTCTGGTCACACAAAATCCACTTTTTATCTTTGTGGGAAAAGGTTTTAAAGTCTGTACACTGCAGCATATCAGAACAGTGGGGAGCTTATTCCATTCTTTTACAGCTTTAAATAAGAAAGCAGATTGTGTAGTACAACATAGTTTAGGAATGATACACTGTCCCCTTGTGTTTGACCTTATAATCCCGTATAATCTTAGAATAGAGCTGAACAATGTCTTCAGTGGTGGAGGGAGGAGTATAGGAACTAGAATGGTTTGCTCCGTGGAGCACATATCTCTTGTTTGTTTCACACTTATGTTTTAGAAAACGCTAAAACATTTAGCTGGTGAACGGCCTGGCGGAATTAACTATTTTAAAAACACATTCTTTTTTTTTTCAAATACAGTCAACATAATGAAAGTAGGCATTAGTTAACTGGTTAGCTTAAACCAGATGTATTCTGTGTGAACGATGGACCTATGCAAATCAAAATAGTCTATATAACTATGCATTTGCATATCAATTCTTTGTGAGTCTGTAGTCTATTTTCAGTGTGTGATTCCACCATGCGATTGAGTAGCCTATAAATTATAAGCGTTACTGTACGTCCTCCCATCTTCCAGGGAAACAGGTGTCTATGTCACATGGCCCTGGTCTCTAGTCTTACAGAACAAAAAGGTCTGATTGCCTTATAAAGAACCTCAGACAATCAGCCCAATTCATCTGCTGCATGCCCCACAGCAGGCCTGCAGTGACCTGGTTTGGACGCCTTAATCCTTGCCAACGACCACCCCACCTGGTTAAAAGTGTATACAAGGGATGGGACGATATGAAGATTTTATGTCATGATTATTGTGAATCAAAATATCCCCACCATCCATTATCCTGGCCGGAACATTTGCCAAAAAATAGCAGATCTACAAACTCACACGCTGTGAGCTTGTACTGTAGATCGGCTATTTTTTGGCAAAGGGATTTGTTAGAGAGAGTATAAAAGACTGTATCAAGTATGTTATTTCCAGGCCCGTTTTAGCAATTTTAGAGGGTTTACAATGGTACCAGATATCCGCAGCTCGGATAATTTAATGATGAATTTAAATCTTCACAATACGATTATCACGATAAACAATAATAATGATTATCGTCCCATCCCTATAGGTTATATCACCATACTTCATTCCCAACCAAGAGACCTGACGATGATAATTGGGCCAGGAAGCTTATGGGTGTCAGGAAACATTATTCCTGTCAGACGATGTTGGAACAGACCACCAACAAGCCAGATGAAAATAAACTCTCTGCGTTTCAGCCTCCCCTGCAGATAGAGAATACATCATCCATAGGCGTGGATTAATAGATGCAATAATTCATTTATTCCCTGTCCATCCAACTAAATCCATCAACTACGCAACTTTAAGAGTCTTTGAGTAGGCCAACCTAGAAAAGCGATATTCCATATATTATTATTATTAACTACGGTATTTCTAGTAGTAGTACTAGTATGGTGACTGATTGTGACAATATTGTCACAATATAGCATTTTAATCTTGTATTGTCTCTCTGTGCATAGAATTGTGTTTGTTTATATAATTTTAATTTTGCTTATACTGCAGTGTTTTGTCTAATTTAAAGATGTGCTTTTTGGGACGAGCTAATTTGATTCTTGAAAAATCTTGCTTGCTTCTGTGTCTGGCAGTGTGTGTGTGTGTGTGTGTGTGTGTGTGTGTGTGTGTGTGTGTGTGTGTGTGTGTGTGTGTGTGTGTGTGTGTGTGTGTGTGTGTGTGTGTGTGTGTGTGTGTGTGTGTGCGCGCGTGCGTGTGTGCACATTCGTGGTAAAATACACCTCCATGTCCATTGTGTCAATTTCCTGTTTGATGTCATTCAGAAAGGAAGGACAGACTATTTGATATATAAAATTATAAATGTTATAAATTATATACATTTCAGTAGTCAGGCTTTCAGCCATGAGACCTCAAGTGCTTTTACCAAGAAAATCATTTCTGTCCTTGATTGTCTCATATTGGTCTGAATGCTCTGACGCACTGCTTTACTTCATTTATTGTTCTGTCGCCTGAGAGCCAAGCACATTTTAAAGATGAGTGTCAAATGGTTTCATGACCCTACTAAGTACCTTCACCTTTATTTCACAAAGGCCTTTTTAAATTGAGTTTTTTTGTGTGTGTTTCTTTTCAAAGAATCATTACAGTATGTCTTCATTCCTATTCGTTAGAAGGCGGTGCAAATAATCACAAGCGGTACAGTCATAATGAGTTTTAAATGTTATGCATGTCTTAAAGGGAAATTGAGGAATAAATTCCCATAAGCAGAGCAGTGACAATGCAGCCCGCCACACGGTGCCAACACTCATCATAATTGAATTGATGAAAAGCTTTTGAGAGGAGAACTCCAGAGGGCCTGTCGTTTCAAATGCTGCAAACCTGCCTGGTTTAGAAGGATTTGCAGTGATTTAGGGACTGGCCCTCTTGTAACTGGAGCTAATCCTGCCCCCGTCCCCCCACCCCCTCTAGAGATGGTCCAGATTCTTCAAAAGACCATTATTATAAATGAGGCTGCTTAGAACACATTTTGTATCCTTGATTTCATACATGAACGTGTACGAGAACATTTGAATTCCCACCATCTGGCAACATGAAACTACAGTATGGTCAGAGAGTGCAGTGACAGTCTGGAATAGAAGGGAGAGTAAACACAAAGGCTGTCATGATATGGCAAAAAAACAATTAAAAAACGAATCTATATTGATCTTATGCTTTTGTTATGAAAATGACTAGAGCAAATTGATCCACGGTTTCCCTTAATATGTGAGGTAATATTTTGCAAGAATAGACTTATACTAATAAGCCTGCTTTGTTCTCCGTGCTATCCACCGAAGGCCCCAGAGAACGGGGGCTTGAGTTCTCCATCACTCCCGTGACCTTGTTTATGTATTTACGCGGTTACTCGGGTCAACCAAATTCTCGTGCTCACCTAATCCTGCGTTCACACAAAAGATACAAAGATGCCAAGTTACACAGCATATTTATACTTTATCGTTGTATCTTCATGTCGCTGGCGTCCGTGTGTAGCCTGTATCTTTGGATCTGCCAGTGTGAACACAGCATTAATGTATTGGCAGAATTAGACACACAGTTATGCTATTCACTGACCGGCTCTGGTCATTCTGTCTTGCACTTTCCTGTGTACTAGATCACCCTTTGAGAAAGCTATCATAATACTTAATAATTGCTGGTCATTTACGAACCTTTTTGGTAACACTCAAATATAAATATTTTGCTTGTAACACGGTATAATTATAGTTATAAGAACTCATAAAACTCATAATAACAATATAAACATAACAGTATAAAAGATTTTATAATGACTTATAAGGCGAAGCGTGAATGCATTATTATCTGCTTATAACACCACAAGTTACTGTTATAATAGCTTGACTTACAGTAAGGTCAAGTATCATAATACTTCAGAAATAGACTACTACTGTATTAAAATAATGTTATAAGTCACTATAACTTGCCATTGAGTGTTTTAAGTTAAAAAAAAAAACTCACAAACCGTTTCTGACAAATATATGTCCAGGAATGTCATTACTTTACTCAGATATGGGCTTCATAGAAAGTGTTATGAAATGGTATTTGATTTGGGTGTTAAGAGACAATACAGAATAGGTCAGGGGTCTTCAACAGGGGGTCCGGGACCCCTAGGGGGTCCTCAGAGTTACTAAAGGGGGCCCTCCAAATATGTGTGTGATAGAAACCTTTTTTATTTTTTTCCTATTAACCACTTGAACCCTAGCTTCCATATTCTGAGAACTTGAGAAAAAAATAGCAGATCTACAAGCTCACAACGCCTCGCACTGTGAGGCGTTGTGAGCTTGTAGATCAGCTATTGTCGGCAAAGAGGTTTGGTGTAGCGGGGGAAAAGAGCAGACTAAGTATAGAGTGAAAGATCAAGTTTATTGACGGTTCAAGTGGTTAAATATCTGAAAACAAATTGACATGAATCCAAAATACACTGATTTGTGCTGTCAAGCAATGAAACTTAATGGAATCTATTCTATGAACAGGCATGGGGGTCCCTGCTTCATCTCTCTCTCTCAACTAAGGGGTTCTTGGCCTGAAAACGTTGAAGACCCCTGGTATAGGTGTTAACAAACAGCCGTGTGTTACATGCACGGTTGCAGACGGAGTCACGGAGAGGGAGAGATGGATGTGTAAAATTACCAACACTAGCCCTTACCCGTTCAAAGATATGAGCTCCAAAATGATGTGCAATGTGTGGGTTATGGGATGTGCACTGTGCACACAGTATATGAGGGATGGAAAGTAACTTTAACTGGTGCTTGCATGATGTAGGAGCATCAATGTAAGAAACCCGTTTTGTTTAATGGCTACAGAGATACTGCCCCCCCCCCACCCCCCCCCACCCCCCCCCCCCAGCCCGCCCGCCCACCCGCCTGCACACACACCCGCCTGCCTGCCTGCACACACACACACACACACACACACACACACACACACACACACACACACACACACACAGAGCTGGTTAAACATTTTGCCTCAAGCTAGATGCAGAATAGATGTGCCTCATGCTAGATGCAGAATAGATATAGATACAGCATAAAAATGCTAATATACAGCAAACGATTTGTGAAAGTGACAAACGGGCTTCACAGTTATGTCAGGTGTGTTCATATGAATGAATGAATGAATGAATGATTTTTATTTCGGTCTTAAAGTACAAAGTATGTACAATGTTAAACATTAAAACAAAACAGATTAAAATAAAGAAAAAAAACAAAATTTGGACCGAAAAGGTGTAAGCAAGAAGCCTTAGCTTATAGTGCCTACCCTTTTTACAAATCTAATTATAAACTACTTATATCAACATCTAGCAGTGTTGCATAAAAACAAACAATATACAAAAAAAACATAACGATAACATAAAGTTAGAATTCATTTACTAAAATAAAGATTTCCAATTCATAATAGAGTTTTGTATTGATTTACTGTTTTAATTTTAAAGGATTTCTTAAACATGAAGATAGAACTGCATGTTTTTAGGTTGTTATCACAATTTATCCATAATTCTTTTGCCATAACCGAAGCACATCTTTTTTTAATATTTGTTCTAGCTGTTTTTACCTCAAAACTGAATTTGCCCCTCAGCTCATATCGATTTTCTTTCTTTTGGAAAAACTTAAGAATGCAGCATGGAAGTATCTTCTTTTGTGCCTTAAATGCCAATAAAACTGTTTTCAGTGCTACTATATCATGGAATTTCAATGTATTATATTTAATAAAGAGTTTATTTGTGGGTTCATAATAATCTGATCTATTTATTATTCTTAAAGCTTTCTTCTGCAATAAGAAAATAGGGGTTGTATTTGTTTTATAAGCATTTCCCCATACCTCCACACAATAAGTAATGTATGGAACTATGAGTGAACAATAGAGCAGATATAGTGATTTTTGACATAATATATATTTTGTTTTATTTAATATAGCTATAATTTTAGACATTTTTGATTTAACATTATTTATATGTGATTTCCAGCATAGCTTATCATCAATTATTACCCCCAAGAACTTATTTTCATGTACTCTTTCTATTTCCATACCTCTTATCTTAATTGTTGCTTGTTCATCTATTCTTCTTGTGCCAAAAATCATGTATTTAGTTTTAGATAGATTTAACGATAATTTATTCCTATCAAACCATGTCTTCAAGTTATTCAATTCCCCTTCCATTGCATTCATAAGCTGTCCCAAATTCTCCCCAGAGCAATACAGATTGGTATCATCAGCAAATAGAACATATTTTAGAATAGCCGACACTTTACAAATATCATTTATGTATAATATAAATAATTTCGGACCCAAAACGGAACCTTGTGGTACGCCGTAGGTGACCTTTTCCAATTCAGATTTTATATTATTTAATTGAACATATTGATATCTATCAGATAAGTAGCTCTTAATCCATGAGTTAGCTATTCCTCTGACACCATATCTCTCTAACTTATTCAATAATAGGTTGTGATCTATGGTGTCGAAGGCTTTCTTCAGATCAATAAACACCCCCACTGTGTATTCCCCATTTTCAATAGCCGTAGAAATATCCTCCACTAAATTCATCACAGCCATCGAAGTGGACCTATTTCCTCTGAAGCCACATTGCTGGTTACTTAACAGGTTATTTTTTTCTATAAATTGATCAAGTCTTTTTACAAATAGTTTTTCAATTATTTTAGAGAATTGTGACAGCAGGGAAATTGGTCTATAATTATTGAAGTGATGTCTATCTCCGTTTTTATAAATGGGAATTACTTTGGCAGTTTTCATTTTGTTAGGAAATGTACCTGTTTGAAAGGATTGATTGCATATATAGGTAAAAGGTTTTACTATATTACCCATGATATTTTTAACTAATGACATGTCTATTTCTAACCAATCAGCAGATTTTTTATCATTGAACTGATGTACTATTTCAAGTATTTCTGAATCGTTGACTTCATTAATATAGATAGAATTTAGATTTCGTTCTATTAGATCTTCTGAACTTTCCGTATGCGTTGGCTCAATCTCATTTGCCAAATTATAACCCACATTTGAAAAGTATTTATTAAATTCATCAACAATTTCCTTCTGGTTATTTATAGTTTTATTTTCATTAATAAAATAGTTTGGAAATTCTGCTTTGGCCTTACCCTTTCTAATTGCACTATTGATCACCCTCCATGTCCCCTGCATATCACTCCTGTGTCTTTCTAGTAGTTTATGATGATACTCCTTCTTCTGAAATCGTATAATATTTACTAATTTATTTTTATACGTCTTATATCTTTTTTTTCGTTTTCTTTTGTTCTATGCTTTAAAAAGTTCTTGTACAATAAATCTTTCTTTTTGCAAGCATTTTCAATCCCTTTTGTTATCCATGGCTTATTGTTCTTGGGCCTTACAACTTGTTTCCTTAAGGGACAGTTTTTATCATAGAGCTCAAGAAGTATTGATAGAAAGACATCATATGCTTTATTGGGGTCTTTACTGACATAGACCTCCTGCCAGTCTTGGTTGATAAGGTCCACGTTGAGGGCTGCAATGGATTCCTGAGTTTTTAATCTCGAATAGTTAAAAGCAATTTGCTTTGGTTCTTTTTTGCTCTTGAAGAAATTATGGATGATGGCAAAAACGGGAAGATGGTCGCTTATGTCATTTATCAGCAGACCCCCTGTTATCTCACTATCAATTTCGTTTGTAAATATGTTGTCTATTAAAGTAGCAGTATCTGATGTGATTCGACTTGGTTTTAAAATCAAAGGAAAGAGGCTGTTGCTATACATTTGATTAATAAAGTCTATTGTTTTTGGATTGCCATATTTATTCAGAAGGTCAATATTAAAATCTCCGCAAACTATATGATATGCTAATGGTGATGCGATTTCAGATCAATTGCTCCAGCCACTGAGGAGAAACGCTGTTTCAGACAGACACTCACTCACTCAGACAGACAGACATTCGCAAAATTATAGTATAGATGGCCTTGAATTGGGTACGGAATGAAGAGCAGCAGAGACCAGCAGATGGAGGAAAGCAGTGATAGATCCCATCCATCATTATCTGATACTGTGTGAAGTGAGCAGGGCACTGTTGATTTTGAAATATGACTAAAATGTCATTTAGTCATATTTTAGTCAACTGAAATGTTTTAGGCTAGTTTTAGTCGACTGAATATCAGAAGGTTTTAGTCGACCAAATCCACAGTTGATTTTTCGACAAAAATGTAGTTAAAAATATGATTTTACACTTGGTTGCATGCTGGAAAATAGCCGTTCTACAAGCTCACAACGCGTTGCGTTGTGAGCTTATAGATCGCTATTTTCAGAGCACAACACCCAAGCGCAAGCAAGCATAAAATGACTTGTCTTTTAGTTCTACTGGATCTCTTCTCCACTAGTCCCTTCCTAACATTTAAGTCAATGTATTTAGTCTTAGTTTTAGTCATCATAGCTTAGTTTCTATTTAGTTTACTCAGTGAAAAAAGGTAGTCGACAAAATTTTTTTGTCTAGAGCAGGGCAGATCTTTCCACACTCTAATCCTGCACTGCTGTGCTGACATGCTCATAATGAGAAGGCTTTCATAATGTGGAGAAATAAATAGCTCCCAAGGTAACGTGCTGAGAGAAGGAAGGAGACAGGGCTGAGGTGACATTTAGAAATCTTGTCTTTATTGAGAAAAAGAAAAGCAGAAGAAAAAAGTTGGCCATGAACCAGACAATCATAATCCCTTTATTTTATGTTCGCCCGACAAAACATCTAACCGCATTTGGCTCTAGACTTGCTTTACGTCATTATGAAAAAAATAATAATAAAGAAACAGCCACTCCACAGTACATTGGTGACGCATTCTCAAACTACAGCCTTGTTGTGGCTTGGATGTTGCCGCTACAGTACACCACTGTGGTTCGACTTGTTTCTTGAAATTCAAAATAACCTTCAACTAAAAAGTACACGGATTCAGGGAAACCAGGGAAGGATTCTTGCTTAAGTTCCACTGTACATAACAGTGTGCCCTTCTCTGCCATCAAATACCATGACAAGTAGACAGCACAGTACACTAACACAACACTGAGATCTGCAAAAGCATTTTTGACAACTTATTAACATACCGTTTTAAATTTCCTAGATGGTCAAAAAGACAAGAAGACTTGTTCAATTGTGGTGCTGTAAAGCAGTGGTTCCCAAACTCTTTAGCTCGAGAAATTAGACATTTGCCCGGGACCCAAACTAGTGAAAACAGCAGATCTACAAGCTCATAGTGCATCGCTTCGGATCGCGTTGTGAGAAAGTAGATTGGCTATTTTTCACTACTTCTTAAATATTTGTTTTCTAATTTATGTAATTTCTTAGATTTGTATATTTTGTTTATTAATGAAAAAACTTGGAGAAAGCATTGCATTGTTTTAAATCCATGAAAATCTTAGCCTTTTTAATGTTTTGAAATAATAATAATTCAAAAGAATGTAGGAAACCAAAAATTAAGGGACTCATAAAAATTGGTCTGCGACACACAAATGGGTCCCGACCCAGTGCTTGGAAACCAGTGCAGTAAAGGATGCATACTGTATGTATAATGTGTAGTTACTGTCATAGACCCCATACAGTCCTGTACAGTAAGTGACAATGTGTGGTGAAGCATTTGTAATCTACTGTTGTGTAAGGTCCTGGGAACGTTATATAGGCCTACTGTAATCGTGGCATAAAGAACATTCAAATCTGATTGACATCTACGACATGGCAAATGTTATTGTGGGCTCGCCTATAGGCGAGCACACGTATGTTATCTTCATTATTTATTTCTATACTAGTCAGTATCCTCAAAACTTTGGCGCGCTTCATCTCTTAAACGCTTACACCTTTCAACACCATTCAAATTTTTATGTGTTCAGCTTACTGAGGACAAGTGTGCGTGTATTTTTCTTTTTGAAATGTTTTGTAGTATAATTATAAAAAAATAAAAATGTTTAACTTTAAGCACCCAATGCATTTCCAATGGGTTTAGTGAGGAAAGGGACCCATGTTTATATTAAGGCGCTGTGGCTGCAATATTCACACTTCAGATATGCTATTTATATCAATGCGTTCACACAGGTCTGCTCTCTGATTTGATCCAAATATCTAAGCTGTGTGATGTATAAAACTATAGTTATAGTTAAAACTATAAATAAATGTCCCTCTCCACTCTACTGATTACACAGCTGTGATCAAGAATCAAGTCCGGGCGATGGGATGTAAATCCCATAGCCATATATCCTAGAGCCCGCAGGGACAGTCAGCCATATTAGTGGTTGTTGTTGGTTGTCAGGGAGATATCAAAAATTTCCAAGTCAGATCCACAAACACAATAAAAGCCATGCTCCACTCCTCAGTCTGGAGTGGCCACATAGAAGAACGCCTTGGTTATAGACATAGTGGAGGACAGATGTGATCTGGGATTGTTAGCCTACAGTATATGCACTCAATATACTCCACTACAGTTGGAGTCCATTTGACAGTTGCTGGTTCCCAAACACAGAATCAAAAATGTAGATCTAGAACACATAGAATATGTACAGTACAGTAAGGTTCAGTAGAGTACAGTAAAAGTACAGTAAGGTTCAGTAGAGTACAGTAAAGTACAGTAAGGTACAGAAAGGTACAGTACAGAAAGGTACAGTAGAGTACAGTACAGTAAGGTACAGTAAAGTACAATACAGTACAGTAAGGTACAGTAGAGTACAGTAAAGTACAGTAGAGTACAGTAAGGTACAGTAGAGTACAGTAAAGTACAGTATAGTAAGGTACAGTAGAGTACAGTACAGTAAGGTACAGTACGGCACAGTAGAGTACAGTACAGTATAGTACAGTAAGGTACAGTAGAGTACAGTAAAGTACAGTACAGTAAGGTACAGTACAGTAAGGTACAGTAGAGTACAGTAAAGTACAGTAAGGTACAGTACAGTAGAGTAGAGTAAAGTACAGTACAGTAAGGTACAGTAAGTTACAGTAGAGTACAGTAAAGTACAGTAAGGTACAGCAGAGTACAGTAAAGTACAGTACTGTAAGGTACAGTACAGTACAGTAGTGTACAGTAAAGTACAGTTAAGTACAGTAACGTACAGCACAGTAAGGTACAGCAAGATACAGTAGTGTACAGTAAAGTACAGTACAGTAAAGTACAATACAGTACAGTAAGGTACAGTAGAGTACAGTAAAGTACAGTAGAGTACAGTAAGGTACAGTAGAGTACAGTAAAGTACAGTATAGTAAGGTACAGTAGAGTACAGTACAGTAAGTTACAGTACGGCATAGTAGAGTACAGTACAGTATAGTACAGTAAGGTACAGTAGAGTACAGTTAAGTACAGTACAGTAAGGTACAGTACAGTAAGGTACAGTACAGTACAGTAAAGTACAGTAAGTTACAGTACAGTACAGTACAGTACAGTACAGTACAGTACAGTAAGGTGCAGTACAGTATAGTAAGGTACAGTACAATACTGTAAGGTACTGTACCTTACAGTACCTTAAAGTATCCTATTTGTTGGGTTGGAATCGAGCCCACACTGTTTCGAAGGAACAGTATTTCTAGTTTGTATATGAAATCATCTAAATCAGTGAAGCCCAACTTTAATGAACACCATGAGTCTGTATGTGTCAAGCATCATCTGCCTTTAAACTTTAGGACAGGGGTCTTCAACGTTTTCAGGCCAAGGACCCCTTAGTTGACAGAGAGATGAAGCAGGGACCCCCATAACCTTTTCAGAGATTCCATATTATTCAGCACAATTATCAGTGTATTTTGGATTCATGTCAATTTGTGTTTTCAGATATTTAACCACTTGAACCGTTACTTGAACCTTTCACCCTCTCCGCCGAAAATAGCCGATCTACAAGCAACGTGAGGCGTTAAGAGCTTGTAGATCAGCTATTTTCGGCTAAAGTTCTGGAATATGGACACTAGTGTTCAAATGGTTAATATTAAAAAAAGTAGGAAAAAGGTTTCTATCACACAAAGATTTGGAGCACCCCCTGTAGTAACTCTGAGGACCCCCTAGGGGTCCCGGACCCCCTGTTGAAGACCCCTGCTTTAGGATATAAGGTCTGTCATGGCTTTATGTGCATCTCCTAACAAATATTAGACCAGTGAGTTTTATATCCTGGGTGATATTCATACTTCACCAAATAACTGCCTACAGTATGGTCAAAAGATCCTCATCTTGGTTTTTCCCGCTAATAAAACATCAGTCTGAATAATAAGGTGATTTGCTTGAGAAAAGTTGATTATTTTGCTTTTAACATTACAGCAATGCACATTATTCCCTTGTGGCAACTCTGCCCTACAGATGAAATTGAAAGCCCGTCCTCCGTAATAGCCTGTTCCTTAATGCCAGGTTGTTTTACTTGTCGAAGTGCGGGTAGTGTTGCAGGACTGCCCTCTAATAGATTCAGTTACACTTGGAAAATGGATCTTTTATTTGAAAGCGGGGCGAATAATTACGTTATGATTAAGTGTGCGAGGTAATAATCCTAGTCCCAGTGTTACATATCGTCGCTGTCGGGCAGAAACCTCGTATCTCCAAGTTTCAAATGTGTAAGTTTTTTGGGTAAAGCAAAGCCCTGCTTCATCGCACAAGACCGTCGCACAAAACTAGTGAAAACAGCCGATCTACAAGCACACAACGCCTCGCACCCGGCGTTGTGTGCTTGTAGATCGGCTGTTTTCACTAGTTTAGTTGATTTTTTAGATGATGAATGCAAAACGAACGGTTTTGGACATACAAGGTTTCCACCCGACAACGACGATATTATCAGTGGTGGCGGTGTGTGTGTGTGTGTGTGGGGGGGGGTGGTCTTCAATTCCCGATCAACAATCAGACACCATCGCTCAGGAAACTTCCCAGAGGTTTCCTCTGCTCTCTCTTACAAGCCGCTGCCGCTGCCCTCCACGTCGTCCACCGCCAACGAGCGCTTGCGCAGCACCGAGTTGCCGTGGCCGCCGCTCCTCCTGGCCTGCGGGGGCAGAGGTGAGTCATTTACAATTTAGGCATTTAGCAGACGCTCTTAATCCAGAGCGATTTATAAGCAAGGTGATACACAGGGGTGTCGCACCAAATTCTGGGCCCTGGGTTCTTTAACTATTGAAAAATAGCAGATATACAAGCTCAGTTTTTTGAAAAACATATGTTTCTCATGTCAGTGGTGCTCAATTCTTTTCATTAAGGACCCCCGAAATGATATGTATTTGGCCACGGACCCCCATCTCAAAACATGTTGTTCCAGGGACCCCCCCAGAAGCAGAATTTTAGTTACAAATGTCCGCTTAAAAATACAAATATTCAAAGATTTGCACACGACTTTTCAAAAATAGCAGATCTACAAGCTCGCAGTGCGGCACTCAGTGCCACACTGTGAGCTTGTATATCTGCTATTTAGTATAAAATAATTAAGGCCCCCTCCACCTTGGGCCCTGGTAACTCAGTCCCACTTTTCCCCTCCTTGTGACGCCCCTGAACCAGAGCGACTTATAAGCAAGGTGATACATCAATACATCAAATGTACAGCAATAGTCGTCTAAGAAGAACATGGGTAGACGAAGCACCTTTTCAATAAAAAAATGTATAATAACTTTACTGTACAAGTCCAATTTCTTTTTTACTTTGTGCAATTTTCTGCTTTTTTGCTACATCTCAGAGGCAAATTTTATACTTTTACTCCACTACAATTATTTGAAAACTTTACTTACTAGTTACTTTGTAGATTTAGATTATTAATAAAAAATACATTAACCACTGTCTTTCTCCCCCCCCTCTCCCTTTCTTTCTCTCTCCACTCCGCTCTGTGCATCTCCATTTGACACAGGGAGTGAGAGAGAGAGAGAGAGAGAGAGAGAGAGAGAGAGAGAGAGTGCGCGCGCGTGGGGTGCGCTGTGACAGTGACAGAGCCAAATAAGCTGCTATGCCTATCTAGAAACGCTCGGGAAGCTGTCGGCAAGCACTGGAATCACGCACAGATCTTCTCGCAGTGCTTTTCACACACAGCGAGTAAAAACCCCGGCGAGCAAGGCCCAATCTTGCGGCAGATCGCTGCGGCAGATCGCTGCAGATCGCTTGCGGCAGATCGCTGTTGCGAGCGCCAAAATTGGTCGGCGACAGCCGACAGCATAATCGGCTCAAAAAGTCGGGCAGTGTGTTCGAGCCCTTAGTGAGCTTGGAGGTCTGCTATTTTCGATGTTTTCACCAAAAGGCCCTTTTAGAAATGTCAGCCCCTGCCTCTCTAACATTCTCTGCACGTCCCTGGTAAAGAATCTGAGTAGGCCTACTTTTCCCAGCGGTACCTGCGGGGGCAGCGTGGTGGCAGTGGCCCGGGGCAGCTTGGCCAGCTGGCACGGGGCGCGGTACTGCGGCAGGCCGCTCTTGGTGGTGTCCAGCTCCTCTGGGTCCTCCTCCTGGGCGCGCAGGGCGGCCATCACGTCCCGGTCCGAGGGGCTGAGGGTCAGGCAGCCGCACGGCCGGCCCGCGCCGTCCGGCCCCTCCTCCCCGGACCGCTCCTCCGCCTCGTCCTCCACGGCGGTGAAGGCATCGCCCCACAGGCTCTCGCACAGGTCCCTGCCGTGCTGGTATATCTGCACACAGGGGCATCAAAAGTGGGACTGAGTTACTAGGGCCCAAGGTGGAGGGGCCTGGAATTATTCTATACTTTAGCTATTGAAAAATAGCAGATATACAAGCTCAAAGCGAGCTTGTAGTTCTGCTATTTTTGGAGCTGTGTGCAGCTCCCTATACGTGGCTGTGTGGGTCTGTGTGTCTGTGTGTGTGTCTGTCTGTCTGTGTGTATGTAGCCTGACTTCGGCGCGTAACTAGTGCCGCACCATTTACGCCACTCGCGCAATATATACATCAAAATGTGCGGCTCGGCCGGGAATGGTGTTCTATTACCTTTCGTTCCGATCCGCCTTACCATGCCGACGTAATCGGCAAAAAACGACGCTTAATTGTCCCCATTGACTTATAATGGGACAATGCAAGAAATCACTTTCAAGTATTTTTCTCTCGTAAACCATAGGAGCTACAGTTTCAAACCTCGGAGAGGAGATTCATAATGATTTTAAGAATGAATCGAAAAATAATTACATCACTCGGCCTCATGGTGGCGCTATAACGGCCCACTTTACGTTTTGCCCCGTAACTCTTGAACCGTAGATCGGAAAATTAAAATTCTTTTTTCCCTGGATTCCTTGGGTCAAGACGCATCTCCCCATATAGGCCACGCCCATTTGCGCCAGGATAGATTTTCCGCCATCTTGAATTTTCTCCAAAACACACTTTTTGCTCCTTTTCCTACATATTTTCTTCAAATGTCACAAAAATCGGTACACATGATCTACACACACACACACACACACACACACACACACACACACACACACACACACACACACACACACACACACACACACACACAAAGGTTAAAGTCCTTGTCTCCAAATGTACAATAACTAGAACATATTAGAGGCACGCATATATCAAGCATAGTCCTTTCAGAGCATCTTTATTTATTCTTTAAAAGCGAGGCTGCCCCTGGCCCGAAGCCACTTGGTGAAATTGGAACTACTGATTTCCACAAAAAGATGTGCCCCTAACAGGCCTTGAAAACAAACACCCTCTGGTGGCAGGTGTTGCGAGTCATAGGGGTGGGGGTGGGGGCAGGGTTTTCACCTGGCAGCTGCCGCTTCCGCCCTCTTTTGTTTCCCGCTCTGCTTCACCATGCCACGTCTCCCACAGAACCAGCAGAGGCCATCAGCGGACATGACCTTGACAAGCTGGTATCTAGGAGATAACATCTGTACCGTAGTATCCGTGGTGTAAGAGTCGGTGCCGATGCCTATCTGCCTTTATGTGTGTCTGATTCCAGTCAGACGGGCTGATATACAGTATGTTCTCTGAACAGGTCACCTCAAGAGCCCTTTTCCTTATGGACACAATTTATTTAAATGTTTAAACTAAAAGTTACAGTTATAGTGCTTAGTGTGAATGGCCCTTAAGACTGATGACGAAATACTGTAAAGAAAGAGACTAAACCCGCAATTAGGGGTCCGTAGACTAGAGGCCATTGGGCAAACAAAATCAGTATTGACCATCATCTTGGGAGCACAAAGGTGCACAACTAATTCCATGGCTATCCAGTAGTTGTTGAGATACAGTATGTTGTTTTGGGAGTAAAATCATGGCATGTGGAAATTCTGGCCAAACGACAGCTCACCAAATAGTTCACCAAAATACTCTGGAATTCACAAAAGTGCTCAAATAATCCAACCAGTAATTGTAAAGAAAGATAGGTCGTCTGGAAATAAAATGTAGGTGGACTTGAAATAAATGGATGGACCAACCAATCGACCGACAGCCCCACCACTAGCAGTGCTAAAAAAAAAGCCTTATTTCTTGCTGACAAACTAGAGCTAAGCTTTCTGGTTCCTGGAGCATGGCAAATTACAAATGTCTCTAATCGGAAATGTTTGCGGATTAAGGGGAGATATTGCCTAGCGCAAGCGAAACATCCCCATTCACCACGGCTTTAGGCTAAGCAAGGCCTTACGGGAGAAAGTGTGCATGCATTCTTAGAAATGGTTGAGAAAGCTCATTAGTAAAGTGGCAATGATACAGGCTATATGATTCCCAGAGCTTAAGCTCCAATCCTCTCCCACGGAAAGTGACTCATAAGCACTCATTAAGAAAGTGTCACCAATTCACATACCTTTCTGTCCTATCTCATGCTGACACCCTTGCTAGGTTCTTCGTCCATATTAGCCACCTTGCCTCCCCTCTGTCTGTAGCCCTCACTTTCTCTTCCCTGTTGCTCCATTTTCTCCCTCCATGTATTACTTATGCTCCTTATTTCCTTTGTATACCCCCTCCCCCTGCATGTTTCTTCCTGTCTCTTTGAGGGATTAAGGAATGAGTCACTTGGGGGCCTTAAGAAAAACAGCAGCATTGTAGGCCATGTTAAAAGGATATGGAAGATAAAGACTGATGCACTGACTCTGCCATACCCACCATCTGACTGTGTGTGCGCGCGCACGCACACACACACACGCACGCACGCACGCACGCACGCACGCACGCACGCACACACACACATGTTCATGTGCACACAGGCACACACACATACACACAAAGACAGATGCACAAGCACCCACTATTCCCCTGGCAGGCATGGTTAGCTGCCATAGCTAATTCACTACAAGCTCAAGTAGCTTTGGCAGCGAGGGTGTGATCAAATAAGTGAGAGAGGGTGAAATTTCCCAGGGCTGTATCCTATCCTTTCCTATCCAATTTAATGCTATGTTATCTTATCCCATTCTATTCTATTCTGTCCTGGTCTATCTCCAATCAATGGCATTGTCCCAAATGTCAAGCTCCATGACATCCAATTTAAAACATGTGATAAGCTGTGATGGAAAAAACAAAACAAGCATTGGTTCCCTATACAGACCAAAGGTGTGTGTGAGGATGAAGTTATGTGGTGGTGCTGTTTAAAAAACATATTTAAAAATGTTCATTTCACTGGCTAGGCCAGGGGTCTTCAACGTTTTCAGGTCAAGGACCCCTTAGATGAGTGAGAGATGAAGCAGGGACCTTCACAACCTTTTCAGAGATTCCATATTTTAGTTTCATTGTTTGACACAATCATCAGCACAATCATCAATGTATTTTGGATTCATGTCAATTTGTGTTTTCAGATATTTAACCACTTGAACCATCAAGCTGACCTTTCACTATGTACTTAGGCTGCTCTTTTTCCCCTCTACACCAAACCTCCTCTGCGAGGCGTTGTGAGCTTGTAGATCGACTATTTTTGGCTAAAGTTCTCAGAATAGGGACACTAGAGTTCAAGTTGTTATTATAAAAAGGATTGGAAGATTTGGTGGACCCCCTGTAGTAACTCTAGTAGTAGTAACTTTTTTTATAAAACAAATCCTAAAGTTGTCCTAACTATTAAATCGCTAAAGTTTTAGAACACCCACTCCGTTGATTTCAGCCCCTAAATCCTTCTGTAAATATGTTTTCTATGATCCTGGCTGGGGTCCGGATGTCGTGGCAAAATTACGTCATCTGCATCATCTGTATACGTTGTGTATACGTTGGCCAATCACATCGCGGATCATACACACATGATACACTACCGGCCAATCACAGCGTGTCTGGCCGTCTCTTCAGGAAGTAGCCACCCTCAGCTACAGTGTTTACGATGGTGAAGGATTCTTGCCTCTTACTCCCCAAATCCTGGCCAGAAAATTACGTTCTACCCCTCTACGGATTCGTATCGGTCGCGGTGGTTTGCAGCGGTGGTTTGCGGCCCTGCTCCGGTGGTCCGCGGCGACACCGGGCGAAAAACGTCCGAAAAAAGCAATACCGCTACTGACCACTAGTTTAGCAACTTACACAGTATAGCTTTAAGGTATAGTCAATTAGCATAGTCTTTGTTCTCACATTTATTTTTGTACAGCATGTTTATGTTTTGGCAATAAGTATGAAGAATATAGTAGCATGCAAATCCAAACCATTCAGTTGTTGTGTTTCAAGTCAGGAAACGATTCCCTTTCATCTGCAGGCAGGCTAATGTATTTAAGGTGCTATATTCTATACAGTAACTGATACCTCCAATAGCAATCTGATAGCAACAAGAGAGAGAGAAAAAAAAAAGCAGCAGCATATAAGAGATAATATTCAACAACAGAGAAAGACCTTGTCAGTGGAATTGCGTTGCTAGGGAACAGCTTGGGTCCACGTTTATTTCCTGTCAGCTGCTGATATTCACAAGTAGTGCAACACGAAATAAACCTGGAACCATTTAGAATGCTTATGTTATTAAGAGTGACAAGGTTTAATAAGATAAGTTAAATATGTTATGCCATATGGCAAAACACAATAGAATTAGAATAGTCTACTTAACAAAGACTATGCTGCTCTGAAATTCTAATTCAATTAAGCAATTAGCACATCTGAAGCTTATTTGTGTTCTTCCAGGTCTGTTTGTTAAAAAAGACATGACTGTCTGGGTACTGCAAGTATTATTAGAATGCCTCTGGTTAGAGGCGTAACACAGTGGTGTGTGTGTGTGTGTGTGTGTGTGTGTGTGTGTGTGTGTGTGTGTGTGTGTGTGTGTGTGTGTGTGTGTGTGTGTGTGTGTGTGTGTGTGTGTGTGTGTGTGTGTGTGTGTGTGTGTTCCGATGTCAGTTCTTATAGATGTTAGAGGTAACTGACTAATGTGAACACCTGTCAGCATGCTGGCTTTCCAAACTGATGGAAAAGGCCATCAATGCTAATGTGACCAGGAGAAATAGAGAGAGAGAGAGAGAGAGAGAGAGAGAGAGAGTGAGAGAAAGAGAGAGAGATTGCCGGAGGGGAATTCACAAATATTATTCAAACTCACATGATGGATTTGTGTGTGTGTGTGTGTGTGTGTGTGTGTGTGTGTGTGTATGTGTGTATGTGTGTATGTGTGTGTGTGTGTGTGTGTGTGTGTGCGCGCGTGCGCGCACACGCTCACGCGTGTGTGTATTTGCACGTGCGGTGCTGATTTATGTCTGTGTGCGTGTGTCGTACATGCATGTGTGCCTGTATCTCAGTCTCTCTTTGAAGCTACTCCCCTATTTTCTAATTTAGTTTCTAATCATCGTCTGAGATCAACCCGTGAACCCATAATGTGTAGTACGAATGTGTAGGTATATCTGAGTCTGTGTGTGTGTGTGTGTGTGTGTGTGTGTGTGTGTGTGTGTGTGTGTGTGTGTGTGTGTGTGTGTGTGTGATTGTGCGTGCGTGCGTGTGTTCGTGTGCATGCATGCATGCGTAGTTTCTATATCTCTGTCCGCACTTGTGGGAATGAATTAGTGAGCATATGCATATACTCAATTTAATCTACTAGGGAGTCAGAATTTACAAAAATAACCTATTTGTATGTTATACAGATACACACATACAGTAAATGCGCACCTGCAGCGAGGGATGCTTTCAAGTGAATAATGTTTGTGCATGCCTGCGATTTAAGCTTCCCTGTGGAGTACATCACCCCCCCCCCCCCCCCCCCCCCACCCCCACCCCCACCCCCACGCACGCACACACACCCCAAAATGCTGTCAGCTCAATTTACCGTTGCAGATGCTGCGAATGCTCACGTTCCTAATTTCCTGCAGTCTCAGAGGAAGACACCAAGTCAAGCATTGCCACTCTGAAATCCAAAACGGTCTCTGGGGGAGGGAGCCACTTGTACGTGACAAACTCCCGAGTGTTAATTTAACTCATATAGTGTAAAGACAGACCCTTGCATGGGCATTTTTACACTCTTGAAATGAACTGGAGTTTGGAGCACTGCTGCTGCTGCTGTGCTCACAATGGCAGATGTGGTTTATTGGGCTGCGTCTAAGTCAGTGGTTCTCAAAGTGGGTTCCAGGGACTATGTGGGTTCCTTTATAGGGGTCTAAATTGACCCGTACTAGTCTGTAACTCTGACTCTACAAATGGAACCATCCATTTGTTCACTGTCAGAGTTAAGGTGAGACCTTGAAATTTGAAAGTTTGAGAAACACTGGTCTAAGTGGACTGGATGTTAGGGACTCATCATACCCCCCTTTTCGATTCTCAGCCTTTCTTGAATTCTCGATCAGGCAAGGGTCCCCTGTGGCATTGGAGGTTCAGCTGAGAGCAATTTTTGAGCGGTGGTAGACCGCTCCATAGCATGGCCGTGTGTGTATCCGTGTATGTATCCGTGTATGTATGTGTGTATGTAGCCTGAACTACCACTCAGTGACCAGAGAGGGTGCTCTTGAGTCTAGTCTGAGCATCAACTGCAATATTCTCTCTCTCTCTCTCTCACACACACACACGCACACACACACGCACGCACACACACACACACACACACACACACACACACACACAACCACCGCTCAGTTCACACGGGTGTGATTTTTATGTAATGGCCCCTGTTCCCTATTTGTGCTATCCTCAAGGTTCAAAGTACTGTGGTATAGGGCTGCAACTATTGATTATCCTCATAGAGATCATTCTATCAATTACCTTTTCAATTAATCAAATAATTGAGAAGCATGATTTTCATAATTTCTTAAAATGTTTTGTATATCACTGAATCAACATAGAAAATATTTGAATAGATATTTTATGATTGGCTTAATCGATTAGTCTGATCAACCACTTAAGCCCTATGTAGTACTTGGCTAAAATAGTTGATTCACAAGCCATAGCCTGCCCACTGTGTATTGCAACTTTTGTTTTTCAACAAAGATTGATTTAAAAGGTTGTTTCTGTTTCTAATGCTAAAATATTCTCTGTATGAATTGCAATGTATGAATAGAAAATGTTTACACCCCTGAAAATAGGGCTAGATCAGGACAGCCATAGAATTACAATTATATCACTGGCTGTCCTGATCTAGATTCACACACATAATAATAATAATGTAAGATTTGAGCGAGGAAAGGCCTAAATATTTCATAGGCACCAAAGTGTGTATGTGTGCACACACACGCACGCACGCACGCACGCACGCACGCACGCACGCACACACACACACATAGTGAGAAATTACCTGTATCTCAGTCTCTCTGTGATCAACCAGTGAACCCATAATGTGTAGTAGGAATGTGTAGGTATCCGAGTCTGAGTCTGTGTGTGTGCGTATGCGTATGCGTGTGCGGGTGCGTGTGCGTGTGTGTGTGTGCGTGCGCTCCAGCGTGTGTGTATTTGCACGTGCAGTGCTGCTTTATGTCTGTGTGCGTGTGTCGTACATGCATGTGTGCGTGCGTTTGTGCATGTGTGCACCAGTACTGTCTCTCTGCCTCTCTTCATATCAGCCAGCCAGCCTCTGTCCACTGAAGCACGACCTAGTCATTTTATGACAGCCAAGCCCCTCACCAACACAACTACACCCACCGCACTGCCCACTGCAGCTCAGCGTCTGGCCCACAGTCTGGGTCTGGGTAGAAATGACCTTGAGTTTTGAGGTCAGTCAACAGCATGCCAACCTCTGTCTGCCACAGGACAAGTGACGCATTGTTGATCGAGCCAAAAGCAAAGTATTTTTTTTGGCTGAAGTGGACATGCTTTGGCTAAATCTTAGCCTGGGAAATTTGCATGCATAACAAGTATTTAGGTCAGTAGACGACAGTTCACATGTTTTGTTTCAGGCTGCAGTTCCAAAAAATAACGTCACGTAGGCTGAAGAGGTACAAGAGAAGAATCGACAGTGCACAAGAGAGATTCATTGTGCTTTTTAACCCGGGGGACCTGATTCCTAAACAGTATAATCCTCATTGTCACTCTATCCATTTGAGACTTTCTACTGACTGTAGAAAATGATGCATTGTCACCGCTTACCTGCTGATACTGAACACACGTCCCAGTGCAGTTCTGGCCCCTGGGGTCTGTGGCCCATTTACGTGCACACGTCAAGTCCACCCTGCAGGCCTCAAACCTGGAGAAAAGGGTCAAAACTAAGTAAGCAATCCAGTACTATCTTTTTAAATGATTTTGTAACTCAGGGGACTGCCCATAAGTCAGAACTCTCATTAGTCCTACATCTCATTTGTCCAAATTTAGTTAGGGTTAGGTTAGGTTTTAGGGTTAGGTTTAGGCATAGTTTTACTGAGGTTAGGGTTAGGGTTTGGGTTAGGTTTAGGCATAGTTTTACTGAGGTTAGGGTTAGGGTTAGGTTTAGGCATAGTACTTTTCACCAGGTTAGCATCACCAGATTCTGACTAATGGGATGTAGGAACAATGACATTTTGGACTAATGCCATGGCACCACAACTCAACTGTATTTCTCATACAATAGTATAGTTCCTTCAAAGATGTATTGTATATTGGAGTGCTAAGTTGCTAATGTGTAATTTGAGGCACTCTGATACATAGGAATTACATATACGTATGTAGGTCTATATGTAGGTCTTAATACAAACTGCACAGGCTTATGCACACTGATAAAAAACATTAGGTTAGAGGTACCGTCATATCAGGTTAAGAGGTACTCTAGCATCAGTAACTACACTAACAAGCAGGTTGGGCGTCCACGGGGATATAAAAAGGAGACAGGGACAGACGTAAACAACAGGGACATGTGCTGATCATGATCAGGATGTCCATGATCACAATCTGTTGGCTCACCAGTCACGGCAGAAGCTGTGGCAAAGAGGCACCGCCTGGATGTAGGATCGCTGCTGGGGGTGCGGCCAGCGAGCCGCGTCAGGGGAGCAGCGGTAGAAACAGGACACGCGCATCAGGAAGCCCTCACAGCTATGGACGGAGTGGATGTAACCAGAGATAGATAGATAGAGAGAGAGAGAGAGAGAGAGAGAGAGAGAGAGAGAGAGAGAGAGAGAGAGAGAGAGAGAGAGAAACATGGTGGATTAGTAAAGAGGACAGAGAGAGTGATGCACGCTTTAATCACTTTTAACCTGGTGTCCCTATTTTGTGCATGTCATTAAACATTTTCTAAACACTGTCAAAGATTTCCCCCAAATAATATTGCAACCTCCCAACGCATTGCACTAGCTTTGGAGCACGACACCATCATACAATGAGACATAAAATAGGCATAGAGCTTCAGTGGTTAAAGTATTAAATTCTATACACACAT
This sequence comes from Nannobrachium achirus, assembly GCF_963921795.1. Taxonomy (NCBI): domain Eukaryota; kingdom Metazoa; phylum Chordata; class Actinopteri; order Myctophiformes; family Myctophidae; genus Nannobrachium; species Nannobrachium achirus. The sequence goes on along the minus strand of NC_137813.1, from coordinate 23,114,051 downwards.
GAATGAGTCAAAGCAGGAAGGCTCTGTTGAGACAGTATTCTGTGACTTACGCAGGGCTGAGATTCCCACATTTGTCCCAGGCAGCATTCTTATTGTTGCCATTGGGAACATGAGAGATGTCGTTGATGTCATCTTCAGTGCAACAAGCATCTAGAGAGTCGGAACATGGAAATGTGTTTGAAATTAGCTTACAGGATTTGTGTCATTCTAGAGCAGTGGTTCTCAACCTTTTCAGGCCGCGACCCCCAAAATAATCATATTTTAACTCTCCCCCCCCCCCCCCCCCACACACCCACCCTGACGAGCACTAAGAGTTGAGGCATTACATTTTAACACAGTTCTATTGTGAAAATAGCCAATCTAAATGCTCACAGTAGATTGGCTATTTTCACAATTTCTGCCTCTAATATTTTTGAAAATTTGACCCACAGGTTGAGAACCACTGTCCTAGAGCACACGTCATTGGGCATAACAACTATTTTAAAATCATTTTTAATAGAGAATATGAGATCATTACATGACATATGTAATAAGGTAGTCACTCACTATCAGCATACAGGGCACAATCTTTCAGGTGTGGCTCCGGGCTAGGTGTGGCCTTGTGTTTGCCATCTTGAAGACACACCCCCTCCGAGCAGATGCGACCAATCAGAGCAGTCACCAAGTAAGCACAAACCAATAGCAGCGAGTGTGAGTTGATGCCCATTTCTTCAACCAGCAACAGACCTATAAAATGTTAGCTGGGTTTCAGCACCATGGACAGTGACAAACAGGTGAGATATTGTGCACACATCGAGCTGGACTACACATAATGGTTGGGTCAAAAGGGGCATTTGTTTTGCATGAAAAACATTCCTTGGGCTAAAAAACGGCCAACAACACTATGGTTTAGTGATGAGTCATCAATTTTCACAGTCTTTTAGGGTCCGTTTTTAGCCCAAGGAATGTTTTTCATGCAAAACAAATGCTTGCAATGGATTCAGAATAATTAAAAACCCCTAGTTTGACCCCCCACATCCCACTTAAAGCAAGATTTTTGGGTAGGCATTTTTTCCTTTATAGTGTAGGTGAATGAGACTGAAAATTACCCTAGCTGTCAAACATTTTCCCAACCATTTTGAAAAATACACCCCGGCCAAATTTGTTTAATAACCCTCCTAGATGACAAATCCATTGAGAAACGGACCTTCGCTCTCCACGGTCACGGAACTGCCCCTTTTGACCCAACTAATAATAGGGCAAGGGTCTTCAGCGGTTTCCAGGCCAAGGACTCCTTATTAGCTGAGAGAGAGATGAAGCAGGCACCCCCACTACATACATAATGTATAAAACTGTGTTGCAGATTAAACCTTTTTCATAGATTTCATAGACTTGTTTGACAGAACTATCATCAGTGCATTTACCACTTAATCAACAATAGGCTACCTTTGGCTCTTTTTTCCCTCAACATCAAATCACTTTCCCGAAAATAGCAGGGATCTGCTATTTTTTACTAAAGTTCTTCTCAGAATAGGAATGCTATAGGGTTAGTTACTGTAAAAAGAAAAAGTTGAGGGTAGAGTTGTCAACTGGTTATATAATCTTGTCAGATATATTATGCTTAATCTTATATTATCAATATTTACCACAACTGACTGTATACTTTTTTAATCTGGAATACGTTTCAGGAAACCTCCACTTAGCCTAGTGTATAAGCCCTTGTGCCATTTGAACTACAGTAATGCCCAACAACACCTAAAGTTGTATGTTTTTATTTGTGTGTTTTGTTTAGGATACTGGTATGTTCACAGGATACTTTTAGCTTGCATTTAGCCTAGTTGTAATCTGTAGCACGGACCCACTGATTTTATGTTAACCCAAGACAATTTTAGGCCTACGTATAGTCTATAGTTTGTCCACCGGCCTTTCCCTTTCTGTTGTTCAATAGCATAGTCAGCTCTGTCTAATTTGATGACATATTATGGCAGCAGGGGGTGGGTATGGCAGGGGTATGCAGCTACCATACCCTGGGTCCATGGGGGGAAATAAAAGTTACTTTTAAATATAAATCCATGAATGTCTCTTTGTCTATCTGTTCTGGTTATTATGTTGTTAAATTACAGTAAAATAACTACACATGCAAAATTTAACAAAGTGGTCACTTTAACAAGGTAGGCTATTGTGGCACGTTTACTAACATGCCAAGTTTAGCGGCACTTGAACAACCATTCCAGGCTGCCATATACAGTAGGCCCCTGCACGGGCCTAAAATGTGGGCCCGGGCCCGGCCCTGGCCCGTGGACTTCAGTCCAGGCCCGGCCCGTGGCCCGTTTGGTGCTGCTATTTAAAGCCCGAGCCCGGCCCGAAGCCCGTCACCTTATTATTAATTAATTATTTGTGTGCGCTGCGCGCTGCTGCAGCTACACTCTCAAGGGGAGTCCATACTGTCACAGACCACCGAAATTTGCGTCGGAAAGGTCCAGTTCAACTACAAAATGACATCTCTTGCAACTTCTGAAAAGGATTACTCCTAATTTGAGTTCGGAAAGCTGCACGCACGTCAGAAAGTCGAAACTTTCCGACGAAAACTATGGTCGGAGAGGACGGAGACTGAGAGATGTATGTACAGCCCTCTATAGCTGTGCTCGTCTTGCGCTCTGATTAAAAGAAAGAAGTCAACACAACACAACACAACACAACAGCACAGCAAGTAATTACACACACATCACATCACAACGCAAGAAATCTTCCTCCACCCACCGTTTGTTATGTTACTGTATATCTTCACAGCAATTAGATATTGATATTATTGTCGGCTTGCCGCCCGTGGCCATCTCGTAAAATACAGAGTATCGTCGCACGCATCCCGTAACTGATACGGGACTCGGGAGGTCGGGGAATCATTACAGGGCGATTTATTTGAGAAATGACGGTGAAATGGGTGAAACTGCAGTAGTGCTCCTAATGTTCTAGTCTCGCTGTGTTCGCAGAGTCGCAGAGTAGACTTGTGTGACTGTGAGAAGAAAGAAAAGCCGTCAAGCCCTCGGCTCGTTGCGGCTCTCCATTGGCTAATGTACTCATGTCACGACCAATCAGAGCCGTGGTTGCTATAGATACGGATAGAACCCATAGCCTAGAAGGCTATTAGCCTAGAAGGCTATGGGAGGCAGCACTCACTCACACACCACACTCCATTCTAGCTAAGCGCACACACAGAGACGTCATGTGTGAAATTCACAGCGCGAAATGTTCCGAGCATGGTTCTAAGCCCGGGCCCGGCCCTAGGCCCGTTGGTGAGTTTCGAAACGAGCCCAAGCCCGGCCCGTTTTGGCGGGCCGGGCCGGGCCCTGGTCGGGTCCCGTCGGGCTTGCAGGGGCCTAATATACAGCCCAAGAAACCGTAGAAACGGAGGAAAATAGAATGTACTTCTTAAAATAAATGTATCATGCCTGTAGCATACAATGACGTGTCATTATGACACCAGTCATCATGTTGTCATGCTTTTTCTGAACTGACGCCACTGTAATGGCAGATGAATCCATGTCTGTGCCGGTTAAGATTATTTTTTATCAAAGCAATAATCTAATTTAATTCTTGGCATCGTGGCATCTTTTAAGACTGTAGCCTATATACACTATCAAAATAGCATCAGTGCTGCGCAACAGTCAAAAGACATTGATTAGGCTGTCATATAGGAATTAATCCAGAAACAGCAACGGTAAAACTGTGCGCCCGATTAAAAAATTAAAAAATAAAAAGCAGCGGTTCCCAAACTTTTCAGGTCGGACTCGAGACACAAAACAAGAGACATCCAAACATAACGTTCTGCGGTCAGTGCTCTGCGCTTGTAGATCGGCTCTTTACACTTTCTTTTTATTATATTTTTAAATGTAGCCTATACAATTATTATTTTGTAAAATTATTTAAAACTAATATTTTTGAAATATAGCTAGCCTACACAGGAAAATGGGATTTTTTAGCTTCAGTCGTGCCCCATAACAATTGTTCCGTGACGCACAAATGGGTCCCAAATCCCGAACGACTGTGTGTGTGCTGTAATTTACCTAACCATGTGTCGCTATATTCCCGAGGCTATTTGCACGCATGCTTTGATGCTTACCTGTAACCTGTCGGTGAGAGTAGCCTAAAGATGCTCCGACAGAACGGACGTGTGCTCTAATGTGCTGTGGTGGTGCTCACTCAGCTGTCTCTGCTGTGGTATAGCGTCGTGCTGTGTGTCCGTGTCAGTGCGCAGCTCTTCACCGAGGCTCTGCTCTGCTGTTCTGATCTCTGATGCCCACGAGCCTGCCAGACCTCAGTCAGTTCCTGCCACCAAACATTCTCTCCCTCCCATCCTGTGTGGAAGTCTCTCTCTCTCTCTCTCTTCTCTCTCTCTCTCTCTGTGTGTGTGGGTGTGTGTGTGTGTGTGTGTGTGTGTGTGTGTGTGTGTGTGTGTGTGTGTGTCTCTATGTGCCTCTCTCTCTCTCTCTCTCTCTCTCTCTCTCTCTCTCTCTCTCTCTCTCTCTTCCTCTGTCAGTCTGTCTGTCTGTCTGTCTGTCTGTCTCTTGCACTGTCACTCTCACTCATTCTATTCTATCTCTGTCATTCTCGCTTGCTTGTAACTTGCAAAATAACTTGCATGTTAATTCAAATACTTACAAATACCGTACATACAGCATATTAGTCCATCCAATGTTTTTCTTCTGTAGCTGGTATACTGTATATGCTGTACATATTCTACATGAGCCTGCTACTGTGTATGTGTATGAATGTGCGTGGCTCATGCAGGCTGACCATGGCCCATTTGACCCGAGGCAGTGCATCGTCCTTGGCTGAAAGTGCATCATTCAATTCACAGCAGGTGTTGCTGAGTCACACCTGGCCTCCTGCACACCCCACAAACACACACAAACACGCACACACGTACGCACGGGCACACACACTCTCACACACACGCGCACGCACGCACTTGGACACTTGCACACATAAACAAACATTGATACACACAGACGCGCTAGGTCAGGGTTTTTTCCAGGTCGTAGGGTGATGGGAGGCGAACAAATTTGATACCGAATGATTTGCAGAGGGCAGGAAACTAATCTCTGCAGAACAGAACACTATTAACTTACCAATATACCTGGAAGCCACCATGTGTCACCAAAATCTATACCGCAGAACCCATACAAGTAATCCTATTAGAGTATTAAACACTGTTTATTTGTCTTTATTGATTTTTTGTTGTTGTTTTTTATTTTTTTGTTGTAAATGTATGGAATATCTTTGATCTATGATATTTGTCCTATCGATTGATCATTGATCTTTTCCCTGTGACTCTCAGCCACACGCCAGCATTCTGAGCCATGCAGCAGAGCTGCGCTTGAACCCTAAAGTAGCCTAAAGGGGCCTCAAGGGGCTCACAACGTGTGTGTTGCAAGGCGGACCAAGTAGAGAGCCAACTCAGGTCAAGTATTTGGGGTTTACTATTATACAGTGGATTAGGATTTAAGGCTGTACTGCTTTGACTTTCAGATGGTTTGAAGCCTTTCAAATGTACTGCTTTACTGTCTGAGCTGTACAACTGATATCCTTGCTCCATGCATTGTCCTTACTTCCCTCCCAGACATGTAAACTCCTCGACATAATCAAGAGAGTTACCGTCCACATTGATTGGTGCATGTGATGTTAAATGTATGCACATCTCTTGGCAAGGCAAGGTAAACTGTACAAAAGTTCACACCGGACAGCAACCCCACCCCCTGGCCTGTGTCATGACTCAGCTCCACCCCTCACCTGCTCACTCATACACCACACCTGCACTCACTCACATGTAATCAGACTCTGCTTATATATACTGCCCCAGCTTTCAGACATTCAGTTTCTCCTAGCAGCAGAGGCAACACAACAACAACAGAGCCTAGGCCTGGAGGCACAGGCACAAACCCTGAACATTCCCACCATGTTATGCGTATCTGTAAGTTCTGGATTACTTAGTATTTTATTGGTTAGCTTACGTGCGTTCATGATATTGTATGTTGCCCTTTGTTTGAGATGAAATGTTACCTGTTTATAATTAACTGTCCGCCTTTCTCTCTCTCGCTTGACAAGATAACAGCGAATATGGAGAATAGAATCCAACCTCGCCTGGACGAGGGTCAGGGTACTAAAGTATCGTTAGATTTTCAATAGGAATTCAATTTTAAAAAATCATTTTTCTCTCAATTTTCTAATTTTCTAGCTCCCCATAACATCAAATATTGGTTCATTTTTCCAATTTTCTAGCTTGCAAAAAAATCAGGAAAATGCTTCAATTTTTTAAATGTGTGATTCATATTTGTCATTATTTGATTTGGAACCGACAAAGGAAAAACATCTTTAAAAAAGGTATTTTTCATTTTTTTACCACATTACGAATATCAAAAAATGGACCAATTTTTCCAATTTTCTAGCTTGCAAAAAAATCAGGAAAATGCTTAAATTTTTTAAATGTGTGATTCGTCTTTGTCATTATTTGATTTGGAACCGACAAAGGAAAAACATCTTGAAAAAGGTATTTCTTAATTTCTTACCCCATTACAACAATCAAAAAATGGGCCCATTTTTTCAATTTTCTAGCCCACAAAAAAATCAGGAAAATGCTTAAAATTTGCTCAATTTTTTGAATGTGTGATTCATATTTTGGCATTATTTGATTTGGAACCGACAAACAAAAAATAGGCCCATTATTCAATTTTCAAGTCCAGGAAAGAAATCGTCATCATGAATGTCACGTGACCACGTGTCAAGTCACATGGTACACAACTTCAAAATAAAAGCTGTAGGCTAGGCTAGTCTAACATCCAAGTAATAGGATCAACATGCAGGCAGGCAGGGGGTCCATGAGGGGTTTACAAGGGGGTCCATGGCTGGTTCCCAAAGTGTGGTTTGCGGACCCCCAGGGTTTCTATGGCTGGTTCACAACAGCCTGGTACACGTACAGCCATGGCTGGTTCCCAAAGTGTGGTTCGGGGACCTCTTGAGGTCCATGACGGATTTCCAAGGGGGTCCATGGCTGGTTAGCAATAAATGTGGTTCGGGGACCTCTGGGGGTCCCTGAGGGGTTTCCAAAGGGGTCCATGGCTGGTTAGCAATAAGTGTAATTGCGACCGTAGGTCGCTACTTACTATCACAGCCTGCACAAACTGTCCGTCTGTCTGTCTGTCTGTCCCTCTGTCTGTCACACCTCACACGTCACACTATTGCCCTGCTCATATCTCCGCAACCGTTGGCCCGATCCATGCCAAATTTTGCACACACGCTCCTTGCCTGCCAAACTACAACCTCCAAGGACCCCCGGACCTCCAGGGACCCCCAGGTCCCTGGGGGACCCCCAGATGTAAAAAATGACCAAATATGCAAAAATGACCAAATGACCACCCCAACGGGGCTGCTCACGGGGAATTCCCGGGGACCACCGACTCCTGCTGCTCCAGAACGGATGCCAAAGTGGTGGCGCCCCCAGTGGAGGACCCCCTCCACTGCAGCTCACATAAAATGCCGTAACTCGGGCTAGGAGCGTCCGGGAGAGCCGGGGCCGGTACCTATTCGTCCGCCAAGGCAACGCGGAGACCCCACCCCTCATTTCTCACATGGCCCTCTTCTAGCGCCACCATGAGGCCGATTCTTGCAAAACACATTTTTGGACACTGCTCCTACAGATTTTGCCCTAAAATCACGCACATCGGTACACAGTATGTCTACACATTGCCCACACAACTAGGAACCAATGGCAGTTACAGCCCTCTTTGTGTATACATGTGACCTACGGTCGCTTATCTCCCGATTAGGGAGTCTTACTGGTTACATGACTGTAGAGATACTGTGCGATTTGTGTGATTTTAGGGCAAAATCTGTAGGAGCAGTGTCCAAAAATGTGTTTAAAAAAATCGGCCTGAAGGTGGCGCTAAATGGGACAGATCCATGTTGATGAGATGAGTGTAGACATACTGTGTACCGATTTGCGTGATTTTAGGGCAAAATATGTAGGAGCAGTGTCTGTAGCGATTTGCGTGATTTTAGGGCAAAATCTGTAGGAGCAGTGTCCAAAAATGTGTTTTAAAAAATCGGCCTGAAGGTGGCGCTATATGGGACAGATCCATGTTGATGAGATGAGTGTAGACATACTGTGTAGCGATTTGCGTGATTTTAGGGCAAAGATTGTAGGAGCAGTGTCCAAAAATGTGTTTTAAAAAATCGGCCTGAAGGTGGCGCTATATGGGACACATCCAAGTTGATGACATGAGTGTAGACATACTGTGTACCGATTTGTGTGATTTTAGGGCAAAAATTTTAGGAGCAGTGTCCAAAAATGTGTTTTGCAGAATCGGCCTCATGGTGGCGCTAGAAGAGGGCCATATGAGAAATGAGAGGTGGGGTCTCCGCGCCGCCGAGGCGGACGAATAGGTACCGGCCCCGGCTCTCCCGGTCGCTCCTAGCCCGAGTTAAGGCATTTTATGTGAGCTGCAGTGGAGGGGGTCCTCCACTGGGGGCGCCACCACTTTTGCATCCGTTCTGGAGCACCAGGAGTCGGTGGTCCCCGGGAATTCCCCGTGAGCAGCCCCGTTGGGGTGGTCTTTTTTGCACATTTGGTCATTTTTTACACCTGGGGGTCCCCCAGGGACCTGGGGGTCCCTGGAGCTCCGGGGGTCCTTCGAGGTTGTAGTTTGGCAGGCAAGGAGTTTGTATGGAAATTTTGGCATGGATCGGGGCAACGGTGGCGGAGATATGAGTAGGGGGAAAGTGTGACGTGTGACGAGTGACGTGACGGAGGGAAGGACAGGCTGACGGCTGGTGGAGGTTTGGATAGTAGAGAGTGTAAAAGTAACTGCGACCTACTACGGTCGCAATTAAACACACTTATTGCTAACCAGCCATGGACCCCCTTGGAAACCCCTCAGGGACCCCCAGAGGTCCCCGAACCACACTTTGAGAACCAGCCATGGACCCCCTTGGAAATCCGTCATGGACCTCCAGAGGTCCCCGAACCACACTTTGGGAACCAGCCATGGCTGTACGTGTACTAGGCTGTTGTGAACCAGCCATAGAAACCCTGGGGGTCCCCAAACCACACTTTGGGAACCAGCCATGGACCCCCTTGTAAACCCCTCATGGACCCCCTGCCTGCCTGCCTGCATGTTGATCCTATTACTTGTTGGATGTTAGACTAGCCTACAGCTTTTATTTTGAAGTTGTGTACCATGTGACTTGACACGTGGTCACGTGACATTCATGATGACGATTTCTTTCCTGGACTTGAAAATTGAATAATGGGCCTATTTTTTGTTTGTCGGTTCCAAATCAAATAATGCCAAAATATGAATCACACATTCAAAAAAATTGAGCAAATTTTAAGCATTTTCCTGATTTTTTTGTGGGCTAGAAAATTGGAAAAATGGGCCCATTTTTTGATTGTTGTAATGGGGTAAGAAATTAAGAAATACCTTTTTCAAGATGTTTTTCCTTTGTCGGTTCCAAATCAAATAATGACAAAGACGAATCACACATTTAAAAAATGTAAGCATTTTCCTGATTTTTTTGCAAGCTAGAAAATTGGAAAAATTGGTCCATTTTTTGATATTCGTAATGTGGTAAAAAAATGAAAAATACCTTTTTTAAAGATGTTTTTCCTTTGTCGGTTCCAAATCAAATAATGACAAATATGAATCACACATTTAAAAAATTGAAGCATTTTCCTGATTTTTTTGCAAGCTAGAAAATTGGAAAAATGAACCAATATTTGATTTTATGGGGAGCTAGAAAATTAGAAAATTGAGAGAAAAATGATTTTTTAAAATTGAATTCCTATTGAAAATCTAACGATACTTTAGTACCCTGACCGACGAGGACCCCCACCAGAGTCCTGAGGAGGAGGGGGGAGAACTACCCCACCCTCCTGAGGTGGATGATCCCGGACCCAGAGTCATCAGGAATGATCCCGGACCCAGAGTCGTTGGGCAGGATCCCAAACCCAGAGTCGTCACTCCTGAGCCCGATCCTGAGCCCATTGCTGCCCAGCCCAAGCGGGACAATAGAATCATTTACCCTGAAACTAGTGGTGTAGTTACCCCTCCAGAAGGAGAACGCCCCCCTAACCCTATCCATTGGAAAAAGAAAGACAAAAAGAAGAAGAAGAAGAAGCCACCAAAGCCACCAAAGGAGCCAGAAATTCCCAAAAAGCGCACCAAGAGAGGGGGAAAGAAAACCAACAAAAAGAAACGCACCAAGAAGTTCATTATGACAGATATGTCAAGATTGCGGAAAGCTGGCGTAAACCAAAAGGTGTCGACAACAGGGTCCGCAGGCGCTACAAGGGCCAGCTGCCGATGCCAAACATCGGTTATGGAACGGACAAGAGAATCAAAGACGTCCTGCCATGTGGCAAAAAGAAAGTCTTGGTCCACAACGTCCAAGAAGTGGAGCTCCTGATGATGTCGAACCAGAAGTTCTGTGCTGAAATAGCACACGGCGTTGGAGCCAAACAGAGAGCGTCTCTGATGCTCAGAGCGAAACAACTACGAATACATTTAACCAACCCGAGGAACAAGTTCCGCTCCGAAGAAAATGAGCAAATGGTTAATGTTATTTTAATTGGCTATTCTAAAAAAAAAACGTATTTTAATTGGCTATTCTAAAAAAAAAAAAAAAAAATCTGTTTATAACGTTTGGCTCCAACACAGTGTGCTATTTCAGCACAGTAGGTGCTGTAGCCGCTTCCCTCTGACCACATACGCTCCCATCATCTCAACCGAGAAGAGCATTGCCATGGCTGGAGAGGAGCCCAGCCTGCATGATCTTCACCAGGATCTTCTGCAACCAGGCCACCTGAAGTCTCCTCCTCCTAACCGGCCTCCCCTGAAGTCCTACGGCCACCTGAAGTCTCCTCCTCCTAACCGGCCTCCCCTGAAGTCCTACGGCCACCTGAAGTCTCCTCCTCCTAACCGGCCTCCCCTGAAGTCCTACGGCCACCTTAAGTCTCCTCCTCCTAACCGGCCTCCCCTGAAGTCCTACGGCCACCTGAAGTCTCCTCCTCCTAACCGGCCTCCCCTGAAGTCCTACGGCCACCTTAAGTCTCCTCCTCCTAACCGGCCTCCCCTGAAGTCCTACGGCCACCTGAAGTCTCCTCCTCCTAACCGGCCTCCTGAAGTCTCTGCCTCAAACTCCTCCTCCTTCGGCGCCTAGGTCTCCGCATTCGACCCCGCCTTCAGCGCCCAGGGTTTCTTTCTCCTCCCAAGGCTCCTCCAGCAGCAGGGCCTCCTCAGGCTTCTCTTCCTACAGTCACCGGGCCCCCTCAGCTGCCCCCACCACCTGAGCCCCCCCCCCAGCCCCATCTGTTCTCATGGGGCGGCCCTATCACAGTGTGACTTTTTTAATTTAAATCTTTGCAGATTTGGGGCGGCTGTACAAAAGTTCACACTGGACAGCTACCCTGGCCCATTATTATTATCAGCTCCACCCCTCACCTGCTGCCACCCAATTTACCACACCTGCTCTCACTTCACTGATCACCTGCTGACTATAAATACTGCCCTGAGTTCTCAGTAGTTTGGCAGCAGCAATGGAGGCAACACCTGAAATCCCTGTCCTGGACATTGGTTTATGCGTTAATGATGTGAGTGATTCTGATTTGCCTATGTTTTATTGTGTTGGTTGTTAAACTCTTGTGACCTAGAAATGTGCAATGTAACTTATACTATAGAGATGTGCAATGTAATTTATGGACCTTTAAGGAAATGTTGCTACCTAGAGCATATTAAATGTTTGTATTTGATGTCTGCTTGGTAACCAATGTATTTATAGCTGCCCACATTCCTTTATAGTGCCAGGTGTTTATTGGACTTAACTATGTACTGTGATATTGAATTGTGTTAATTATATGTTGAATTGTGTTAATTATGTATCTCATTGTTTTATAGAATAAACCATAATTCCATGTCATCATAAATCAACCCGGAACTCCTCCTACTTTCTGACCGAAGTAGCCATGGTGATGCTAACTATGTCCTAGCCAGCCCTGAACCCTAAATCCTTCCAAATATGGTCCTTCGAAGCCCGAATAGCAGCTTTGCCATGGCGGAAGAGGAGCCTAGCTGGTATGAGCTCGTCGACCATCGGCTAAACAACCCTGTTAACCCTAAAACACACCAGGAGTGGATGGAGTACTTCGAGGAGAGTAATGGAGTATTTGAGCTCATGTTAAGCCATTCCAAGACCTCGGCTCCTCCACCATCCAGGCCCACCAAGACCTCACCTCCTCCACCATCCAGACCCACCAAGACCTCACCTCCTCCACCATCCAGGCCCACTAAGACCTTGCCTCGCAAGACTCCTCCTCCTGCCTCCTCGTCCCCGGCGCCCCGGGCTCCTCCTCCTGCTTCCCCGCCGCCTTTGCCCCGGGCTCCTCCTCCTGCCTCCTCGTCCCCGGCGCCCCGGGCTCCTCCTCCTGCCTCCTCGTCCCCGGCGCCCCGGGCTCCTCCTCCTGCCTCCTCGTCCCCGGCGCCCCGGGCTCCTCCTCCTGCCTCCTCGTCCCCGGCGCCCCGGGCTCCTCCTCCTGCCTCCTCGTCCCCGGCGCCCCGGGCTCCTCCTCCTGCCTCCTCGTCCCCGGCGCCCCGGGCTCCCCCTCCTGCCTCCTCGTCCCCGGCTCCCAGGGCTCCATCTCCTGCAGCGCCCAGGGCCCCTCCTCCTCCTGCAGTGCCGCCCAGTCCTCCTCCTCCTGCAGCGCCACCCAGTCCTCCTCCTCCGCCTGCAGCGCCGCCCAGGGCTCCACCTCCTGCATCCTCCCCTCCAGCTGTGCCCAGGCTTCGCCTCTGACCCCGCCTCCTGCGCCTCAGGCTTCGCCTCTGACCCCGACTCCTGCGCCTCGGGCTCTGCCTTCAACCCTGCCTCTGACACCTCCATCTCTGCCTACAGCCCCGCCTCCAGCTCCACAGTCTCCGCCTCCAACAGCCAGGTCACCTGAGCCTCCCCCAGCACCTGGGCCCCCTTGTCTGCCACCACCTGAGCCACCCCCAGCACCCATCTGTTGTTCATGGGGCGGCCCTATAGCCAGTGTGACTTTTTTTTGTTTAAATCTTCGCAGATTTGGGGCGGCTGTACAAAAGTTCACACCGGACAGCAACCCCACCCCCTGGCCTGTGTCATGACTCAGCTCCACCCCTCACCTGCTCACTCATACACCACACCTGCACTCACTCACCTGTAATCAGACTCTGCCTATATATACTGCCCCAGCTTTCAGACATTCAGTTTCTCCTAGCAGCAGAGGCAACACAACAGCAACAGAGCCTAGGCCTGGAGGCACAGGCAGCAAACCCTGAACATTCCCACCATGTTATGCGTATCTGTAAGTTCTGGATTACTTAGTATTTTATTGGTTAGCTTACGTGCGTTCATGATATTGTATGTTGCCCTTTGTTTGAGATGGAATGTTACCTGTTTATAATTAACTGTCTGCCTTGATATCTAGAGATGAGATTAACTGTCTGCCTTCATATCTAGAGATGAGATGATGTAATGTTTGTATGTCACCACAGTAGCTACCTGAATTATTTGTTCTGTTAATGATTTATCCTTAAAGACTATTAATGATGTTTAAATGTATTAATGTGATTCTAATGTAATTATTGTGTTTATCTTTTCTGTGTAGAAATAAAAACCATAACAATGGGAATCCTCTCCTCTTCAATCGCTTCCTGACCGAAGCACCCATGGTGAAGCTAACTCACCTAGCCAGCCCTACACCCTAGCCTAGCTTAACAACCCCTAATCTTTTAAACATAAACTAATTATAATTGTATGGCATTTTTTTTTCAACAAGGCAATTCAAAGAAACACAATATAAAAGGGCATTGGAATAAAAGCAAATAAGAATGTGTGATTCTAGTGTAACTAAATGAATCTCAATAAAAGGCTGCTGCAAACAGAAAGGTTTCAGTTAAAATTCAAAACAATCTTTTGGCAAATTTGTCAGTCCTATCCATCTTCTCTTGCAAGTGAGAGTGATTTGTCGAGAGAACAGAAAGGTCATCAGCATGATCAAGCTCTTGTGGCTGAGTAAAGGTAGCCTCGCAACAGCCAGACTCTCCCCTGGGAGAGTCTGGGAGTTCTCCGTAGACAACGCATTACGCGATGACGTAGTTACTCACTTTGACTGACAGGTCCAGTAGTCATCAGCGCATCAAAACATTGTCGGGAGAACATCAAACACGTCTTTTCCAGACAGAAATTCCAAAGGTGCAAACTGTTGTTCGTTTTTAAGTTATGAGATGCCGTTGATTTCAGATAAAACTTCGCTTAATGCAGCTTTTATTTGCGATTTGTGAACTCGTGTCAGACATGAGGTCTGCCATGTTTGTTTACAAAATGGAAGAGCTGTAGCAGCCGCTCGACCAATCAGCAGCGGTGTGAGGCGGGTTTGCTCAAAATGCAGCCTTTTGATTGGAAATTCGAAATCCAAGTTCTAATAAAGAGGCTCGATGGGAGGGACACCAGACCGAGAAAGGAAGCACATTGGTGATGACGTAGCTCGGGATGGCTTGCGAGGCTAGAGTAAAGGCACCTCTGGCCTTGTCTTTTGCATGGTGGCATTTCATTAACTTAACGGCAAGATGGCCGCCGTGTGAATATGGTCTATGGGGAGGCCGGGGTTTAATTACGCAACAATTGCTCCTGCATGCGCTCAAATCCAGTTCATGGCCATTTGATATTTTACAAAGATATGGACGTTCGTTGGCTGGATGATGCAACAAAATAGATTTTTACATTCAGCAGTAACAACAACCTACACATATAGTGTTTATCATTGGAATGAACTAGTATGTAGCTTATTTTCCTTGCTTTGTTTTCCTCACTCAGCCCCATGTTTTTGTGTGTTACTGCCCCTGGCTTTTAATCTCACTTCCCCTCAGAGCTGGTGTTCCAACCTAATCCCCTGGCCACCTGCGTCTCTCTCCCTGTGTGCCCTCTCAAGGCGGTGTGGCCTCAGCAGGCAGAAGGACAGCGTCTTGTGGCCTAGATTCTACTGCCGAAAACCAACAGTTAAATTGGTGACATGCCACCACCGACATGATTGGTTTTGGCAACAGAGCTGTCCAGAGACCTGCAGAGAGCAGACAAACAAACAAACATGCAGATTGACTGGAAGTCAAGTGGTCTCTGAGAGTTTATGATAATCTATCTTAAGTTCTTAGTTGTCAAGAATCAAGAGGGTTCAAACAGTGAAATGCAAGTGTTGTTGCAAGGCCCATATACCAGGAATAATACAGTTCTGCATACATTTAAACTTTTTGAGCCTTGATTCAGATTCATGCTGCATGAACTCTGGGATGCATCTCCATGGCCTCACACAGGTCCTCTGTTATCCACCAGACCTTCTCCCTTCTCATAACCGTGGAATGGGATTGGGGACTGGGGAGTCATCACACTGCAAAACAATGAGGGTTCATTTTACTTTAGGGTGTAAAAATTGACCTGTTAGGGTCCATTATTACTGTGCATGACAGTTTATTTGTGGGGATGAGAGGAGAGGGGAGAGAGGCAGACAGGACCAGTGGTCCATGGGATAATTAGAGGCAGAATAATGATCTCCTTTGTGTGGTTGATCTATTCAGGGAACAGAGAGGAGGACAAACAGGACATGAGTGCTCCCTGCTCTGTAGTCTGCACAGCCGAACCCTCTGCATTCATTTAACGCAGGGGTCTTCAATGTTTTCAGGCCATTACCCCTTAGTTGAGAGAGAGATGAAGCAGGGACCCCCACAACCTTTTTATAGAATCCATATGGTTTCATTGTTTGACAGCACAATCATCAGTGTATTTTGGATTCATGTCAATTTGTGTTTTCAGATATTTAACCACTTGAGCCGTCATTACCTACTAAACTTGACCTTTTACTCTGTACATAGTCTGCTCTTTTTCCCCTCTTCAACTTATTTGGCGAAAATAACTGATTTTCTGCTAGATCTGCTTTTTGGCAACAGGTCTCAGAATATGGACACTAGTGTTCAAGTTGTTAATATAAAAAGGATTGGAAGATTTGGAGGATTCCCTGTAGTAACTCTGAGGACCCCCTAGGGGTCCCGGACCCGGTGTTGAAGACCCCTGATTTAACGGTTACAAACTGTAGGTAAAGTTGTACATTCTCAGGGTTAAATTAAACAATATTTTGGGAATGTTAAATACATTTAGCTAAAGTGGTGGCACGTCTATACCTTCCCTACTACCACCCAGTGATGTGTTCTGCTATCACTGAAATGTAATCTGACATTAATGATGTCACCGTGTGGTGGAAGAACTTTAAGCTGTATGTGGTTTGTTTATTTGACTGATTTCTGGGTCCTTCCCAAAGCCAGCCTTTGTGAAAATGTAGGTTTCTTAGAGAGGACAATGTCTGCCTTATTACAGGTATCTCTGGATATAATGATCAGAATCACCAAATGTGTACTGGTTAATAACAGATTATTATCATCAACACATTTAAACAGATCGTTATAGGCAGACATTGAATAGAAAACATACAAATACCGTATGCTTTCTGAATATGAATCTGTCATTAAAGAAAAAAGGTCTGCACCATTAATGCAACATGCTAAATAGACATGTGTTCATCTCAAACACACTCTTTCTATATATTTTAATGTTTACGTAGTGCCTTGCATGGTTTCCACCGCCATCGGTGTATGAATGTGTGAATGTAATGCACATTGTGTAGTTTATATATAGTTTTTTACTCATTAGGTGCTTGGTCTACCTACGCTTTTTCTAGATATTGATATTTCTATGCAACTGATGTTTGATGTTGATGCATCGATGTATTACCTTGTTTATTGTATGGATGTATTACCTTGCTTATTATAAATCGCTCTGGATTACCTATAATGTAATAATGAATGCCTATATGTTTTTTGTGGCCAGTTGCCCAGGTTGTACCGCCTACTATGTGGTGCCCCAGTTCGGCCGCCTACTGTGTGGGGGCCCTGCACCGCCTACTGTGTGGGGGCCCAGTCCGGCCTGGTCCTAACCCTAACCCTGAACGCCTACTGTGTGGTGTAACACACAATAATGTAAAGACCTTCTTCCATGAGTTTGGTCACGCCATGCACTTCCTCTGTGCTCAGGTCCATTATACTGTGTTCAATGCATTCAAAGTGAAGTGGGACTTTTTGGAGACTCCGTCCCAGATGCTGGAGAACTGGGTTTGGGAGAAGGAACCGCTACGGAGAATCTCTAAACACTACAAGACGGGAGCTCCCATTCCGTTCCTGATGACCTGCTGGACAAACTTGTCAAGTCCCACCTCGCCAACATCGGTATGGACTACCTGAAGAAGATAGTCGAAGATAAATTGGACCTTGCCCTTCACACCCAGGAAGTCCCTGGAGTCCCTGCTGGGAGCTTTTCAAATGCCTTCATCAAATCTAGCTGTGACACCGTTAAACACTTTGGTTGCGGCTCATTGTACCGCTATCTGTGGGGAGAGGTGTTGTCCATGGACATGTTCTACAGCCGTTTCAAACAGGAAGGAATCATGAACCCTAAGGTGGGTCTGGACTACAGGAACTGCATCCTGAAGCCTGGTGCCTCTAAGAACCCAGAGGAGATGCTGAAGAACTTCTTGGGTCGTGAACCCAATCAAGAAGCCTTCCTCCTAAGCAAAGGAATAACGGCCAAAGAAATACCTGTTTGATGCCTGCCATAGAGGGGAGGGGGAGGGGGGAATGTCAAAACAACCCATCCCACCAGATCTCTTGTGATTGGGAATTTCAAATGTCAAATCCCATCCCCTTTGAAATCTCTTGTCAACGGGAAAATATCAGACTCCAGCTCAGCGCAGAGTCTGAAATCAGGCTATAAATGTACAGGCAATTTCGTCAACAAATACAAATTAAAACACTCAGACTTGTATGGATCTGAAATCAAGAAATCTAAATGTATACCTTAAACATATTTTTGAGGAATACAGCAGGCTCAGCAAGAAGATTCTGGGAGTCCCTGTTTCTCAGTGGACAGATATACCAGCCAACTTGATACCTGGTAGGTATCACTACCTGTGGGGAGAGGTGTTGTCCATGGACATGTTTTACAGCCGTTTCAATCAGGAAGGAATCATGAACCCTAAGGTGGGTTTGGACTACAGGAACTGCATCCTGAAGCCTGTTAGTTTTAAGGATGCAAAAGAGATGCTGCAGAACTTCTTGGGTTGTGAACCAGATCAGGAAGCGTTACTCCTGAGCAAAGGAAGTTTCAAAAAGATAGGTCAGCAGATTTCTAGTGTTCTCCCAGAGACCCAACACTCACCATGAGAAACATTATAGAAAAGAAACCTGTCGGTATCCTAGAGTTACAGCACTCGCGACACTGACACTGTCGCGGGTTGCAGTCGACGGGGAATCCGCTGGGAAAATAATGTGTTTTTAAGAATAAACAGATTATTCAAAATGTTCTTTGGAAAAGGACACCTGGCCAGCCATTTGCACACTCGCAATTCATGAGTTCACACTAGAAAGTACTGTTCTTGATTCATTCTTACCATTTATATTACATATTGTGATGTGACGTGAAGCTTGACCACCAATCGCATCCCGGACAAAGACAGATGTTGGAGCTTAGCTCCTTCTAGGAGCTGAGCTCAAAATAATAACTAGAAAGGTGCAATGCTGGGAAATTGCAAGTGTGTTATGCCATATTGTGATGTCATGTGAAGCTTAACCAATCATTAAAAGAACATTTGGGGTTACTCTAGGTCAGGAATAAGAATAAAGCTGATCAAGTAAAAGTATCAATAATGCAATATAAAAATACTCTGTTACAAGTAAAAGTCTGGATTTCAAAATGTAGCGTACTTGAGTAAAAGTATAAAAGTATTGGCATCAAAATGTACTTAAAGTACTAAAAGTACTCATTATGCAGAATGTCCCATTTCAAGTCTTCAAATGTATAAATGTCTTTCGAAAATAGCAGATCTACAACCTCACAAATGCATCAAATCACAACACATTGTGAGCTTGGAGATCGGCTATTTTCAAATGGCCAAATAGGGTTGTAGTGGTTAATGTATGTTTTGTAATCAAAATCTACAAATTAATAAGTAACTAAAGTTCTCAAATAAATGTAATGGAGTAAAAAGTACAATATTTCGATCCAAGATGTTGTGGAGTAGAAGTGAAAGTATTCGAAATTGGAAATACTCAAGTAAAGTATATACCTCAAAATGTTATAGTTACTTACACCACTGCTTGCATGTGTGGTTATACTATCGTATACCCATATCCAGCTCAAGTGGACTTAGGAGGTTTTTGAACAGTGATGTTTACTTTTCTCTTTACATATTTACACCAATAGGGCCCAATTCAGGCTTTTGCAAATCCCGCCCCATTCTGCCCTGTTACTATGCTGGGACATTAACCCTGGGCAGATTGTTTTTATAGTGGCAGTGAATGGGATTTTTTTTTTCATAGCCTCATTATTGCAATTTAAAGTATCAAAGGAAAAACATCTAGGTGATATTAATAAAAAGGGAAGACAAAGGTACAGTAGTTACATTGCAAAACAGGGGGTTTCCCCGAAAATATATGTTTTAATTTGTTTAATCCCAGTGGGACAGAATCACTATTGCAGATTCTTTTATAGTGGAAGTGGATGGGATTTTTTTTTCCGTCATAGCCTCATTACAGCTATATAAAGTACCAAAAAAAACACATCTACGTGATATTAATAAAAAGGGAAGAAAAAGGTACAGTAATTACATAGCAAAACAGTAATTTTCCCCCGAAAATATATGTTTTAATTAGTTTAATCCTCTGGATCAGAGAGAGAATAGAAATAGAAAAAGAAAGCGCATTGCATCTTGGGTAGGAAGAGGAGAACTATAATCTGTTCTCCTCACATAATAGGCTGGCTTTTCGTAATTCTGCCCATTTAAAATATATGTACCCAATCGTAACTAGTTAGACCATTGATAAGGTCCATGTGAACTAGTTTGTTGAAGCTTATTCATTATGATGAGCGAGATCGCGCCGTACTGCCACGGCCGTACTGGACGAAGGTCATGCTCCGCACTGCGGACAGTTGCTGAAAGCCTGAAACAACATTCTCCACTGCACAAACTCCACCCCCGATAGCAAAAAGTGAATGGTTTTTTGTGGTTGGCCAGTCAGGGAGTCTCAGGGACCAATCAGAAGGCTGACAAACGGCACTTTATAAATAAAGTTTACTTTCTGACTTATGCACTTTACATTGTACTTGTCCTGGCTGCTTTAATTACATATGTTTTCCATTCGGTAAGTGACAACATTTCAGAGATGGACAGGGGTGTCACACCAAATTCTGGGCCCTGGGTACAAGGATTCGCTGCGGGCCCCCCATGAATGTTAACTATTGAAAAATAGCAGATCTACAAGCTCGCAGCGCGGCATGAAAAATCGTGAAAATGTGTGCCAAGAAACCTATGTTTCCATGTCAGTGATGCTCAAACTTTTCCATGTGAAGGACCCCCCATCTCAAAATATTTAGTTCCAGGGACCCCCCAGAAGCAAAATTTTAGTTACAAATGTTCACTTAAAAAATACATATATTCAAAGATTTGCGCACATTTTCACGACTTTTCAAAAATAGCAGATCTAGAAGCTTGCAGTGCGGCACTCGGTGCCGCGCTGTGTAGCTTGTATATCTGCTATTTTTCAATAGCTAAAGTTACTATGGCCCCTCCACCTTGGGCCCTAGTAACTCAGTCCCACTTTCCTACCCCTTGTGACGCCCCTGGAGATGGACAAAGGTGTTGATTAAATCTATCTTTGCTTTATTGTTTGCAATTCCTGTCTGTGAACAAGCCGTCAAAGTGTGATAAGGCAGACACTGTTCCTTTTGGAGAAGCCCACATTTTCAATGTTTTCAGTGTGGAGGACACAAACATTAGGCAAATGTCATTTGTGAGTAAAATATTTACCATCCATATAAAAAAGATTCTTCCTCGGGTAGGTGTATCTCAACATGTTGGAGCCTTAGTTCCGCTACTATGGTTAATAATGAGGATTTTGCTGTGGGCATTTTGCCATATTTGATTTGATTTTATTCAGGATCCCCATTAGCTGTTGCCGTAGCAGCCAGCTAGTCTTCCTGTGGTCCACACATAAAAAACATACAAGATTTTTACAGTAACCAATGCAATATTATTAAAAGTCATTACTCAACAATACATAATGAAACTAACAAATAAGATAGATGAATTTACAAATTGCCATGTCAGATTGCCATAGATTGGTTCACTGGCCAGTGGCCACATCTGAACCAATGGTCAGCTCTCTGTTAGAAAATTGTCTTAATCTCCCTTGATGTCTACCTGAGGAAGAAATACAACATTCTCTACATTTACAGGTACTTCAATTTGATCCATTGACCTATTTGTCTGAAACTGACATTTGAAGTTTTATTGACCTGACATTTGTATAATGTTAGAGATCAGAACAGGCGAGAAATGGATGATCATTATCAGAAGCCCCTTCATGAACTGCTGAAAAACTATACTGAAGGGAGCTGCTCTGTAAAATGTGTGCTGTGTGAGCGTGCATGTGTGAACAGATTAGACCTTTGACAGCAAGACCAGACAGAAATAGTCTGATATGGAATACTTCAACCAGTTTTCTCTGTGGGATCATTAAAGCAATTCACCCTTTGTTATCCTTCTGGTTGGTCCCTGACTGACCAACCAGCAGGCTATATCTGCCTTGTCCCGCCCTGGTTCTGCCTTTTTTATGTTGAATTATGTGTGTGTGTGTGTGTGTGTGTGTGTGTGTGTGTGTGTGTGTGTGTATATATATATATATATATATATATATATATATATATATATATATATATATATATATATATATATATATATATATATATATATATACTGTATATCCCCTGTTACCTCAATCAGCTCCTGTATTCAACATCACTTGATGTAACCTTTAATGTTAATGTCAAAGACATCCTTTCCTGTGGATGTATAGGCTGCCGTCAAAGAAAGGTCACATATAGTCTGCACAGAAATGTCATCAGGTAGAGATCAAATTGCCTGTGATATCAAATGAAGATTGATGCTGCAATTCAATGCTTATGTTTTACCACAAGCCTTGAGAGACTAAAGTGGTCAGAAAAAGAAATATGTGAGAGACATCAAAGTGTTTGAGGAATGAGGACATTATGCCACTTTCAACCTGGTTGTCCCTTTTTGGATAATATGTTATTATATGTGTAATTTGTTAATGATTGTCCAAAAAAGTTTGAAAATAGCTGACCCACAAGCTCACATGTTGTCATGATACTGTATGACACTTTGTAAGCTTGTAGCCTACTATAGATTACCTATTTTCCCAGCGAAGGCTGAAGTGGTTAAAGTGCTTAGCCTTTAAAGCATTTCATGCAGTGGATTTTATGAGTTAGGGTGCTATACTGTACATCAGTGGCTCCCAAACATTTTACCTTGAGACCGAAAAGAGAAATGACAAATGAGTGGTGAAAATAACTGATCTACAAGCCTACAATGTGCCTCTTTGCTCCAGGTTGTGAGCTTTTAGATTGATTGTTTCTTAAATTTTTGAAAAAGATATTTCGATTTTTATTATCGCAAAAACAATGGCTTCCACTTTAACATTGCAACTTTTCAGGAATAGAAAGCCTGCAGTTTCTATTAGCTTGGATTCCCCATTGATGATGTCACTGGTGGATGGATTTGACCCGCCCACAGCTCTCCTATGAGACCCAGATTGAGTGGAAAAATGTTTTGTTATTTTATCATGAACATTAGTGAGGACCAATTATATGAAGACAGGTTGAAAAGTGACTTCACTTCCTTTAAGTAATTTCTTTGATTTTCGAACATTTTATAAAATGTGTTTATCATTTAAAATTAAAAAATGATTTTATGCGATCAATGGTATGACACATTTATGACAACCAGCATCTACACTACAGTTACTGTACAGTAGCTTATTTGGGGCTATTGTTGTATTTTCATTTGAATAGCTGTAGTTCAATATCCCCACCCTGTGGTGAAACATCATCAGTGCATGCTACACTGCTCTTTTGGAAAAGATGGACTAATTTGATTTTTGGCACTTTTGTTTGGCCAATCCACCAGTAGCCAATGTTGAGTTGAAGTGAGTTGAGTCAAGCTAAAGTCTTTGACTAGATTTCACAAGGTAGACCGTGAGCTAGCACCCTAGATTTGGGGTCATCGGTACCATCTGGGGGCAATAATTCTCATAGTGATTTTTGGGTAGGTATACACCCCTAGTACTAGGAAATATGTGGTACCATTGCAGCAGTGGTTGCTGTAGGTGTGTTATCACTCCATTAATGACCCCATGTCAAAACACAGTTTTCAAAATCCGAATGAAGCATTATACTTTAAATTGGTGGTTCTCTCTTATTATTGACCCCCTTTCTTTAAACAAATGTTGAGGATATAGCTCAGACTATATTGTTCAGAAAATGTGCTAAAATTAGCATCTCCTGGAATGTCATCTATTACAGGCAGCATAGTGACTATTTATTACGTTAGATGTAATCTGTTTTAAAGAAAGATGTAACACAAAGGTTTCCTCATTTACTTTTATTGTTTACATACATAGACTCTAGGGAAATGTATTATGAAACCCAATTATTAAAATAAAGTGTAAGTAATAGGCTAACCACAGTATTTGACCCTGCATGAAAATCACTGTAGGATGGGGCATTGTTGATAGGGCATTGCTGATTTAGTCATCACACCTGACCTCAGTCAAACTAACTAGTGTAGGCCTACTAGGTGTGACTAAACGCCTGTTGTGCTTTGAGTTAATTGCATCACACAGTATAAAAAGGCCAGTCAGTGGGGTGGAGGTTGTTCAGTCTGCACAACCAAGCTGAGAGAGAAGAGTGGAGTTTTAGTTTGTTCTGCACAACCAAGAGAGGCGAGGAGTGGAGTGTTAGATTGTTCTGTGCAACCAAGAAAAGAGAGAGCAGTGGAAAGAGAGGAGTGGAGTGTTTAGATTTTATAGCTGAAACAGCAATAGTAAATTATAATTCAACAGTATATTCCCGGTGACATTCAAAACACACAGTAAACGTACTGTACACTGGGTAAATAAATAATGTGCCCATACAGTAGTTCCCCATTTATCCCTTTGTCTCACCCAGTGCACTGCTTCATAATGGAGTCATAGCAAGAAAACATCTATTAAACACTGCATTATACATCAGAATACATCAAAAAATGATGAACATTTAGTTAGTCCTCAAGACTATGAATCCTGGCAAACATTATTTGAAGCAGCTAAATTGAGGAACCACCTATTTTAGACATTGCTAAAGAACTCAGTGAAAATGAAGTGCCAACTGGGGTGCGCTCTCCATTACGACATGTCGCCACTCCAACAGTGACTTCTTATTGTCGATGTGGCAACACTTCCATATAAGGTTAGGGTTAGGGTAAGAGATAGGGTTAGTGTCTGTCGGAAAGGAGACATGTCGAAATGTAGAGATGCACCCATGCCAACTATCTATTATCACAGAAAATGCAGAAGCCTCTTCACCATGAAGAGAGACGAGACTTTGAAAAAGAAAGACAAGGGAAGCCATACTGATGAAGATGGTAAATATACTGTACATCAACAAGGCCATGTAGGACATCTTCATCTGCATCGAAGGTGTATGATCAAAAATGCATTTTCTGTAATAAAGTGAAGCATCCGAAGGGCTCCAAGTCCTGTGAAAAACTGACACAAGCTGTACAACTCAGAGCTGACCAAACCTTAAGAGAATGTGCAATCCAAAAGGGAGGTGAAAATATTATAGCTGTAGCATGTAGAGACATACCGGTAGTTACTGCAGAGGCCCACTATCATGTTTCCTGTTATAGGAATTATACAAGAATCAAGAAAAAGAAACCAGAGTATAAAAATAATGATGAAAATACAGATGATGATGAACTGTATAAAGAGATTGAAAATGAATGAAAATGAAATTTCAAGTATATTATAACTAATATCATCCCCAGTAAAATGATTGTACAAGTCACTTCTTTGGTCTCAAAACTTGAATATTTCATACTATCTGGAGGAGTTACACGCCTAGATTCTACAAAGAAGCACATTCGTGGGACTCAATACAGTAGGGGCAATACAGTAGACATATTTCCAGATGGCAAATGAAAATTATTGATGGTACCACAAAGTGTATCATTAAGGGATGTTGTCTTGGAAAGTCAAGCTCTCCAGCGGGAACTCAGAGTTTAGAGGGCCAAGTCAACTGATATCAACAAGATCATAGATCAGACTTCATCACACATTAGATCAATAATTAAACATAATTTAAACATTAAATACAAAAAACAATTAAACAACAACAACGGCTCCTTGTTGGACTGCTCACTGGAAATCCTGACAGCAAGACGCAAGCACAGAAGGTCACTGCTCTGGTTCAGTCATTTAGTCAGGACATAATATATGCTGTGACATGTGGTCAACATAAGCCACCAAAGCACCTTCTACTTCCTTATGCAGTTAAAACACTGACAGGTAACACTGAGCTAATCCAGACACTGAATAGGCTTGGGCATGGGGTGTCTTACTCCCAACTTGAAGAGAATGACACTGCTCTATGTCTCCAAAAGCTAGCAACAGCATCCAACCAGAGGGTTGTTCTTCCAGCCTCCATCAAGCCTCATGTGTTTTCCAATCTGGCATGGGACAATATTGATAGACTCGAGGAAACTCTCACTGGAAAGGGTACATCACATAGAGTCAATGGCATAGCGGTACAGGCCAATGTCTATGGACCACATCTGCCAAGAGCTGAGCGTCCACACATTGAGAAACGTAAGCAGAGATCAGTCAACATTGAGGGCCAAACACTTGAAGTATATGTTGCAGGTGCACGTGTGGGCCCACACCCCACAGCCTCTCCAAACCAGGGAACTGTGTCCTGGGAATGAAGGAAGCTGCTCTTGTTGCCAGCAAGAAAAACCTGGTGTGGACACTTGCCAGGCAAATAGATCCAGAGAATCAGGAAATCGCAAGCTGGACTGGTTTTAATATCAGCACTAGGGACCAAGAACCGATATCACAAGATAGTGTTGGGTATCTGCCAACCATCAATTCACCAGCCACAGAGTTGGAAACAGTATTTGAAATCCTGAAGCAATCATAGCTAATCAGGAAGGAACTGCATCTAGAAGTAAATGTGGTCGTCATGGATCAAGCACTCTATGCAAAAGCCACTGAAATTGCCTGGAAGCACAAAGAGCAATTCTCCAACATCCTTCTCAGGATGGGGGCATTCCATACTACAGTATGTAATGCCTTATCCATCCTAGGAAAGCGATTTCGGGATGCTGGTTTAAAGGACATATGCATAGAAGCTGGAATTGTCGCAGAGGGGTCCATTAACGGAGCACTTGATGGTAAGCACTATAATCGTGCTGTTCGAGTCCACAAGTACATACTGTAGTGTATATGAAGCACTGATGAGACTTGCATGGGCAGAGTTCATACCATGGGTTGAGGACAACATTCAAGCAATGAGTGGGATGATCAAATCATTCATAGACAATGTGAAAGACATGGCTAGTGACTTCAACCAATATAATTTTGATGATCTGGTGGAAAGTCCACTCTTAATTGAGCTGATGAATCTGTGGAAAGACTTTCTGGAACACCTCCGTCATAACAATGGAGAGCTCTCTGCATTCTGGATGCCATAGATTTACATGGTAGAGGATGTATTACTTGGTCTCCTGCGTGCATCTCGTGAAGGGAACTGGGAGTTGCACTGAGGTAAACACACTACACGCACTAATGCACATGTGTGCGCACGCACACTCACACACGTTGAAGTTTAAACTCACATTTTCAAGTGTGAAGTCAGCAGCAATAGGTTACAGATCATATATCACAAAACTGTAACGTCACAAAATAAATTAAAGAACAGGAAAGAGGAGTGATGAATGTAACCCCTATATTTCTGTCACTTTATGGTGTCATTGCATTTAGCCTGGCATAGCCAGGCTTTACTCCTCTGCGAAGAGAAAAGCCTGGTGACAATATAAAGCAGAAATCGTTCAACTTCCGCCGTGTGAGCTTCCCCGGAAGTGAGCTTCCGCGGTTTTCCCCATAACGTAACTTCCGTTAAACGCAGCACTTCCGCTAGAAATCTTGGAACCAACCGGAAGGCATATTGTCCTATCCACGAGAGCCTGCCTTTTTTGGGTAAAAACACCAAACAGCACACTTCTTAAAATAGCCAATTAAACTCATCACATTGTTAATTAACTGTATTTTTTAAATTGTATTCATCTTCTTCCTGCCGCATTTTGGCATGTGGGTTGGTCACTCGGATGGCCAGCTGTTTTGCCCTATCCACGAGAGCCTGCCTTTTTTTGGTAAAACACCAAACCCCACACTTCTTAAAATAGCCAATTAAACTCATCACATTGTTAATTAACTGTATTTAAAAAAATGTATTCATCTTCTTCCTGACGCATTTTGGCATGTGGGTTGGTCACTCGGATGGCCAACAGTAAACAAACCAACATAAAGTGTAAGTGTATAGAGTCTATCTGCCCATTTCTAACATGACAATTTCACATTGTTGTGGCTCAACCAACATAAAGTGTAAGTGAATAAATAAAATAAAAAATCTGAAAAGCACTTTTGACAACTCACATCAGAATTCACAGGCATTTACTGTTGGGAGATGATGCATGTGAAAAATTGGGTCTAGTCAAGAGGATGTATAGCATCAAGACAAATGCACAAAGCAATGTTGAGACAATAGTGGAGCAGTATACAGATGTATTCAGAGAGTTTGGTGTCTTACCATACACCTACAAGATCCAACTAAAAGATGATGCACAGCCAGTCATTCATACTCCCAGGCGGGTTCCAGCACCGCTCAGAGAGAAGCTAAAGCAAAAAACATATTGCCCGTCTTGGCCGTGGTTATCTCGCCCGTCTTGGCCTTGGTTAAATTGCCCGTCTTGGCCTTGGTTAGGCTATTTGGTTGGTTTGGGCTTTGCGCGCCTTGGCCTTGGTTATTTGGTTGGTTTGGGGGTTGCATGCATTGGCCTCGGTTTGCCCGGAGCCCGCCTTGGTTTGGTGCTA
Source organism: Nannobrachium achirus (assembly GCF_963921795.1). NCBI lineage: Eukaryota > Metazoa > Chordata > Actinopteri > Myctophiformes > Myctophidae > Nannobrachium > Nannobrachium achirus. Next base: position 23,085,918 of record NC_137813.1, on the reverse strand, counting down.
ATCCTCCGGTGTGACAGAGGTGTGGGTTAGGTGGAACATGACGGAGCCCGCCTTGGCCTGCTGGTTGTGCTCCGACTGGATTAAGGCGTGGGTAAGGTGGAACACGACGGAGCGTGTCTGGGCCTGGTGGTCGTGCAAGAACCTAGAACCAAAATTAAACTTATGGTGATGGAGAGCATGAACATTTTTCTAAAATCTGGCCCTAAGCAACCTGACTAAGGTGTTTGTGGCTGATGCTTGAGTTCGGCCATCAGTTTATACCACAGGCTTGCAATATGCTTTTTAAGCAGTTTCTTCTCAAGTATTATGGAGTTGGTTACCTATAAATAATGACACATTTATGTACATAATTATTGGGAACATATAAGTTATGGGATAAAGTTGGTTTATAAAGATTCACCAGGTAAGGGATAAATACTGGCTCCGCGGGGGTTGTCCATATATAACATCCCGACGGACTGATAACTCCCAGAGGCGCTAGCCGAGGGGAGTTATCAGTCCCCCTAGCGCGACACGGTCGCCTTGGAAAACAAGGAAGTGCTGATTAGATAGAATCCTTTTTCTGATACTACGTCGTCTATTTCTCGCTTAAAATATTTTTAAAAACATTCTTGAGAGCAACGTTTAGTTCTAAATGTCGCTGTGTGGTTGTTTACATGGCTGACATGTTGGATACGGCACAAGATTCACACAGTGCAGCTTGACTGCAGCAGGTGCTCCGAGTGTTTGATTAGGCAGCGGATTTCAGCAACTGACCAATCAGAATCAAGCATTCAGACAAGCCGGGTAATAATATGACAATTCTCGCAGTATATATGAGTTTTAAGCAGTTTCTTCAAACGTTATTTCAAATCAGAATATTTAATTGGATTCCCCCATGTATGAAAACCACAAAAAAAAAGTTTCTACCTTGTCTGCCGCCATCTTTAAATTGTCAATTTTGAGGGCTTAGCGGCCATTTAAGCTTGGCATACAGCAGATATGGATTCAGCGCACCTTAATACCCCTAGAAAACATGTATGCCATAAACTAACACGATTTGCCTTCAGCGCTTTAATTAAGCACATTTTCTGAAATCCTGCCTAGTCTAATATACTGTAGGGTGACTTTTCTTTTTGGTTTATTTATTCTGTTTATATTTATTTACAGTATTACATTATACATACACGCAAACACAGACAAACCACACACACACACACACACACACACAACCAGTTGAAATAACATAGTTTATTGTTCAGTCGTTTTTAGATGTGAGTTATTGAATGTGCCTTTGAGATCACTGAGTTTTCTACCAGTTACCAGTTTGATTCTGTGGGAACCTGGTGGAGATGAAAGGGGAACCGCAGCTGCTCAAAATCTGCAGCTGATGGGAGGCAATTGGACTGCACCAAGTCTCTCTGCACCAAGGGGAGGGTCTTGCATGGGTTAGGTTGCAGTTAATGGTAGTGTCAAGTGTCTTCACCCCCTTTTTTTGCTCATAGTGGTATGACCGCCCCCCTTTTTTTGCTCATAGTGGTATGACCGCTCCCTATATAGTCCCCCCTGTAACATGCTTCATTTCTGTGAATTCTGTCTCTCTCTCCAATGCTTCACACCATTGCCAGGCTGAGGCTTTCTGACCCTCCTCTGTTAAAGGGGCTGCTTCTAGCAAATCCTAGCAAAGCTCATTCTGTCCCCAGCCACAAGCAGCCGCATGGCTCCACTACACCTTATTTGTTTCACTTTCTTACTGTATCCATCGCCTCGCACAATAGATGCATGCAGGAACACTACACTGCTGATTACGGACTACTGATTTCATTGATATCAAGTTGATCTCAATCGTTTTAGGTTATCGTTTTTTCTTTTTTTTTCTTTGGTTAAAACATATTTTTAAACTAAGGAAGGGAAAGACAAAGGGGGGGGGGTGAATGGAACATTAGTTTAAACCAACACTAAAGCTCACAAGCTTGTCGATCAGCTACTTTCACAATGTTTATCTGTGGAAGAGTCCCAACTATATGTAATGCCTCAAATCAAATGTGATTAGTTCTGGGGGGTTATAATGATTATTTTGTGGGGGACACGGCCTGTATACTATAGCACTTTTCGTGACATGAAATGCAGCTCAACATGTCAGAAAAGAAGCACAAGTGCTTAGCAGAAAAAGTACACAAAACCAAAAATAAAACAAATGAAATAAAATAAAGTGTCAAGTTGCTGCGCGGCAAGCTTGTACATCTGCTATTTTTGAACGTTTTTGAATAAAGTCATGGAATATCTTTGACCCGATTCTATAAATGTCTACTAAATCCTTATAAGGTTTTTGAAAAACACACGTATTTATGTCATTGGTTCCTATGTCATTGGACCCCAAACATTACATGTATTTGGCCACAGACCCCCATTTCAAAATATGTTGGTATAGGGACCTCCAGAAGCAGAGATTTGAGTTACAAAAGTTTGCTTTGAAAAATATATATTCAAAGATTAGCAAAATTGTGGTGGATGTGGATGGCAGAGTAGAATTATTTCCACCCGTCTTGTTCAGCCACTTGTCCTTGAGTTCCACCTGTGTTTGTTTCAGTGTTTGTTCAGATCATCTGTGTCCATGATCTGAGAGTGTGTCTGTCCTGCTTTAACCTACAAATACACAACATTACATTTATGTTGGTATTTAAAGCTTTTTGTGACACTAAAGCTTTTATTGTGTTCAAACATTCATTGTCAAGACACAATCCGCCAACAAAAAAGGCTCAGTGCTCAGTTCAGCTCCGGTGGTGCCTGAGGATCACGTTCATTGAGGCGGATCAGGGTGACGTCCAGGTCTTGCCCACCAGCCTGCCACCCCCCGTACCATTGCGTAAAGTCTGGTTCCCATTCAAAGTTTGCCGTAGTTGCGAAGGGAGCCATCAGCATGCGCCTGATCCCGAGCATGTTTTGTGGGTTTTTACCATTCCTTGTTGCAACATTGGCTTCGAGAACGAGTAGCACTTCGACATGTTGTTGCTTCATGTGAGGAGGTCTGTTCACTAAGACGTTGATGGTGTTCATCACATCAGCCCAGGTACTCGCATTGGCGGGCATGTTGATATTAATAGGATTCCCTATTGGTGTACGGGTTGAAAGATAGTCGCAGCGGGGGGCCTACTGGGGCTGCAGCTGCACTCGATATTGATAGTCGTGGACTGTCACATTTAGGCGTACCATTTTGATTGATCTCAGCGTCTGTAGCGATCTGTAGCAGCGAGACTGAGGGGATGGAATGGGGGATAAGGCGGTGGGAGGTAGATATATATCGGTATTTAAAGCTTCATGTTTCAATTACTCCTGTTACCACATGATAACACATTAAATTGTCTAGTTAAAGGCACTAAGGGCCAATGTTTGTCGCTTTGAAACCAAAGCACACTGTGTAAACTGAGTAACAGCCTTTAACATCACCTTTATGGGTCACGACTCGATTCAAAATCTTTCTTTTCTTGCATACATTTTTTTTTAATTAATTATTTTACAATAATTGTATGCATTTTAAAACAAGAAAATCACAACAAATGATTAAGTAGTAAAAATAGCCAATCTACAAGCTCGCAAAGAGGTGTGAAGCTGCACGTTGTGCGCTTGTAGATCTATTTTCACTAGTTTAGGTCCTGTGCAAACGTCTAATGTCTCTTACACATACATCTAATGTCTCACGCACATACAGTATAGTCTGTAAGAATGTCCTTATATGACAGGGTGCCATGGCATTGGTCCCAAATCTCATTGTTCCTACATCCCATTAGTCAGAATCTGGTGATGTTAACCTGGTAAAAAATACTATGCCTAAACCTAAACCTAACCTCAGTAAAACTATGCCTAAAACTAACCCAAACCCTAACCTCAGTAAAACTATGCCTAACCCTAACTAAATTCAGACTAATGAGATGTAGGACTAATGAGATTTCGGACTTATGGGCAGTCCCCATATGACAGCATATAGGCTATGTTATTGATTACTGTGAAAAATGTTGCAACAAAATTAATTGTATCGATATTATGTTGATATTATGTGACCTACTTACTGTCTAACTGGAAACACATTGCAAAAAACTGAACCCAAAATTAAGAGAAAAAGCTGTTGAAACATTGTTATTCAAGGCCAAAAGGATAATGAAAATCTACAATCAAATAGTAAACAATACTAAGCTCCCTAACTGTCAACAAAACAGAAGAAGTGTGAGCTAAATAAATGGCAGAACAGCTATAAACTCCACTGCACTCACCAGCAATCCCCATACAACTTATAGCCTTTTCCCCAGATCAACTGTATCGACATATCAAATCTTTGTCCTTGAGTGACATTCTGACAAGGCTGAGATCAAATCCACCAGTTCAAAAGTCAATTTATCTCATTGTTGTTTCATTGTGTTCTCAATCTAGCCTGTTTATGGTGCCAAACTATTTTTTCACTTGAATGTGGTATGCAACAGGTCCGCTAAACGTAAATACCAAGTAGAATGTAATGTTTTCATTACCAGAAGGCACTGTTCAGATAATAAAACCCACAAAATAGAACCGAGAACCAGCAGGAATGACTATGCATTTATATTATTTAGGATTACGAAACATTTGTCTATACTCCAAGTTTGCACTGACTGAACACTTCAATTCTAAAAAAATAAAACATTTGTAGTGTAGACTTGCTGTAATGTATTAGGGTGATAAAAATGGCAGAAGTAACTCAGCACAAAATAGGTCAACCAGATTTGGTATTTTCTCAGTTTTGGATATACAATAAATTAAGAGATTTCAAATGTGTCTGAGTAGCAAAGCAAAGGTGAACCAACCACTGACATAAAACTTTTAATACATGAAAAAGTATAATAAATACGGTACTTCTTCTGTTAAAACGCACACAGCATCATGGATCGAATGAGTATGAGTCTCATCGGATTTGATATCACCCAAGACTGTCCAGGAAATTCAACTGGTTTTGAGAAGGAGTAAACTCCAAATTATTACCAGAATTGCAACAATTTTTTTTTTTTTTTTTGAAAAAAGACAACAATGTCATAACTTTTGTGGTGGTTTTTATTTTCAAACATGAACAATAATAAAACTTTAAGACAATAAAAACAAACATAACTCTCCCTCCTCCATCCCCTCACCAGTGGACAAACTCTTCATCAACCAATCAACCTTGGAGGCTGGTAGTTTTTTCTATTACAAAAATTAAGCAGAGGACACAGACAGAAACTGAAAATGAGTACAAACCGGCAGGAAAAAAGGCTCTCGTAAGCAATAACCAACCAAACATTTTGCAAACAGGAAGCAAGAAAAAAAATTACCGCTCAAAAAATACCTTAAATAGCTTGCTCGTCTTGTTTGTCTTCAGTTTCCACATCTTGTCCTCCCACTTGGATATTTTGGTTGGCTGGTGGTACCCCCGCCTGGATATTTGGTGGTGGTGCTGCCACGTGACAGAGGTTGGCCCGTGGGTTCGCTTGAGCAGGTCGGCGCAAATGTTGGCCTGGTGGTGGTGCGCCCACTCGATTTGAGGCGTGGGACGTGGGTTACGTTGGCCATGACGGAGCCCCCTAGGGCCTGGTGGCTGTTTTTTTTTGTTATTGTTGGAGCATATGCTGAAGTGGCACCACTCCCAGCAACGCTGCACCGGGCCGACGATGCGGTGGAATACAGCGACCTGGAACGGCTGGTGGTATTGCTGCTGGGTTGTTGACAACAGGAAGTTCTCTTTAAAAAATAAATAAAAAGATACTATCATTAGATATAATTTAGAATAGCCAATTAAAATAAAAAACTCATCACATTAACATTTTAGATCATAGTCTAACGTAACCAGATGCTATTTGGAATATCAAATATTGCTAAAGCAAGTAGTCACCCGCCCTCACACAAATGGGAAGTGCTAGAACCAAGCAGGTCACGCTGAGATAGCATTTCAGACTCTGGGCACAGATTCATTGTGGGCAGGGTGTTCTTGACCAATGACCATTGGCCAAGAACACTGCAGACCTAAAGGAAGGAAAACACTAAGACCATGTAGGGGAGAAGGGGACACAGCACAGAAGATCAGATTCTGCTGAGCACCTACAGACTAGACTATAAAGACACTGAGTAAAGAAGCAAGAGAAAAGAGGAGGACCAACGGGATCGTCTAAACCTCTCCAGGACCACATGAAGTGATGAAGGGAGCTACAAGAGATCGAGCGGAGCAGGAGCAAAGAACCACGAGCAAGAGAACCTCCGAGACTTCATCCCTGGGACTGGACAAGGTGGCAGAAACCTACACCACCAGAATGATAGTCCATCCTCCTCCCCTGGACTAAACAGCTCGAAGTCAGAAGCAACAAAGCTACACCCCGGAGATCCACATCGGGCCTGGATATCAACAGACGACCACCTACAGCTCACTCATAAATTGCCCAACTGCGTTTGGCTATGCACAACCTTAGCAAATGGAAACTAGGAATAACTACCATTAAATGAACGCTAAAGCTTGGTTCTTCTTGTCTGTCTTAATTAATGGCTGCATCTTAAACCTCTCGAATCCTACAACACTCCTCCGGCGGGTACTACTGGTGGTACTCCTCCATCAACATCACCACATTAACCATTTACTCATTTTCCTCAGCGGAATTTGTTCCTTGGGTTGGTTAAATCTATTCCCAGCTGTTTCACTCTGAGCATCAGAGACACTCTCTTTTTGGCTCCAACGCTGTGTGCTATTTCAGCACAGTAGGTCCTGCAGAGACAGAAAGAGGGGCGTTTAAACATTAGAATCTTCACATTTATCAGGATCTGAATGACAAAATACAGTCAATCAGAGCCCGTTTTTTCTATTACAAAAATTAAGCAGAGGACATCGACTGAAAATGAGTACAAACCGGCAGGAATTAAAAAAAGGCAGGCTCTCGTAAGCAATAACCAACCAAACATTTTACAAACAGGAAGCAAGAAAAAAAAAAAAAAATACTTTTTACCGCTCAAAAATTACCTTAAATAGCTTGCTCGCTATGGTTAGGCTTCATCTTCTTCATCTTCCTGGTCGACCGGGCGGTGTAGCCCAAGGAATGTTTTTTGTGCAAAATGCTTGCAATGGATTCAGCATGACGACAAACCCTAGACCCCTCAGATCTTAAATACCCAGAAAAAAAAAGTTTTTCTGGGTATTTTCCTCCTGTATAGAAAGTCAATGGGAGCCCAACTTGATTTGGCCGCTGTGGCGACCCCGAAGGTCGCCGTCTCGCCGACTCGGGCGCCCTAGCTAAATCATTAGAGCATGCCCTGAGATACACCGGTCCGCAACTGGTCAGTCCAATTCCTTGCAATTGGTTGCAAGTAGCAACTAGTTGCATTGGTGTGTGGACTAGCCTTTAGTGGTTAACCTTCAATCTAATAGAAGACTTACTTACTGGTTCGACATCATCAGGAGCTCCACTTCTTGGACGTTGTGGACCAAGACTTTCTTTTTGCCACATGGCAGGACGTCTTTGTTTCTTTTGTCGGTTCCATAACCGAAGACTTTCTTTTTGCCACATGGCAGGACGTCTTTGATTCTCTTGTCCGTTCCATAACCGATGTTTGGCATCGGCAGCTGGCCCTTGTAGCGCCTGCGGACCCTGTTGTTGACACCTTTTGGTTTACACCAGCTTTCCTGTTGGCACAATCAGAATAAACGTTGTCACATTACAGGCTTACCGGCGAGCACACCTGACTGCCATAAGTCCTACATCTCATTAGTCCTACATCTCATTAGTCTGAATTTAGTTAGGGTTAGGCACAGTTTTACTGGTGGAGGTTACCTGGGTTTGGTAAGGGTTAGAGATAGGGTAATGTCTGAATGGAGACATGTCGGAATGGAGTAATGTAACAAATTAAACTCCCCTCACCAGTTTCACGCTTGGGTGTTGGCCCGCAGGACCACGGGGTGGCAAGAAGAAGGCCCTGGGGAGGGTAGCGTCCAGGTGATCCAGCAGTTGGGGCCAGGATAACCCGACGTATGTCGCTCTCGGTATGATTACGTCTCCAAGGGATATTATCCGAGGAACCACGCCTGGGGGGACGTTCTCGTTGTCCCACCTTCTGACCCTCAGCGATCGTTTTTTTTTTTTTCTTTTAGGCCACAATACATGTATCAAACAGACTGGATACATTATTCCCAACACAACGTTATGAATTCACCTGAGTTCTGTGTCTTCAGGGATGACACATCCTTCTCCTGGGCTGATACAGCATTCTTCAAGGCTATAAAGACATGAATTAAAACTTTTACATTCATTTAAATAATACATGTAGTAAATATAAATAGAGAGAGGTCACATGTCAAACCGACTGGATATACGTTATTTTCAGCAAAACTTCATGAATTCACCTGAGTTCTGTGTCTTAAGGGATGAAACATCCTTCTCCTGGGCTGACACAGCATTCTTCAAGGTCCAGGACATGAAAATGAAAATGAAAATGTGTGTTCAACACCAAAACCTCTACTATTATCTACTATTACTATTTCTAGGTAAAAACCTAGATTCTGCAGTCAACAACATGCAGATAAGAGGTTTTTACCTAGAAATAGTTAGGCAATTATTTTGTTGGATTTGGGTTGTCTCTTGTCAGTATGTTGGGTAGCTTTCTTTTTGTTTTCTGACTGAGGGGGCAATCCTGTAGGTTTTCACTATGGTTGAGGGCTATGTTATGGAGCATGTCTGGATTGCTTTCTTTTAGGTGATTATAGAATTCAAGTGTTTTACTTTTATAATGAGTGGGTATAGTCCTAATTCTGCCCTGCAAGCATTGTTTGTTGTTTTCCGCAGTAGTGCTTTCGAGGCCAGGCGTGACCGGACACCGCATGGCCAATATATTTCCCACTTGCACGCACACGGACAGCACGGAACAGTAGATAGATACCTTTATTATCCCAAGGGGGAAAATCAGAGAGAGACCGACCTGGAAAAGTGGCATTTCACATGTGCCAGACATGTGCCGTTCCAAAATGGCAAATTTCATGATTTTTTTATTTCACTTGAAATGAGGACAGGCTATGCTGCATATTGTCAGTTTGTGCGACATCGTTCTGCCCCTCATTTTGCCAAAAATGTCATGTGGCTAGAAATAGTAGATAGGTTTTAATGTTGAACACACATTTTCTTTTTCATTTTCCCAGCAAAGTGAATTTTTCAGATAGGTTTTGCGCTTTGGCCATTTCCAAAATGGCATATATGCCGTTCCGAAGAATGGCTTTCGGCATGTGCCGTTTAGCTAGTGTGTTATGCAGGTTTTTCCATGATAAAGTGACTATGTGCACTGGGCATTAAGGCCCATTCCCACTGGGCCAGATATTCAGATAAAAAAATCTCTTTCTCCAGATATTTTTCCATTCAAAGTGGATGGTAGATACAGATAAAAAAATATATTTGCCACAGATAAAAGTATCTGTGGAAAATATCTGTGGTAGATATTTTTTTTATCTGTATCAACCATCCACTTTGAATGGAAAAATATCTGGAGAAAGAGATTTTTTTTATCTGTTATCTGGCCCAGTGGGAATGGGCCTTTACACACACTCTTAAGTCTCAAGGTAAGCTACAGGTATTATGCATTACATGCAATCACAAATGACCAATAAAATGCAACATAGGCAGAATCAATACTCACTTCAGTGACGCATAACTAGGAATGTGCCTCCAGGACAGGGATTGTACGTAGGTGTAGTGCTACCTCCACCAAACAAGGACTTAATGGCTAGGCACTGAAGCTGTATATACCAGTCATTGATTGCGTGAGTGGGCACAGGTGTGGAGTTTGGCACTGAAGCTGTATATACCAGTCATTGATTGCGTGAGTGGGCACAGGTGTGGAGTTTTTAGTGGGAGCAGGTGTAGAGTTTTGGGTGGGAGCAGGTGAGGGGTGGAGCCAAGTCCAGGGAATAGGTCAGGGAGGGGGTTGGTGATTTGTAGGACTTTTCTACAGGGGTTGTAGGCTTCTAGCCTAATGCCTGATTCAGACAGTCAGACCTTTCACATGTGATCAGGGGTAAAAACAAATGTCCACAAATGGAACCAAATTGTACACTGCAGAGTTATGGAGATCCTTGAAAATAAAGAGTCTGAGACCCACTCTCCTCGTGGCCTCCTAATGTGTCATAGTAAATCAGTGTCATGCATATTCTAACTAAACCTGGAGACTTGACGTTCAGTAATTGAGTACCTGAGACGAAAAACTGTCTAAAGCTGGTTGCACACTGCTGTGTTTTTCGGGCCGAATATCGGAGTGAATTTCGGAGCGCGCAAATAAAAAATCAACCTCACGTTATGTCAGTCACGTTTGCACACTGCCGCCCGTTTCGCGCACCACTCGGTCCCTTGCTCTCTCTCTCTCTCTCTCTCTTTGCCCTGAAAAATGCATTTCGCAACGAAAAACGCAGCAGTGTGCAAAGACCTTAAGTCCATATTTTAACATTTTATACTGTAGATATTGTTTTGATTTACCAGACTGTTATCCACAAATTAGAAGTTTTTAATCTGTAAATTCTTAAAGCACTCCCCCTCATTTTGTTGAATTAGATTTTTTTTTACGTAACTCATACTGTATATATTAGGAATTATAAGACATAATACTTATGGAAAGTGGAAAAACCTTATCTCCAACAGTTTGTGGAACAACAGTATGAGTCTGTACAAGCAATATACATCAGAGGGAGCAGATAACATTAAAACAGACAATTGAACAAAATGAAGGGGGAGTGCGTTAACAATTTAACAGATTAAAAACTACTAGAATGTGGTTTACAGTCTGGTAAATCAAAAAATATCAATATTCAAAAAATATATATGGACTTAAGACTGTTATTCGTCTTATGTACTCAATTGGGATTTATCATCAAAATAAGAACACCATAAAGTTATATTAAAAGATAACAAAAGCAAAAAAAAATACACTCAGGTTGGACAAAATTGTATTATTTAGTTTTTCAACTGATTCTGACAGGAAATTAGGTCTACTAGCCAGGATAAAAAATCTACCCTGATCTGCTCATGGCAAATACCCACAGTGGCCAAATCAAGTTGGGCTCCCATCGACTTTCTATACAGGAGGAAAATACCCAGAAAAAAAATCTGCTTTAAGTAGGATGTGAGGGATTTTAGTTTGCCGTGTGCAATTAGAATCTTCACATTCATCAGGATCTGTTTTAGCACACAGGAAGCAAGGTAAAAACAAAACCGAACAGCACACGTCATGCATTAAAACACCTAATCAAACTCATCACATTAAAATATGTGGGGGGCGCTTTGGCCACCACAATTACCTTAGAATTAGGTGGCAGTGTTTGATTGAAGAATTTATTAGCAGTTTGCAATAGAAAAAAGTTGTTTCATGTCCGCACAAATCATACAAGGTCAACTAAAAGGGGATCCTAGAAGGCCTTACGGCTTATTCACACAGGAACCACACTTTATTACCAGGCAGGAACCACTTTATTTCACAAACCATTATAGTATATAGAGGGTATCTTTCCATTAACATGACAATTTCACTTAAACCAACATAAAGTGTAACTGTATAAAGGCTCTGCCCATTTCTGATTTAAGGACTTTTTGATACCTCTAAATAACTATAAATAACAACTCATTCGTTTTCATCCTTCCTGGTACGGGCATTGCCATTGGTGAGTGGTGCCAACTGCACTGCCCTCTTCACCATAACAGCTTTTTTTTTTTTTTTTTGCTCCAACACCATGTGCTATTTCAGACAGAAAGAGGAGCGTTTAAACATTAGAATCTTCACATGCTGCAACGACTAATTGATTAAATCGATAAGCCCTGCACATTAAATAACGACTCAATTTAGACCCCCTAAAAAAGTTTGTTGGTCGAGATTTTTCTTCATGGCGCATTCTGGCATTGGGGTTGGTGACCCGGATGCCCAGCTATGCTGCCCTCTTCACAATCCCGCCTCTTCTTTTGGCACCAACGCCATGGGCGATTTCAGCACAGAACCACCTGCAGAGACAGAAAGAGGGGTGCCGATATGACTTAAATAAGTCATACTGTGATATCGGACACGTCACGGATCCAAGTTACAGATGAAAAATAATAAAATGTGCAAAAAATAATAATATTTTGACTAAGAAGAGACATACTGTGCAGAGCTGCTGGTGGTCCTACTGCTAGGTTGGGGGGTTGGCCGCCGCCGCCTCGGCCGCCTCCTCTTCCAACGGCTCCTGCGTTGGCCATCCTTCAAAGTGCAGCACCAGCTTGCTTTAAATCATCTAAAGGGAAATAATATACATATAGCAACATAATTAATTTTACATTTTTGGAATAAGAAATTGAAGGTTTTCAGAAACCTTTGGTTATGTTTTAGAAGGCGTTTCCAGAATTGGCCTCAGGTCTAAATGGGTTAAAATAAATTCATCACGCCTGTTGCTAAGGATTGGCAACATAACTGGTGCCTTGCAATTGGTTGCAAGTAGCAACTAGTTGCATTGGTGTGGACTAGCCTACAATCTAATAGAAGCAGGACTTACTTGTTGCACATCATCAGGACCTCAAGTTCGTTGATGTTATGGACCAGCATCTTCTTTTGGCCGCATGGCAGCACATGTTTGGTCCTCTTGTTGCTTTCATAGCCAATGTTGGGAATTGGCCTCTGACCCTTGCATCGCCTGCGGACCCCGTTGTCAGTTCCCTTGGGTTGACGTCAGCTTTCCTGTTGGCAGAATTAGAATCCTGTTGTCAATTCCCTTGGGTTTATGCCAGCTTTCCTGTTGGCACAATTAGAATAAACGTTGTCACATTAAAAGCTTACCGGCGAGCACTCCATAATGTGTTGTTTTCTTGATAGAGATAGGGCAAGGAGACAAACAGGATAGAGAGCTCAAATAATAAAATAAAAGTGGCAGGTATGTACTACATGTTACATTAGCAGATGAATATTACCATCATTAACAGTTGTGTACACGGCTTGGTAACACGTCAACTGCTTTTGCAAGTTCCTGGCTCTATGACTGCAATCACTGCATACACCAAAACTTACTTCAGACTGAGAACAAACAAATCAGACTACAGGTGTGCAAACTAAACAGGCGTCACAAATGATAACTATTATAAAATGCTCTGTCTGCCAAAATGGACAATAGCACCACCGAGTGGTCAGTCAGGGTTAAAGTGGTAGAGCATATCACATGAAACATACAAACAAATAGAGATCTGATACTCCCCCACCTGGAGTCCTGAAAATGTGTGCAAATCTTTGAATATATTTATTTTTTAAGCGAACATCAGATTTTGCTTCTGGGAGGTCCCTGGAACAAAATATTTTGAGATGAGGGGTCCGTGGCCAAATAAATATCATTTCGGGGGTCCTTCACATGAAAATGTTTGAGCACAGTGACATATAGGTTTTAAAAAATAAAAATAGCAGATCTACAAGCTTGCAGCACGGCACTCGGTGCCGCACGGTGAGCTTGTATATCTGCTATTTTTCAATAGTTAAAGCACCCAGGGCCCACACCTCTGGTTATCGCCTGTGTCTTTTATAGCACACTGCAAGTGCTGTTGTGTCATCCCTTACTATCAGTTGCTATATTTTACCTTCTGTATTACATTGCACTACAAGTAATTATATCTATTGGATACACTACACTATGCTGTATTTATTAAATAGGGCGATGCCCATGGGCATGCCCTACGGTTATGCAATACCCGTTGTAAGAGTACCTGTTGTATTGACAATCTGTGATGTTAGTACTATGATGTCATCATATTGATGAGATAATGGATTTCCATATATGAGCATAAAAGGGACACAGGCAGACAGACAGACAGACAGACAGACAGACAGACAGACAGACAGACAGACAGACAGACAGACAGAGAAATCCATATTAGGCATAAAAGAGACACAGGCAATGACACACACATCACATGGATATATACCGGTAGATTTTTTAAGTTTTTATTTTGGGTGGCTTTTATATCTTTTTGATAGGACAGTAGACTGACAAGAAATGGGGAGTGTCATGCTGCACCCGATATTTCCAAGACTACCCAGCTGCAGCGACATGCAGGACCTCACAGCTCCACGCGAGGCCGGAACCTCCACAAGCTGCAGGATGTAACCTCACTGTTTAGGCATAGTTTTACTGAGGTTAGGTTTAGGTTCAGGCATAATTGTACTGAGGTTAGGTTTAGGTTTAGGCATAGTTTTACTGAGGTTAGGGTTAGGTTTAGATTTAGGCATAGTATTTATGTGGCGTTATGGACAGAATAGTAAATCATCGTTCCCCAGTATCCACGTTGTCAAAAATTATACCAAAACAAAACAACAACAAAAAAACGGGGAGTGCCTGCCACGCGATATCTCAGTAGGTGAACTTCCGCTGAAGTGTGGAGGTCACGTGACAGGAGGTCTGCAGATAGACGCTTCTCGATATTTCTGGACAACCCTCAAACGTAGCCCTGAATACATGACGGTCATATACATGACCGTCATGTTTCCCCCTCCACCTCACGATCAATGAGGTTTTCATAGCGCAACGGTTTGAGCTACAAACGTCAGATTTAAAAAATAAAGTGCTTACCCAAGTCTCATTTTGCTCAGATATGATGCCGTTGAACGATAATTACATGCCGCTCCTGGATTGTTTAATAAAAAGCATTTTTATCCTTGTATTTCCTGAATTTCCCCCTCTAGTGGAGACAGAGTCTCGTCATCGCATCATCTCCACTACAGTGAGCGACCGGCGATGACGCGACTCTCCACTAGAGGGGGAAATACAAGGGAAAACAAGATAAAATGCTTTTTATTAAACAATCCGGGAGCGGCATGTAATTATCGTTGAACGGCATCATTTCTGAGTAAAAGGAGACTTGGGTAAGCACTTTATTTTTGAAATCTGACGTTTGTAGCTCAAACCGTTGCGCTATGAAAACCTCACTGGTCGCGAGGTTGAGGGGGGAAACATGACGGTCATGTATATGACGGTCAATGTATTCAGGGCTACCCTCAAACACTGATCTGACTGACTTGCACTCTCCTCGTGTAGGCCTACACACACACCAAGTTTGAAGTAAATTACATGATGCTAATTTGCTTTTACAGAATTATGTCTGTTACTGTACATGAAAGGTACATCCTTAAAATGGCATTGCACTCTGAAAGATTCAATACGCAGGGTATGTAGGTGTGAGAAGGGCCTTTATTTGGTGTTGATGAAGAGCAAACAGCTCAGTCAGTAGTCTGAAGACTGTTACCGGATGAGACGGGAGGCTGTGAACCGGAAAGCATTTCTCTCATCCCATCTGCGCTTCCACACTGAATATGTTTGTGTCTGCATGCGTGCATGCGTTTGTCCATGCATGCGTGCATGTCCACACAGGTACCATGGGATTGCACAAGGCCCCCCTGTATTACAGTACATACATCATGCTAGCAACATTGCCCTAACACATACTGTACATGTACGCACTTTCTCTCACACACACACACACACACACACACACACACACACACACACACACACACACACACACACACACACACACATACATTTAACCAACTTTCATCAAACTTTAACCCATTAAACATATTTATTTAACATTGACTCTAAACCTAGTATATAGTGCTAGTCTAACCCTAAAACAGAAAAATGAAAACCAGCTAAATGTCTTTACGTTGTGTCATCTTCCTCATCTTTCTATCCTTGTGAGGATATTTGGTTCTCACAAGGATAGTAGTACAAAAATACATACTGTACAAACAAACACACACACACACACACACACACACACACACACACACACACACACACACAGTAATGGCGAGTGCCAAAGTGCGGCCGAGGGCCGGCCGCACTTTGGCACTCGCCCTCCCTCCACACACACGCATACAGGTGCACACTTGCATGCACACCCCCACACACTTCCTGTGCCACATAACTCTTTCTGAAAGGAGACAGTATTGCCACAGTCCAACGTTCTGTCCTTGGACACCATTAATGTGTGGGTGGGTGTTTTGTGTTGAATGCGATTCAACTTGAATAAAGTGCAGGCTGTTTGTGGGCCTGAGGACCCAATTGTTTAGTATGCTAGTCTGTACATTTGTCAGGGAGGTCCAAATAAACAGGAGAAAGTAATTAAATGTTTACGGAGGTAGAGTGACGTTGGTGTATCTCTGACCTCCTAAATGCTTCCTCGGCCCAGCTTGTTCAGGTCAGAGGTGAACGTCTGAAAGATGAGACGTGGCTCTTTTTCCTGTGTAATGACAATTCGATAAATTCCTGGGCAATCAGGATGTTTTGTGCTTGATCTTTGTCAAGAGTGATGATTGGAAATCATTAGCATATCCTTAACAAAAGTGAACAGCAGTTACACTGTAACACAGTGGGATTACAGATATTGTAAGAGGACGTGTCTCTGGCCATTGCAAGGGCTATAAGCATTCTGTGGCTCTAAAATGGCAAACCCTCCCCACAGCTCAATGAACGTGCAACACTGTGGCCTGTGCCTGGCTGTCAGCTTGCTCAGGTCAGTATGGTGGACAACTACTAACCTCGAGTCTCAGTTTGAAATGTGCCCTGTAGCCTCTCTACAGCGCAAGTAATGCTAAAGACCTCAATTTATCTACCCTATTTTGTAATGTCAATATACTGTACTTAAAAAGAGAGCGTGTGTGTGCGTCTTTGTGTACATACTGAACTGCATAAGGAAACAGAGAATGCAAAACGGTGCTGTCAGCATTGAGTCCAGCTAGTTCTCTGACTGCCAGGCTTGACAGCTCCATTTAATCAACCAAATCATGGCCTGCTTACCGGAGCTTTTTTTCTGCACTGGATTTGTGCGTTTGGTAGCACAATGAGCCACAGTATTTGAAAAGCTTCACCAAGTTCAGCACAGGGAGATTTGTTACATTTAGCTTGACAAAAGTCATTGCAGTAGCCTTATAAAATGGTGCATTTATATAGCGCTTTACAAGGTGCATTCACACACACATATTCATACACCGGTGGCGGTGGAAACTATGCAAGGCACCAACCAGCTCCCTGGGAGCATCTCAGGGTTCAGTGTCTTGCCCAAGGACACTTCGACATGTAGACAGGAGTAGCCGGGATTTGAACCTCCGACCCATGGGTCATTGGCCAACCTGCTAAACCTACTGAGCTACAGCCGCCCCCTTATGTTTCAATATTATATTATGACCGGCTCCTGGTGCTCCAGAACGGATGCAAAAGTGGTGGCGCCCCCAGTGGAGGACCCCCTACACTGCAGCTCACATAAAATGCCGTAACTCCGGCTAGGAGCGACCGGGACAGCCGGGGCCGGTACCTATTCGTCCGCCTTGCCGGCGCGGAGACCCCACCGCTCATTTCTCACATGGCCCTCTTCTAGCGCCACCATGAGGCCGATTCTTGCAAAACACATTTTTGGACACTGCTCCTACAATTTTTGCCCTAAAATCACGCAAATCGGTACACAGTATGTCTACACTCATCCCATCAACATGAATCTCTCCCATATAGCGAGATGGATCAGGAAGATTTTGGCAAAACACATTTTTGCCCTATTTGTGGAGATAAGTGACCTACGGTCGCTTATCTCCCGATTAGGGAGTCTTACTGGTATTATGACATGATTGTGTGTGTGGACAGAGCAGTATGCACTATGAGCCAGTCAGGACATTTTGAATAGAGGGGAGAGGTGGGTTTCCCATGGGGAAATTCAGTTTAAAGCTTCACCCTGCTGATGGCTGCTCAGATGGTTATAAGGAACTCTCAGGTTGAGCTGTTAAGTATATTGCTCTGGGACACTATGTCAGTAATGTCACATAGATGTCACATGGGTACATGAGGCATTGCTAAAACGGACCCACCATTTGAACCCAGGCGTCCCTATTCCGGGGGGAGAAATTTCAGAGGAAATAACAGATCTACAAGCTTGCAGCGCATCTCAACGTGACATATTTTATTTAGGGTATTGAAGGAAAACAGCATATTGGGTTTAAGTGGTTAAAATCGATTTGACACAACTCAAAGGATCAAAGAAATGTAATGTATAGGCACTTCTGCTCAAATCTAAGCTCAGTAGACCATAGACTGTAGAAAAATATGGACGATGCGAAGCCATTGGTTTCTATGCAGCGCAAATGGCCCTTTTCTACCCCTTGGAATGGTGTCTCCATATAGAATTGTAAAGGCATCAGAGATGCTATTGGCTGCCAACGGTCACATGCAACCGCAGGGATACATGGGAGAATGTGGTCGGAGCCTCCCGAAAATACAGCACACGAAGAAGAACACAGCCGGCTGGTATCAGTTTAGTTGGCCACGCCCCCCCGCAACTTTATCATTTACTTTAAAATAAATTGGACCACATTTCGACAAAACGAATATGATGGTGATTGAAAGGCAATTGTTAACTAGCGATAGGAACCATACAGTATTCATTGAAATGTTAATTAAGGTTAGAAAACGAAAGGGGAAAATGAATGGGATCCAATGGAGAACAATTCTTTTTGCGATTGGCCTGGGGGGAAAACAGCGCAACTAGCGGCCAAACATAGGAAGTTTTACTTCCGTATTGGAGTCATTTTAAATCGGCAGAACTATGCCCCTGGTATAGACATGGCTTTGGTTAAATCTGGACACTGACAGCTTCTTCATTCCCCCCATTCTTCTGTTGTTCTGAGCCCTTTATTTAGGACTGAGTGGTTTTTAGTTTTCTTTGATCTGGTTTTCCTTGCTGCTTGCTTTGGGATAGGTTTCAGCGTGGGACGTGTTTGGAGTCGATGCAGCCATGACCACCAGCCAGAGGCTGAGTCCAGTCCAGCACCGATGAGGTCATGGCTGTGTGGGCAGCCGGGCCATATGTTACATAAAAGCAAGGGCCTAATCCTCAATGAGGAGGCGTTATGCAAGCGCTTAGAGCTCATCCATCTGTCAATCACTGAAATTATGAGTGAAAATGTAATGTCCGGTCCACTGTGACCCAGCAACAGGGTGTTGGACAAGTCTTATTGTGGGCTCGCTTTAGGGAGCACACTCACTGCAAAATTCTCTTTACACATTTTTATACTTTTTGAGATCTTTGAAAAAGATGTCTCCCTGTGGATTCCTCTGGGAAATGAATTCTGTCTTACCATTTATATTACTGCTTGGGCTTGAGCTGAATCGAAAGTTGGATGTCCTTATTATCCATACACATTTTATTGTGATGTTGTGATGATGTTATTGTCTGAATGTTTTATCTTTTTATGTTGTCATTGGTGTCTGTTTTACTGAGGAGCACAAAGCAATGTCTATAGGTTCTCATGGTCATTAAATGTGTGCGTAAATAGTAAACATTAAACTTAATAATGTTATGTTATGCGTGTGTGTAAATATCATTCATCGAACTTAATTTGGCTACTATTATGTTGTGATGCTTATTTATTATTATGTGTGAGTCACTCTGTGAGGGAACATCAGATAACATGGGAATTATATAAATATGTGTTGAGCAGATTGGGTGCAGTGAAAATGAGAGCTATAACTTTATGAGTTAATGAGTTAATGAATGGAAAGTAGGCCAACAACGTATGAAACCTAAACTGAGCTCTGTGTGTGTGTGTGTGTGTGTGTGTGTGTGTGTGTGTGTGTGTGTGTGTGTGTGTGTGTGTGTGTGTGTGTGCGCGCGCGCGCGTGCGCATATATGATTGTAGGCTGCCTTTCAATGTAAACAATTCAATAAGCTGCATGCTGCAATCATGTTTTGAGAAATTTGAGTGAGTATTCTGTGGCGCTATCCGAGGTGCTGAAAACGTCTGCTGTGCTGGGTGTAGTAGGCCTACAGACTACAGAGCATTGCTGTTCAATCATCTCAACATGTACCAAGTAGCATTCATCACGCGAGGAGCTCATTCGGCTTGAGTTTCTTGCAGGTGGGATTTATGGCTCTTTGAAGTGAGCCGAGCCGGATCTCTGCGATCCGTTCCTTTTCAAAGAGCCGTTCAAAATACTACATGTAAAAAGTACAAACATTCTTTACTACAATGTACAAAATACACAAGTAGAAGTGTAATTAAAATGTACTTGAGTAAAAGCACTAAAGTATTGGTATCAAAATGCACAGAGTAGTTCACCCCCCAAAATGACTTTTTTTCTATTGATTACTCGTGCCATGGAGACTTTGATTGATTGATTGAAGGCTTTATTAGAAGTTTGCATAGGAAAATGTACAGATTCATGACGGTACAGTTCACTGGTACAAGGTCTACTAAAAGGAGATCCATGAAAAGACTAAGCTTATTTCAACAGGAAACCATTAAAGTATCTCATATAACATTGAATGACAGACAGATAGAACACAGTACTATGCAGTAGATATGTAAAGAAAAAAAAGAAAACAATAGGTCTATACAATCAGTAAGTACAGTATATACAATATATACAAGGAAGGGGCAGGTAACAGTAAGTCTAAAACAATCAGTATGTACAGTATATACAAGGAAGGGGCAGGGAGGGTAGGGTTGGGCTAGGTTTTTACCAGTTGTGAACGGCTGCTGCCTGTAAGTGGTTTTTTAGGGCAATTTTAAAGGATGCTAGTGATCCACACTCCTTTATGGCCTTCGGTAAGGCATTCTTGAGTTCAATAATGTGTTGTAGACTATTTGTAGCATTCCTAAGACAAAAATATGATTATAGTACATTTAGCCCCATATTGAATAGAAAGTACTCAATATGCAGAACGTCACATTTCACAGGTTTTCCAATTAATAACATTTGGAAAAATCATTTGAAAATAGCAGATCTACAAGCTCACAATGTGTCGCAACGTGACACATTGTGAGCTTGTAGATCGGCTAATATTTTCAAATGGCGGAAATGTATATGGCCAAAATGAAGGCCTATATAGGGTTGAAGTGATTTGTAATTATAATCAAAATCTAGAAAGTAACAAAATAACTAAAAGTAACTAAAATGAGACAGTATTTTGAACGGCTCTTTGAAAAGGAACGGATCGCAGAGATCCGGCTCGGCTCACTTCAAAGAGCCATAAATCCCACCTGTAAGAAAATCAAGCCGAATGAGCTCCTCGCATTCATCACAGGACATCTGGCCCCGTCGATGCTGGTGGAGGAGGGGCGAGAGGGAATCCCAGCCAGGCACGGAGCGGAAGGGGTTACAATACACCAGGCCCGGTTCCACAGGGGTGCTCAGTCCTGCTAAGCACCCTCAGTTTTCAAGTGGAGCACCCTCAGATGAGATTTAGAAAAAGTTATTTTTTTTATTTTATTTTTTTTTCCGTTTTGTCTTCTAAGTTAGCTAACAATGGCATGTTAGCTTTGAGAGAAACTGCAGCTTGCGCCTCCCCTCCTCACTCATTAGTGAAGCCAAAAGGTGTTAATAGTCGGCCAACGGTAAACAAAGCTTTTGTTTGGCTCCTACATTTGCATGCACATGACATGCATGCACGCACGTGTGACGTGTGGGGGGCTGACTATAGGTTAACTTAGCCCCCCCCCCCCAGGTTAGACCTATGTTTAATATTTTTCTCAACATTTTCTTGTCAATTATACCAATTCAATGTAAAGGAGCCTTTGGCATGAGAATCATACGTTTACATTGCCTAAGCAAGTATCAAAATAGTAATACAATAAAAAAGTAGAAAAAGGGGAACTGTACAGTTGGAGGGGGCAGGGGGTACAGCATTGTGTAAACAGGACTATGTCACATGTTGTCCTAATGTACATGTTAATAGTCTATATACAGGCTATAAAGTAGCAGTATGAAATATGAAATACCATTCCTTTTGCAAATTGTCTTTGGTACTGTGTTTTATTTGTCATTCAATTTAAACTAGTTTAAAAAGGACCCCAATTTAAACAAGCCCAAGGACCATTTTTATATGTGTTTGTTTTGCTATTTTATTCACCGAATAATAACATGAAATAATACAATGTCTAGTCTACCTGTCTACCTGAGCAACCCCAGTTAAGGGGTTTCATTTTGTCTCTAACAAGTTAGCTAACAATGGCATGTTGGCTAGAGAGAAACTGCAGCTTTGCCTCCCCTCCCCGCTCATTAGTGAAGCCAAAAGGTGCTAATAGTCGGTCAACTGTAAACAAAGCCTTTGTGTTTGGCTCATATTTACATGTACATGACATACATGCATGCAAGTGTGTGACATGTGAGGGCTGACTGTAGTTTGGGGCAAGACATGCATCTTTTAAATTCCTTACATTCCTAAAAACCCACCTAGACCAACGTTTAATATTTTTCTCAACATTTTCTTGTCAATGATACCAATTCAATGTAAAGGAGCCTTTGGCATGAGACACATAAGTTTACATTGCCTAAGCAAGTATCAAAATAGTAATACAATTAAAAAAAATGTAGAAAAGGGGGAACATACCTGTATATACAGTTGGAGGGGGCAGGGGGTACAGCATTGTGTAAACAGGGCAACATCAGATATTTTTTGCTTTAAAGCCTATTTGATTTTTTCATAGGCATATGTCGCATATGTATATATTTTTATTTTACTATTATACATTTTTAGTTTACTATTTTTTACTTTTTTACTATTGAGAAGCATACTGTTTTATAGATATAAATCCGATAATGCTGCTATACATTCCCTGTTTTCTTTAACTGTTTTTATTATATTTTGACTCTTGCTTGGCAATGTAAAAAGATGTTTTCTCATATCAATAACCCAATAAATCACCTTTGAATTGTATTTGAATTGTGTGCCGTTACTTTTTGCATACCTTTTCGGCGTCAAGCCTTTCTCAGCGTGGGAGGAACTTATCAAGATACTATCAAATATAATAATAAAACAAAGCTTCTGATTGTTTTGCTAATATGGTTGGTTTAATTGTCTGGCTGTCATTGCCTGCGCAGTGGGCACAGTCTATATATAGACAGGCTACAGGGGGCGCCGCTGCAGCTGCCGCGCTTTATTGGACATAAAACATTTTCAAATATATGGGCATCCTCACTTAAAAGGGGGGCACCCTCAGCCATTGTGGGCACCAGCCGGGCCTGCAATACACACACACAGCCTATCGCGTTGCTGCTGCTGCTGTCGCCTGTCTAGTATCGGAGGACGTGACTGTTGTTGAGACAATGAATGAAACTAACCCCGGTCCGCACGAGTAAATACAATAGAAACCGTCGGTTTGGAAGGACGAGGGACGTTGGCCGTTATCACCGGGGGATGATGTTGCGACTACGAGACTGAGACGGGAGCGAGTCCTCGGCGGCAGCGAATCAATCAGCAGCGATGTCAACGCGATGAACGACGAGCCCACAGTCAGAGACAGAGTTGTTTTGTAGAAGTAGACTAGTTTGCTCGTTTTCGCCCTTTTTTTTTGTGTGTTCGGCGTTGACCGGAATCACAAATAATCGCAAGATTCCCCTTACGTCCAATGGTCGAAGATCGCGTTAGTAGGCTACCGTGTCAGACCACTGAGACCAGTGTTGGTTTCAGGCCTGCTGCGTATCACAGTCAGAAATGGTCAGGATCAAAGCATAGGAACCGTCGACCGACTGGAGCTGGATGTGTTAATGATGAGCCAGAAGAACCAAGGAGCACAAACCACAGCGAAACGGCCAGCTGTCGACACACTTAAGGTATTTAAACAGTCTGTAGGCCTACCTACCTACACGGGACAATTAGTTTAATCGCATATTCAGAGGACAGAATAAAGCCCAGAAAGTCCACGGTCGGAATGGGACCAGGTGGCTCTTCAACGTGACAGTGAGTGGACGCACCGTGCGCGCTTTGGCACCGACCAAGCTGCTGCTGTGCAGTTGGGGTGTGAAGTGGACCGGACCGCCGGTGGATGCCGCATCGCTGCCGGGTCCATAGTACCGAGGTAACCGAAGGTACTGTTCACCGCTGCTGTGCTATCACCACCACGTCATGGATGACTCGGGGATTATACGGCGCCGGAGGCTGCAGGTGAGGACGGTTGTTTGTTTTGGACATACAGTAACCCAGTGTTTTTTCACCCCAAGGACGCCTAATTTGATATGCAAATAGGCTACGGGACCCCATTTGATGGCATTTTAATCTCTTAACGATACCCCAATTTACATTACATGACACAGGCCTACATTTATTATTTAACTCTGAGAGTGTATAAATGGCACATTTGGTTATCACTCACTGACACTACTATAGTGCAGTGCAGACTACACAGTCAGCTGTCACTTTATTACTCATCATGTCTCATCATAGATGATGTGACATGGGTTTTTTTGTAGCATGACACTATTTTGTAGCATGACAGTATCTCTACCAGCAGCCAGCCATAGATGGCCAGTCACTATAAATAAAGTGTCAGTTAGTTGCAATAGCTAACTCTAATGTAGGCTAGGCCGCAGCATCTACAGTAGACCTACATACTGTATGTAGGCTTTGGTCAATTAGACAAAAAACTATCTAATGAATCGTCAGTCATGCATATTAATGCGACATGTTCATTATGGAGCAGTCTGCTTAAACACGGGTCAGCCTCTCTCTCTCTCTCTCTCTCTCTCTCTCTCTCTCTCTCTCTCTCTCTCTCTCTCTCTCTCTCTCTCTCTCCCCCATACTGTGTGTGATTCAGACAAGTAATAGCACCCTGCGGTGTGAGTGTCTGCAGGGTTCGGTAGGCCTGAAGGTAGGTGTGAGTAGGCCTACATACATAAATCTAACTGGAGGGTGGAGGCTTAACAACAAGCACATTGAGCCTTGTTGTGGGGGGAGAGAGAGAGAGAGAGAGAGAGAGAGAGAGCGAGAGCGAGAGAAAGGGAATAAAGAATAAAGGATATTAGAGTAGAGGTGAGGTGTCATCATCTCACTGTCAGTGTGTGTCTGATGCTGGAGAGAGTTCATGCTTATGGTGTCTTCTAGATCAGTGGTTCAGTGGTTCTCAACCTTTTCAGGCAACGACCCCCAAAATAATCCTATTTGAGCTGGGGACACCCCACCCTGCACAAGCACTTGGAATTGTAGGAGTTGGCATTACATTTAGTTTGACTCGATCTATTCCATTGTGAAAATAGCAGATCTATGCTCACAACGCATCGCGTTGTGAGGCGTTGTGAGCATAGATTGCTATTTTCACAATTTCTGCCTCTAATATTTGACAATTTGACCAATGTTTGACCAGAGGTACTGATAAGGTCTTTAAAGTCCTTAAATTGTCACTTTACCCTGTATACACTTATATTGTATGTTGGTCTGTTTACTGTTGAGTGAGAAAACAATGTTAACATTTAGCTAAACATCTGGGGACCTCCCAAAATAATTTGGGGACCCCTCCTGGGGGTGCCGAGCCACAGGTTGAGAACCATTGTTCTTGATACATGTGTGCAGGAACTGTACGATTTGCGTGTCTAGCATTGTGTGTGTGTGTGTGTGTGTGTGTGTGTGTGTGTGTGTGTGTGTATCCTTGTGTTGCTCAATGTTTGTGTGTGTGTCTGTGCTTGTGTGTCTGTGATATTGTGTGTTATGCGTCTCATCCAATTGTTTCTCCTCTCATTGTATGTGTGTGTGCACGCAAGCACGTGCGCACACACACACACACACACACACACACACACACACACACACACACAAACCTCTTCCTCTCTCTCTCCTAGCTGTTAAATTTAAAACCCCCTCATGTCTCTCTTTCTCTCAGTGCCATATGGTGACACACCCCGCTCCCCTGCGGTGGGGGTCGGGGGTCGCACCCATGATGCACTGCTTCAGCGTGACTTACATGAGACCAACATCTTTAGTCTGCTGCACTCTGTGACTCCACAGACCTTCAGCACACATCATTTACTTACCCATACAAACGGTATGATGTCATATAGAGTATTTAATCATGCCCTATGAGTAACATGCAGAAATACAACGAATGGCAAGCAAATGTATTTAGGGCATGATAATTTTCTGGATAAGGAACAATTTATATTAATTGAATTCAATAATCCACCCAATAACATCTCAGGCTTCATACCACAGCA
This sequence comes from Nannobrachium achirus, assembly GCF_963921795.1. Taxonomy (NCBI): domain Eukaryota; kingdom Metazoa; phylum Chordata; class Actinopteri; order Myctophiformes; family Myctophidae; genus Nannobrachium; species Nannobrachium achirus. Next base: position 23,059,952 of record NC_137813.1, on the reverse strand, counting down.
TAACCCATTTTGGGTAGGACCCCCTTTTGGTGTTTTTACCCTTCAGGACGGGAACCCCTTTTGTGTTTCTTTTAGCTATGTACAGTATATAGCAGTATAATGTTTTTGTAATTTTTTGAATAAATACTTTTTTTTCCCCAGAAAACCTAGGTTATGATTTAGAAGGCGTTTTAGAATCGGACTTAGTTCTAATTAAATGGGTTAATATGCATGGATGTGCACGTGCCTGCACTCTATGCGTTCCACTCGATTTGTGCGCCAAGCACCCACCTAGCCACTTTGCACAACAGTAGGTGCTAACATTGTATGATAGCATATACCACTGTTGTAGTAGTGTATGTAGATTAGTTGTTGGTAGGCTACTTAGGAAAACAATAGCCAGCAGTTTATGGCACTTCACACTCCACCAGATGCACAACCCACCCCCATCTGGTCTCTCCAGTCCATTCACATGCGTTGGTCTTTCGAGGGGTAGTGGAGTGAAAGATCTTGTTTCACAAGCCATAGTTAGGATAGCCTAATCTTACTCATGATATATCAAGCCAAAATAAATATTTCATTGGCTAATGCTGGTCGGAGCGTGTGAGCGTGCACGTGACCTTATTAAGAAAGGAGGGCACTTATGATACTTTTATGTCTGTGATATAATTTAAAATGTGCTAGTTTAGATAGATGAAGAATATAAGAAGAATATAAACAAAGTGTCAAAGTGTAGTACACAGCTGCAAATGTCTCCTAGCAACAGTCCAGTACATTAAGTTGAAACTGTGTAATGGTGATTTCTTTAACTGGGAGGGGGAGGCGTTATTTTTAAGCATTCAATGATCATCATTTAACCCAGTAGTTGTCAAACGTTGTCACCTTTCTCAAACGTCGTCACCTTTCCAACGAGGTACAGCTTGCTAAGCATCGGGCATTCGAAGCATGAGCTACACAGCCAAACGTGTGGGTAGCGCCGACCAAATATTTGCCAAAATGGCCTGTAATACTGTTCTGCTGGCATTCACTCTCCTTTTGGGCTTCAAGTGCTGGCAGTTGTGTGCCAGTCACAGGTGTTTGACAGTCACAGATGTGTGCCTAGAACCTGAGCATGGGTCCTGCAACTTGTTGAGTTTGTGGTTTCTTCAAGCAGCAACACTGGTGGAAAGATGCCACGTTTGTCCCTTCAGGATAGGGCCCTGGTGGCATTCACCTTTGTTGCATGAATGCTCGATGCTTAGCTAGGGCCCATGGTGGAGGGGCCTTAATTATTTATGCTTTAACTATTGAAAAATAGCAGATATACAAGCTCACAGCGCGGCACCGAGTGCCGCTCTGCGAGCTTGTAGATCTGCTACTTTTGAAAAATCATGAAAATGTGTGCAAATCTTTGAATATATGTATTATTTGAGCGAACATTTGTAACTGGAATTTTGCTCCTGGGGGGTCCCTGGACCTAAATATTTTGAATTGGGGGTCTGTCGCCAAATACATATCATTTTGGGGGTCCTTCACATGAAAAAGTTTGAGCACTACTGTCTGACATAGAAACATAGGTTTTTCAAAGACTTTTTCGTAATTTTTCAAAAATAGAAGATCTACAAGCTCGCAGCGCGTCACTCGGTGCCGCGTTGTGAGCTTTTATATCTGCTATTTTTCAATAGTTAAAGCACAAAATAATGCGTAACAATGCGTTCCCAGTCTAAATGGGTTAAACCCCCCTCCCGCTATGAAAAACATTCATGGGGGGGGGGGGGGGGGGGCCCAGTGAATCCTTGTACCCAGGGCCCAGAATTTGGTGCGACACCCCTGTGTGGTCCTCTGTGTCCCCTGGGCCCTCTCCATCTGTCAGGCAGCGCACTGCAGCTCCCATCAGTGCTGGAAATGATGAGCATCACACTGGCTGTCGCCTGGCAGCGCCATGCTCCTTGATTGATCCCTGTTGTCCGGCCCTACACTCGCCTTCTCGCCGTTGTTCTCTGTCATGTCTGCTAAATGATTGGCCGGCTATCGGGCCAGCCAGGCGGGGCAACGGACAACGGTGCTGTGCCGTACGTAGGCATGCAGCCGGGGCTAATGCCTTTTCATTACGACGGGGGCCATTTCTCCTCCTGCAGACAGCAGGACCTGAAAGGACGAGACGTCAGAAGTGCAATCATAGTGGAACAGTTGTCTCATATCTGGAGGGTGTGTGTGTGCGTGCATGCGTGTGTGTGCGTGTGTTTTTGTCCCTTTTCAGTCTCTTTGCCCTCTGGATGCCTGGGTGAATGGATGCATGAATGATGAAGAGTTGAACGGATGGATAGATGGATCATGGATGGATGCATGGACGGATTGATGGATGCATGGACGGATTGATGGATAGTTGGGCGACTGTCTGCCTGACCGGATGGATGGATGGATGGAAGGACAGACGGACAAATGGACGGATTGATGGAGGAGGCTGGATGGATGGATGGATGGATAGATGAATGGATGGATGGGGGAGAGTGTTTTTGCCAGGTCTTTCAGTCCGAGTGTATCAAAAAAGCAACTGGGTTAAGGCATTGGAAGCTTGTGATTGGCTGCACGGAGGTGACGAAAGTCGGGGGGACGGCGATATACCTTAACCTAACCTTAACCCTAACCCTAACCTCAGTAAAACAAACGCTGGCGAATGCTAACCTGGTGAAATGCTAACCTGCTGACACTGGTGAAATGCTAACCTGGTGAAATGCTAACCTGCTGACGCTGGTGAATGCTAACCTGGTGAAATGCTAACCTGCTGACGCTGGTGAATGCTAACCTGGTGAAATGCTAACCTGCTGACGCTGGTGAATGCTAATCTGGTGAATGTTAAACTGGTCGGACCAACAGTGCTTAACCCAGTTGCTTTTTTGATACACTCTGACTGAAAGACCTGCAAACAACACTCTCCCGGATGGATGGATGGATGGATGGATGGATGCACGGTTGGCCGTGGGGAAGTCTGTGTGATTGTCTGGATGAATAGTGTGAAGGATGATGAATAGAAATCTGTCAAATCAACTAACTTAAACCATTTGTCTACAAATGTAACCAAATAATAGACCCTTACATGTCTCTCAAAGTTGAATTAACATTCAGGACATTACTGTAAACAGGTAGATGACTTGAAGCTTGAATGACGGACTGTCCTGCAAGCATGCTTGTTGACCTAAAACATGACTGCAGTGGAGATCCCAGTAAGAGAGCCGCACATGTCATTATGAGAGCTTATAATCCGCAGGCAAGATGATTAAAGACGTGGCCCACAGGTTCACCTACGTGGCCTTTTGCTAACGCTTTCACATACTGTACCGTATATTGCTTTCACAGTATAACATCGTATTCCCAGGGAAGAGACTACACACAAAATACCATGTTTAACACACCGTAACACCTGTCTACATGAGGGTTTGTGAAGATGGCTCAGCTTGAATGTTGACTTTTTTTTTTTTTTTTTGTAAAGAACGTTTGTTTTATGTTTAAACGCTTTTCTTCTCTGCACATTTTTGCCTCTGGTTGAGTGAACATAAATGATGCATCCACATCGACAATGACTCACCACAGGAAGCCAGTTCAAACATGTCCCAGAGCATCTGTGCAAATATCACACACGCATGCACGCACGCACGCACGCACAAAGTCATGAACACATAGATACACTCATATCATCAACATGGATCAGGAAGATTTTGGAAAAACAAATTTTTGCCCTATTTGTGGAGATAAGCCACCTACGGTCGCTTATCTCCCGATTAGGGAGTCTTACTGGTATTCATACATATAGTAGCCTACATACACGCGTGTGCAAGCGCACACACACACACACACACACACACACACACACACACACACACACACACACACACACACACACACACACACACACACACACACACACACACACACACACTTTCAAACATGTAGGAGGTTAATGGTGCTGCTGCTGTCAAGGTGAACAGGCAGTGACAGAAATAGGCCATCTGCAGTCTCATGCTAAACAGCAGCACAACATTCAGCTTTAATTACAAGGAGCTGCGCACTTGGACTAATCTCCAGGAAAATGCGCTTCCTTCCACACTAATTAGACCCTGGCACAAAGTCATGTTTGAATATGCACTGATTTATGATAATGTTTTGTTTTTCTTTTCTGTCTTTCTCTCTCCACTCACATTAACAAAGACATACAGTACCTGCCTATGCGCCGAAAAACAAATGAATCGATAGTTGTACACATTTACAATATCCTTAGTGCAGTGGTGATTTCAAGGACCCCAGTTTGATATGCAATGCAATTCAATTCAATTCAAAGGAGCTTTATTGGCACGAGAAAACATACGTTTACATTGCCAAAGCAAGTGTCGCAAATAAAATAAAAATTGTTGAAAATGGGGAACATATATACAGTTGGAGGGGGTACAGCATTGTGTAAACAGAGCTATGTCGCATTATATCATTTTAAATATATACAGGGTATAAAGCTTCTGGAACTAATAGCAGCATTATTTTTTCTCAAAATGAATTTAAAGGTAGATGTCCATGGTTTGTACTGTAGCCCTTAGGGTGGTTGTGTTGCTAGCAGTCTTTTGTCACAACAGTTCACAATTCTTGCTGCTGTGTTTACACGGTGTTGTATTTCTCCCAGTAGGAATGGGAGTTTTTCATCATTGGTCATGTTTTCAAACTAACTTTGGGTGTGTGTAATCTGTGGGAAGTATGTTTCTCTGATGTCTTGGTATAGTGGGCAGGTGGTTAGAAAGTGTAGCTCTGTTTCTACCACATTTTGTGTGCAGTGGATGCATAGTCTATCTTCCCTTGAGACTGGGTCTGTCTATGGCGGCCTTTCTCTATTGCAAGGCGGTGTTCGCCGAGTCTGTACCTAGTCAAGGCTTTCCTGAGTTTTGGGTTGTTTACTGCGCTCAGATATTCTGCTAATGTATATTCTCTTTTTAGTGTCATGCATTGGGCCATCCATGGACCGAGAATTTGAACGTACAAAACATACAAACTCCAGTCATCCCCAGCAGACCCAAACCATCTGCTTTAGCAGGCGCTGCTGTCAGGAAAGATAGGAAATATAGCTTGTAATTGTTTTGTTTCCTAATCTGTAATTCCGCAGGAGCATCACTTTGGTGACAGAAGCTCCCATCTGTCTTCAGTCACCCTTAGCCAACACCAGGCTTCATTAGCGGGGCCTAGTCTGAACACGCCTGTTTGGGTGCTTTTAAGCCTCTTGTATGTTCTTACAGTAAATGAGAAACCCGATCGTGCGGTGTGCAACAAGCTTGGCAGCCCGACATGGTAATTACGACCCAAGAGAATAATGAGCTATGGAGAAATTGCCATCTATCCACCGCAGCCATGTCTCATAATATGACAGGGAAGCTGCTGGATATCATTTGAATAATAATAATAATGTCCACTATCTCTTCACTGAGTCTGAGAGCGATATTATGTTCATTTGGTGGAAATTATTATTAGAGAAGAACGTCAGCGGAAAATTAAGATTGGATTTTCGTGCTGTCGGTTAGTCACAGAGCACTTATACACCCACCAGTAGCTACGCTACACCATGCGGCCGCTGATGGAGACTAGGGATGTCCCGATACCACTTTTTTGCTGACCGAGTACGAGTACAAGTACTTCATGTTGAGTACTCGCCGATACCGAGTACCGATACGAGTACAATTAATAATACAAAATGTATTTAAATTACGCTTTTTTTTTTCCCTCTAAAAAAATATATTATCCAATTTATATATCCGCATCCATCCTCATCCGCAACTATAACATAATGTCAAATTATTCTTTTTTTCTGGTATTCTCAGAAATGCATTCATTGATTTAGCCCACAGCAATCTGAGTTCCCAGAGGTCATTTCTTCCGCCACTAGGTGGCGAAGCCCACAGAATCTCTATTCTCTTCAATCAATCGTCTTTTTTCAGCTGTGCTACACTGGCAGGCAGGCACGTACACACATTGACAATTTGACATCAAAGGGGGCTTGAGCCCCTGCCAGATCAGTCTGTAAAAAGTGTCCATGAATGCATTTTTTTACTATGGTAAAAAATGCAAATGTCCCCGGGCCCTTTCCATACCATAACTGAAGGCTGCATTCAAGAGAATTGTCCACCAAAAGGCCTTCTAGAAATATCAGCCCCTGCCTCTCTAAAATGTCTCTGCACGTCCCTGCAGACAGACACACACTTCACCGAGAGAGCGAGCTTTCAAGACAAGAGCGACAGTGACAAACAAACAAACACACACACAGCTTTCTAGTGGGAAGTTTAACTTACCTACAGTAGCCTATACTTTGCAATTTGCGTGAGGTGGTGAAGGATATATGAAAGAGATTCAACTTTAGAGGTAAGTTTAGCGCAACAAGGCATGCCGTGATGCTGATGCCTTTAAGTGGTCGCAGCTGTATCGTTGGAGCACTGGTGCCTCGTTCGCAGTGCGGCACTGTGAGCTTGCATATCTGCTATTTTTCAATAGCAAAAGTATAAAATAATTAAGGCCCTGGCTTTCACCTTGAGCCCTAGTAACTCAGTCCCACTTTTCTCCCCCTTGTGACGCCCCAGCAGAGTATCGGGCGCTGCCGTGAGAAGTATCTGGCGAGTACGAGTACAGCAAAATAGGGTTGTATCGGGTCGAGTACCGATACCACGAGTACCGATACCGCATCCCTAATGGAGACCACAATGGACTCGGAAACGAGCGCTGGTTCAGCGACCTTTTCAGAAATTAAAAAGTGTAAAAGTTGAGTAGCCGATTAAGAGAGAAATTGAGGTGCGTTGCGGTGGTTACTACACTTGTGCTCTGAATCCTCATCCTATTATTACATATGTGTTTTTTACATCATCCTGTACAGCTGTATAGGGTCAAGACCATAGACCGTAAAAAGAATGTACAGCGTGACGCCATTGGTTTCTAACGATAAATTAAGCCTATTTTAGTGCGATTTCAAATCCACCATCTTTCTATATCCGGAAATGAATCAACTGAATGCCATTGGCTGGAGGGCAGTCTTCACTCAGTAGAAAGAGTAGAACGCCTAGAAACATAGCCTAATCTATACTATAATTTTGCAAATGTCTGTCTGAGTGAGTGTCTGTCTGTCTGTCTGTCTGTCTGTCTGTCTGTCTGTCTGTCTGTTGTGGTGGAAATATTTATAGAGTAACAAAAGTCTAAATCTCACAAGGCTACTCATTTAGCGGTACCTGCAGCTGTCAATCTAACAGCTGAGTTCTCTCCCCCACCTATGCTTGCTCTCTCACTCTGTCAGCAAATCTGTACCCTGGGTAACTATTTGTATGTTGTCTTTATGTTTAGAACATATCCTTATAAGACCATGTTAACATGTTAGAATAGCATCTTGGACTATAAGAGCTGTATGGTAATGGTACTAGGGAAGTCTTCTGCCCGACAGGGCAGAAGACTCTCTGATGCTGATAATGCTGTTTCTCTGATGCTGAATCTTCTTCAATAAATGGTTGACTTCACCCTGACTGGATATTAATATTTTTCTATCATACTGTCACAGCGTTTCTCCTCAGTGGCTGGAGCAATTGATCTGAAATCGCATCACCATTAGCATTAATATGAACACACCTGACATAACTGTGAAGCCCGTTTGTCACTTTCACAAATCATATGCTGTATATTAGCATTTTTATGGTGTAACTACTATCTATTCTGCATCTAGCATGAGGCATATCTATTCTGCATCTAGCGAGCTAGCTATGAGTTGAAGTGGATGTAAAGGGGCGTGTATGGCCTTGGAAGTGGGATGCGGCTCTAAGAAAAATGTAATAGTAGATAATTTTGCAAATGTCTGTCTGAGTGAGTGTCTGTCTGTCTGTCTGTCTGTCTGTCTGTCACAACGTTTCTCCTCAGTGGCTGGAGCAATTGATCTGAAATCGCATCACCATTAGCATATGAACACACCTGACATAACTGTGAAGCCCGTTTGTCACTTTCACAAATCATATGCTGTATATTAGCATTTTTATGGTGTAACTACTATCTATTCTGCATCTAGCATGAGGCATATCTATTCTGCATCTAGCATGGGGCAACATGTTTAACCAGCTCTGTGTGTGTGTGTGTGCGTGCGTGCGTGCGTGTGTGTGGGTGGGTGGGTGGGTGGGTGGGGGGGGGGTGTTGGCTGGCCCTCTTTCAGATGTTGTCATGTAGATCAGTACACAGTATCTCTGTAGCCTTTAAACGAAACGGGTATTTCTTACATTGATGCTCCTACATATTATCATGCAAGCACCAGAAAGTTACTTTCCATCCCTCATATACTGTGTGTACTACACACAGTATATGAGGGATGGAAAGTAACTTAGTTCACACCCCATAACCCACACACTGCAAATCATTTCGGAGCTCATATCTTTGAACGGGTAAGGACTAGTTATTTTAATTAATGGGACCATAATTTACTACACGCATATCAGGATGATAAACTAGCGATTGAAAGCAAGGCAAGTGTTTGTGAAAAGGTTTACTAAGGTAATAAAATCAAGTGGCCATTAGGAAGAGCAACTTGAACGAGAACCCGGAACGGAAGTAGCCTTTATTTCCAGCGAACTTAAGTTTAGCCCTTGGTCGAGACTCCAGTTGTTGTAATGTCTGTACTCTGTAAACTTTTAGAGCTGGATGCCTGTTTGTCTGTGTGTAGCGAATCTGGCAATGCGAACACTAGTGCAGTCAGTGCATATACCATAGGACCATAGGCGATTTTAAGGGGTGTCCTAGGGTGCACGCGCAACCCCTGGCCGCCAGGTGGCCATTTTGTTTTTTTTGTTTTTTTGTAATGTAACTTTACATCCACTCAGACCGAATACAACAACACCCCCTAGTGGTAGTGATAGAGGCTGGCAGCTCCAGGCAGCCCCCCCCTCCCCTCCTGATGTGATGTCATATCCACGCGCCAGTATTGAAATTGAAAACAACATCTGTTAAAAATAAAGCATGGAGTTCGAGCTCTTCACTACTATGGACGTGACTACCGGTAGATATTATAATATAGCTGCTTGCCCTGAAACATCACATGGAGAGGATCATTTTGTACCTGACTTTCCTCTACAAAACACAGACCTCAGGCTCTATCAGCCAGGACTCTTGTCTCACTGTGCGTGACTGAACCATTTCCTCCTGACCAGCCCAAGGTAAGACTAAGACAGTCAGATCATGCTTTTATAAACCCTATTATATTAAGCCCAAAATGGTTCTGCCGCCGTGTAGAACCGAACCGATTTTAACTTGAAAAAATGCGCGCGCGGGTGCATGAGGTAATAGAGGTCGTGCACCCCTTGCTGGAAGAGGCTAGAGTCGCCTATGCATAGGACTCTACTCATGCTGCTTCTAACATCAACAGTGGGCTGCTTTGCCATGTTCTTAAAGGCACATACACATAATTAGCCTGGCATAGCCAGCCTATATACTAATGCAGCTAACTAACTGTAGTTTTAACATGGGTGGATTGTCAAGCTGAGCTAGGCTAACACATAATAGCATGACAGGAGTGTTACTGTTACCCTAACCCTAAGAAATCATCGGTTTATTGTGTCTAAAAACACATGGTAATCCCCTTGCATGCATGCCCTAATTGCCCTTCCGAAATGCGATAAAAAAAAATGCGGTCACAATGCCTCGCGGTGCGCCGCATTGTGACCTTGTAGATCTCCTATATCCATATTTTTGGGTATTTAAGTACATTTCGATACCAATATCTTTGTACTTTTAGTCATTTCTTAATTCCAGACTTTTACTTGTAACAGAGTATTTCTACATTGCTGATACTTTTACTTAAGCAACAAATGTGAATACATTTTCCACCACTGGTAAAGGACAGGAAAGAAAGAGGTATTATACAACAGTGGTGCTCAACCTTTGGGTCGGGACCCCCAGGGAGGTCGCCAAATTATTTTGGGGGGTCCCCAGATGATTAACTTAATGTGCGACATTGTTTTCTCACTCAACAGTAAACAAACCAACATAAATTATACAAAATGTAATGCTTCTCTTATGGTGTCTGCACACCAAACAGCCTACAGGAGACTCCTTTTGACTGTACACAGACTGCAAAGAGTTGATTAGTATAGGAAATTGAGAGTTGAGATTGTGAATGGTATTTAGTTAAAATGTGCAACGGGAAAATGTCTCTGGCTTATTTAGGCTTGCTTCTGGAAAGTTCTGGAATGTAGCAGACTAGACTCTGGTCCATTCTAGTGGAGGATTTACCACCGACCGCAAGCACCGACTGAACATTTCCATCGACGGGTTACGCCAGCCCTATCGACAGCAAGCGCCTCTTGCCGACAAGCTCCCGATGGCTTCCTGTCGGCAGCCTGTCGGCAAGAACGCTTTCCGACGGTGATTCGTGAGAGATTCTGTGCGGTTAGGACCTGGCTTTAGTGCTCGTAGGGTCGAGGGGGTCCCCAGTTGAAATATGATTATTTTGGGGGTCACGGCCCGAAAAGGTTGAGAACCACTATTATACAAGGTCAGGGAACCACACATGTTCAGAGACGGGGTAAGTAGCCATTATGCTGCAGCTGATGTCTGAGTCACACACCATTTCCTTCTCTAGATTGTGCCGTTTTTGAACGGCGAGACCAGTGAGGACACACATGGGACAGTAAAGGACCAGTGAGGACACACATGGGACAGTAAAGGACCAGTGAGGACACACATGGGACAGTAAAGGACCAGTGAGGACACACATGGGACAGTAAAGGACCAGTGAGGACACACATGGGACAGTAAAGGACCAGTGAGGACACACATGGGACAGTAAAGGACCAGTGAGGACACACATGGGACAGTAAAGACAGATGCTTCAGACCGCCCTCAGTTCGTCTCTCATACCCGCGCTGCCAATTGGCGGCTGCACTGCTGTTTGAAGCACGTGCAGGATGTGCAATTGTCTACTAGACATGCATGAACATCAAAGAGCCCATGGAGTGACATCAGACAGACAGACAGGCGGACAGATGTCTGCAGGCCTGGATTCTGTTCTGCTCCGCTGATAAGATTAATGCAGATCGATGCTCTCTTTCCATTGGTTTTGGTTATCTTTTTTTGTTTAATTACAAATGGCCTATCTGTGCAAAAACAGCCTTTTGTTCATCGATAGTGTGTGCGAACAGTGTTGGAAAATCGTATGTATAGTTGATCCCAGATGTTAGGTCCTCCCCTGACGGTAAAGCACTCCATTGCCATTAGCTTGGTAGTCCTCTGATGTTAAACCCCCCAAATGTTTGGTAAACCTTTCCATCGCTAGGTTCTCCCGAGGCTTTCTACACACCTACTCTGTCTTTAAGTCATCTTCTAACAGGCTCTGATAGCTCAGGGTCAATTAGCCTGATCAATGAAGGACATAGTGAAGGAGCAATCAATAGGGTGAATATTCACTCGTCCTTGTAAATAGGGATTTGTCTCCGCTAACATGGAAAGCCACAGGGCTTAGCTGGACAACAGGCTAATCTACGATTAGCCCGCCACCCTTCCCATCGGCAGGTTAAAGGAGGGGGTATCCACTATCCAGTCATTCTCTTTGCATGGTCTTCGTTTATTAAGAGAATGCATAGTCCACTCTCCCTTGTAATTTTAATCTTCTTGGGACAGGACAGCTTAGATCAAGGTTGGGCAACTTTGATGATAGAGGGGGCACTGTATTTCCACACTCACTCCAGGGGGCCACATTGCATATTGTTGCTGTCGACAGAAACATCTTATCTCCATATTTGAACGTAACTTGTTTTTGTAATTGATGTCCCACTCCATCATTCTACTGTCACGAATAAGTAGCAAAAAATAGCCAGTCTACAAGCGCTAAACGTGTCGCAATGCAGCGTGTTTAGTTATACTGTACGTGTAAATATATGTAAACTTAATGAACTTTTACAAATAAGTTGGACATAAAAAGAGTAGCCTGCAATTGTAATACTATCCATCAAAAACTACTAATATGGACTAAAGTAATTAAAGGAGGTCCTGTTTTGCATGTTTGGAATTAAAGTTGCCCATGTATGACTTAGATGGATACATTGTAGGAGACATACAGTGACTGTACGTTCTGGTGAGATTTAATCCTATAGAATAAAATATATAGGGTTAATCGCCATCAGAACAGAAAGGGTATGTTTTTCTCTGGTGGGAAACATCTTTACCACTACACTGGGTTGGGCAATCATTTCTACTGTGAGTGTATTCAGATTCAGATTCCATTATCTGAGACAGAGTTTGTTTCCAAATACAAGAGAGACTTGACACCCTAATTACACCCTGAAGAGACTTTGCGAAACATTGGTTCTGTTCTGTCAATCATCACTTCAAACAACAATGTTGTAGATTCTATGGGGGGTAACCATTTGGAAAATAGTTCAAATATTAAAATAGTTTAGCAGTTAAGTATAATAGTTAAAATCATCTCTTAACAATGTATGCTATTGTTGTACTATATGCCATATACGGTAGTATGTATTTTGACGCTGTGGTCATTTTTGTTTGTATTCATCAATTCATGCCAACACAGTCAGTTCTGACAGACAGTTCTGTTGTGTGGAAGAAGTATCTGCAAAATATTGAACTGAAAGTACTAATGAGCAGTAGCAGTACAGTACACACACAATATGCATCCACACACATGCACACATACTGTACAGTACACACACCTGCACACTCCACCATGCACACCCATAACGTACAGTATGTGCGTCACACATTCACTGGAGCAGGCATAACCCCATGCATGCACACTATCTGAAGGTTAATCTAATAATTGCATTGGCCGTGGTGGTCTGGCTATCAATTCTAATTGCATGTTAACTGAACTGGCCCACAATGTCACTGCAGTGGGCGTGAAGTAGCTCACACATTAACCACTTAAACCCAATATACTTAGAGTCCCCCAGGGCTCTATACTAGGTCCTCTCCTTTTCCCCCTCTTCACCAAATCTGTCTGTAAAACTGCTTTAGGGTTGTAATATTGACATGATTGATTCATTTAAATTGTTATGCTGTGGTCACGGTATTACAGGAAAAGAATTACGGTTCAGAACTGCAGTTGCTTGGTGATGCTGCATTGTACCTTAAAACGGTTCACCGTTGCATGCTCAGTTGCTCACTCTGTTCTCCTTGGGCCATGCACTTCACAGCTCTCTTCTATTTATTCTTCAGTTTCCTCAAAGAGAGTGGCATGGGATTTTATTATAACGTTTGTCTGAGAAGTTGAACAGTCATGACTCATAAGTGTGATTTTATAAGCGATTGCATGCTGTATGTGTGGAACTGAGTACACTCACGCATGCGAGCGCACACACGCAACACGCGCGCGCACTCACTCACTCACTCACTCACTCACTCACTCACTCACTCACTCACTCACTCACTCACTCACTCACTCACTCACTCACTCACTCACTCACTCACTCACTCACTCACACACACACACACACACACACACACACACTAGGGCTCTAGCCAGGCAAAAAGCTAAATCAAGCCCCCCATCTCTCTCTCTCTGTGTCTGTCTATCACAGTGTGCAGGGTTGTGTTAGTCATGCCAGCCACAGTGCTGACATGAGTCCTGGCTTTGATTCAGTGCAGAATGTGTGCCGCACCTCCAAGCCAATGTTCTCCATCCTTCCATGATCTGCACTCAGGAGATGGACAGAATACTCTGTCCTGCTGGATTCAAGGAGAGAGAGGGAGAGAGAGAGAGAGAGAGAGAGCGCCGTCCTCATAAATATTGACTTTTATTTCTGCAGCATTGATTCTATAGGTGATAAGTGACCTCAGTAAAGATCAGTGTTTGTTGTTCATCTCATGTGAATGAAATGTTTATATTTATTTCGTCAGGTATACTTGTACCAGAATAAGATGTTTACCTGTACCAGGCGTACCTGTATCAGTACCTGATCTCTTCTCTTCTCCTTTTTTTTGTCTTTGTCTTTGTGTTTTCCTCCAGAAGGATCTGCCACTGCCCCGCAAGAATAGCAGGTGAGTCAATGCCCCCCCCCCCCCCCCCCCCCTCCCCCACCCCCTCTCCCCCTTTCTCTCTCTTCTGGTCAACCATAAGGATGAAACAATGGCATCCATGGGAGCTTGCTATGTCTCTCCTCTCCTCTCCTCTCCTCTCCTCTCCTCTCCTCTCCTCTCCTCTCCTCTCTCCTCCTGCAGGCACGTGCACACATAGACGTCAAAGGGGGCATTCCAGACCATGAATGCAGTTTTTTATTATGTTGAAAGAAATGCAAATACCCTCTTTTCATGCCATACCCGAAGGCAGCATTCAAGATAATTGCCTGAACTTAAATGCAGCATCTTATGTTGAAATAATTGCCTTCACTGTCCAGAAATCCACACCATCCACATCTCCAGTATTGCCTTTTTTATGCTTAGTGTAGCGACCTCCAAGCTCACAACGCGTCGCAGTTGGAGGTCTGCTATTTTCAATATTTTCACCACAAGGCCCTTTTAGAAATTTCAGCCCCTGCCTCTCTAACATTCTCTGCACGTCCTTGTCCTCCTAGCTCAGTGCTCCCTCTCAGTTGAACATGATTTTCTCCACTACTTGGAGTCGGAAGAGTTGAGGCATTGCATTTTGTTTAACACGATCCTATTGTGAAGCTAGCAGATCTACATACAAACGCGAGGCGTTGTGAGCATGCAATTTGTCATTTTAGGGGTATTAAAAAAGGTCTTAAAAGACCTTAAATTGTCACTTTAGAAAGCAGATACCCTTTATACACTTAAACTTTATCTTGGTTTGTTTACTGTTGAGTGAGAAAACAATGTTGCACATTAACTTAATCATCTGGGGACCCCCCAAAATAATGTTGAGAACCACTGTTACACTAACACTACAGGGATGTATTGTGAGTTTCTGTCTGTGTAGTCTCGCGTGGCCAGACTGTTGCCTCCGCGATTTGGCCAAATGCTCCCGCCATACAGTCTGGCAAACCGGAATAGAAATGATGAGTGCGAGATAAAGCGGATGTGACGCAACCGCTCCCTTGGTGCAGTAGCAATAACACTGGAAGCGTTATGTCTCCTTTCTTTATTTTTTGGGGCATTATTTAGTCTTTCTCTGTTGTTGTTGGTCTTACTTCCATGTTGTTTTCAAACGTTTTCTTAAACTATACACTGATAACAAGAATAGGCCGCTCGAATGACTTTGTCTGAGCTATTGTGTTTCTGTTATGTTTCCAATGGGACTACAGTTCAGTGCAGCACTGGCTACTTCCGATACTCGCCGTTCGGGAGCTGCCGTTCCAGACTCTATATAGCATTCGAAGATTGTGGAATAGTTGTCTGGCTACACGAGACTACTGTCTGTGTGACCGGCAGAGTGTTGGACTCTGTCCATGGTGCTGAAAGGCTCTGCATTTCTCTCAGGACTTCTACCGTCAGCCCTTTACTCTTCCTGTTGCTTTCATCTTCCTCTCTCTGTTTCTCTTCCTCATCCTCAACCTCCAGAGAAAGGTTCTCTCCGCCCTCAATGTAGTATGCCCTGCACTAGTATGTACTTAGAGGGGTATAGTTTGTGTCCTTATCTTTCTTTTCTCTCTCTCTCTTGGGGTATAGTTTGTGTCCTTATCTTTCTTTTCTCTCTCTCTCTCTTTTTCTCTCTCTTAATTAAAGTTTAAGTTACCTTAAAAGATGAGTTTGCAATGCATTGTGACGCATTGAGCTTGTAGATGGTCCATTTTCAGGGCATGACACCAACGCACAACCAAGTATAAATCAGGCATTAGATGATGGGAGACTAAAAAACGTTGTGCAATATAGTAATGGCCATATCGTGAGATATAGTATGAGACGGGATTATCATCTGGGATCTGGGATTTACCTAAAGTTTCTAGCTGTATTGTTATTGTATTATTACTTAGAATATATATTGTTACAATAGAGGTCTATTGTGGATCGTGATACACCATTTTATTGTCTGTCAACTTTGTATTGATATCATAAGAAAGCCTTCTAAAATGAATATCTTGATCATTGTCCATATTGCTCAGCCCTACGGCGCTAAACAGGATATGATAATCATTATGGATATTCTATCTGCCCCTGCGAAAAAACAACATCATTGTGTCTAGCAGTGCACGCGTGCACACATTTGCACTGGCCACTTCCGCTATCCACACCCTCTCTGGTCTGACAGTTCCACTCTCCCTGCCCTATCCGTCTCCTCCTCTCCCATCTCTTTACTTCTGGTAACCACGGTTGATCGGACCTGAAATGAGGCCACGGAACGCACCCTCCTCTCACGCAGGCACACACTGTGTTTGTGTTGAGGTTGCGTTTTACCATCCATCTCTCTGTTGTTTCTCCATTTTCCTGGCTCTCGCCCCTTGTCTCGCTGTCAGCTCTCTGTGCGTCAGTGCCGTCTGGATTAATTCTGTCTCTGACCAGTCATGCATTATCCATGAGCTCATCAGAGACGGCTTCGCGTTCATTCCACCGATCGTGCGCTCCTCTGAACGGGGCGTGCCATGCAGCCTGAATGTGCGTGTGTGGATCGATTTGGATGTGTATGTTTGAACTGTATATATACAGTATAAAGATGTGGGCGTCGGCGTGTGTGTGTGTGTGTGTGTGTGTGTGTGTGTGTGTGTGTGTGTGTGTGTGTGTGTGTGTGTGTGTGTGTGTGTGTGTGTGTGTGTGTGTGTGTGTGTGTGTGTGTGTGTGTGTGTGTGTGTGTGTGTGTGTGTGTGTGTGTGTGTGTGTGTGTGTGCGCGCGCTTTGTTGTTGCTCAAGTTCATTGGAGCTCTAACTCTGTTACGCAATAGCAACCACATGACCTCCATCTATAAACCATAGCTCAGCTCTCTGACATCCTTCATGCTACCCTCCTCCTTGTTCTTCTTTCATTCATGGTTTCTGTTGCCCGCAGTGATGAAGGTCTATTCATTCCCATGTCTTGGTTGCCTTTCATCACTCACACGTACAGAGGGCCATAAAAACACACACACACACACACACACACACACACACACACACACACACACACACACACACACACACACACGTAATCACGTATGTGTTATGAAATCACCCCCACTCAGACTCAGCTCTGTGCCATGGCACTCTGCCCTTGGGACAATAGCGCCACGATTCCCTGCCTCCTTCTGTTTTCAAAGACAGAGCCACCGTATGTACCTAGTCCCTCCTCATGCCTCTCTCTCCCCCCTTCTCTCTCTCTCTCTCTCTTTTGCCCACTTCTGGTACGGTGCCACATTTACCCCAAGCAGACAGTCCACTCAGAGCACAGCTAAAGGCTTTAGCGAGAGCCTCGCCTAGCGCCACATTGCGATGACACCGGGGCTGCGATCCGACTGCTCCCTCGACGTTCAGCCTCGGTGCTACACCTAACTACACCATCTCCGGCAACATACGCCTAGCTACACCATCTTCAGCAAAACACGCCTAGCTTCTGTATACCATCTCCGGCAACATGTTCCGCCGCACACAAAGGTACAGCTAGAGGACCTAGCGAGCAGGTTTGCCGTCGGGCCGGGCTGCACTGTGGGGTGTGGCTGTGCCGTTATCTCCTATCTATCCTTTATCGCTTTCTCTTTGCTTTCAGCCGCTCTGTTTTCTTGCTCTCACTTGGCTTCTCCCCATGCCTTGTGTATCTCTTTGCAGCTACACAGTGGATAAGTAACATTAGTAGGAGGCTCATGTTGTCAGGGTGGTTTGTAACGTCCGTCCGTCCGTCCGTCCGTCCGTCCGTCCGTCCGTCCGTCTGTCCGTCCGTGTGTGTGTGTGTCTGTGTGTGCGTGCGTGCGTGCGTGCGTGCGTGCGTGCGTGTGTGTGTCATCATCATGCGTCATCATCGTACACAATGGACAGCTAAGATGTGTGTGTGTGTGTGCGCGCGCTCGCTCGCTCGCATGTGTGCGTGTGTTTCTGTGGGGGTGCACTGCACATGTGTGTATATTTGTGTGTATCAGAGCAGGTTTTAAATGTCTGCCCTGTTGTGCTGAGTGTGCCCACAGAGAGTCTCTGAGTAGTTTTTGTGAAAGGTTGATACTCTCACAGTATATCAGGTCCTTCATGCTGTCAGCCTGCATGTGCAGTACAGCAGGGGTCTTCGACGTTTTCAGGCCAAGGCCAAGGCTTAGCTGAAAGAGACATGAAGCAGGGACCCCCTCTATATTGTATAAATGTGTGATGCAGATTGTCATAGACTTAATAGATATATTCATAGACTTGTTTGACAGCACTGTCATCAGTCTAGATGTTGGATTCATCTTAATGTGTATTTTCAGACATTTAACCACTTAAATCGTCAATATTTGTTAACTTAACCTTTCACTCCGTACTTGGTCTGCTCTTTTTTACCTCTACACCAAACCTATTTGCCAAAAATAGCCGATCTGCAAGCTCTCAACGCCTCGTTGAGAGCTTGTAGATCTGCTATTTTTGGCTAAAGTTCTCATCGGAATAAGGATGCAAGGGTTCAAGTTGTTAATTTAAAATAATTATCCTATCACACAAGGATTTGGCGGCCCCCCTGTAGTAACTCTGAGGACCCCCTAGGGGTCCCGGACCCCCTGTTGAAGACCCCTGCAGTACAGCATAGCCATAGTATCAACCAATGACAAAAGCTAACTCAGCTTTGATTTGTGTTTGACGTACATCTTAAGCTGATGTACTGTATGTGTACTGTACGTGTGTGTCTATAACCTAATAATACGTGTAATAGGTTTACCTATACATTTAAGGAAACACAAAACCTTTCTATATCACCTCTCAAGCGAATTTAAAGAAGTGTGGTCAAAATGTTTTGTGGGTGAAAAGCACAGAACACGGTTGCTTGCCGTTTTATTATTTAAGTATTGATATACTGTACCCATCCCAGCCTCGCTATGGATGATGAAAAGTATTTGAGAAGTATTCGTATTATTATGTGAACATTGTTGTTTGTAGTTTGAGGGTCGGTGGTTGTTTGCTTTGGATTATTGATCAGAAACGAATGTTCATAGATTGATTACACAACGTTTTACTCTCTGGCTCTGATTATTTGCGACGTAGTCCGCTCTGGAGGAAGGAAACACATTCTTAAAAATCAACGTGTCCTTATTTGTATTTTAGTTTTTAAGGAATCTATGATTGATAACTTTTGGACGTTGATTCTGTAACACTGTCGGTAAATCTTCAGGTTGAAGGAATTCCTGAGTAAAGCAGGGAAAATTAAACCATTTCATTTTTTTCTTTTTTGACCTTACTAAACCAGTTTGGGTCGGGCCGCATCAGGGGAGAGGGCTGCTGGAAATGCTGCATGTTTCATTTTACTTTGTAATCAATCCTGAAACAGGACTATAGGTTGTTCATCTGCTGTAGTTTGAATAAAGTGAGAAGAATACATAAAATAATTCCGTTTGTGCTTAAAATGTAGCCCTGATCCATGCGAAAATTTGCACACACACTCCTTGGCTGCCAAACCACTACCTCCACCCCTCATTTCTCACATGGCCCTCTTCTAGCGCCACCATGAAGCCGATTCTGCTCCTACAAGTTTTGCCCGGAAATCACCCAAATCGGTACACAGTATGTCTACACTCATGTCATCAGCATGGATCTGTCTGATGTAGCGCCACCATCAGGGCGATTTTTTCAAACATATTTTTGGACATTGCTCCTACAAATTCTGCCCTAAAATCACACGAACGGTACACAGTATCTCTACAGTCATGTCAGCAACATGCATCTGTCCCATCTAGCGCCATCATCAGGCCGATTTTTGCAAAACACATTTTTGGACACTGCTCCTACAGATTTGTCCCTAAAATCACGCAAAGTGGTACACAGTATCTCTAAAGGCATGTCATGAACATGGATCTGTCCCATTTCCCATATTCCCTCCTGATTGGCTACGATTGCCTTCTAAAGTTTGTGTATGCGACCTGACGGTTGCTTATCTCCCGATTAGGGAGTCTTACTGGTTATTAATTTAGCTTTTATATGTTTGAATTATTTAGAAATCCTTGAAAGCTTGAGTGTGCAGTCACACCAAACTTTAATTCTTCCAATGCAGTCTGATTGATTGATTGATTGATTGAATACTTTATTAGCACATAAAGGCAGACCTGTCAGGGGAGGGGCCAACACACCGCCGGGGCCCCAAACTGAGAGCCTTGTCTTTGAGAGTGCTTCATCCGTCCCCCCAGGGAGCTCCTCTCAATATCCACTGCTGAAGAACAATGCTCCCATTAGCTCCCCTCACTTTCAGTATGGGGTGTTCTGTGTGCTTAGTTCCTTGACTAATGGCTCTCTGATGCTCTTTGATCTTCTGGCCAGCTCCTTTCTGTCTCTCTCTGAGCTTCACTTACAGGCTTCTTTTGAAAATCCCGAGCTCCTCAGTGCCGCTGAATTGAACTTGGCTCTCGATAGATCTAGCTGCCATGTACTCAGTGGTCCAACTACAGAGGACTTTAGTTCCTGGCGGGAGCTAACAAGAAAACAGCGAATTCCCTTCTTAACCACTTGAACCCCAGCATCCCTATTCTGTGGGGATCATTCACCAAAAATAGCTAATCTACAAGCTCACAACACATCGCAACACAAGCTTGTAGATCGGCTATTTTTGGCGAAGAGATTTCGTATAGACAGAAGAAAGCGGTTAAACTACAGTTGTAGTAACTATTGTCCGTTTCTCAAAAAGTGGGTAAGCAAACTAAGCATCTTATGCTGCGTTCAGACCAGTGGTGACAAAGCTATGAAACCACCAATAGTGGTCAGCTACATTGCTGCCGAGTCACGGTTGAAGTGTTGCTCAAGCCACACTGAGTAAATTAAAAATATAAATGAATTTGCGCAAGGTAACTGGTTAACGGCAAGCATAATGTTTTCTGGCTCCGGGCACTTAGGCTCTAATGTAGCCTGACAGCACATCGCGGGTTCGACTCCCGATCCCGACGATCTTCGCTGCATGTCTCTCCCCATCTCTCTCTCCATGTTTCCTGTCCATCTCCGCTGTAAACTTTCGATAAAGGCAGAAAAGCCAAAGAAAATATCTTTAAACGGATATTTCACTTTAAAGCATAATCTTTTCTTCCATTTCACAGAACAGAGCAGGAATTGTGGGGAGAGAGAAGGGGAGTGTAGATGGTTTAACCAAAACATCAGGTGTCAAAAAGAGTCACGCATCTGTTTGTTGCTGAAAATGACTTGTGTCCTGTTGCTTTGTGGCTGCTAGTATGAACACATCATAAAGTGAAAGAGCGTTAAGTGTTAAAGAATTAGTTCGCCCCCAAAATGACCTTTTTTCTATTGATTACTCACGCCATGGGGCCTTGAGTTCAATAATATTCTTTTTGTATTTGTCCCATTCCCCAAGACAATACATTGATTATAGTAAATTTACCCCCATTGATTCCGGATGGGTCCCCGAATGCATTTGGGTCCCCATCCCGAATCAATGGGGGTACATTTATTGTAATACATTTTTTGGCTTAGGAATGCGGCAAAAACCCAAAGATATTATTGAACTCAAGTCTCCATGGCGTGAGTAATCAATATAAAGGGGTGAACTACTCCTTTAAACTCCTTTTACTGTATGACGGTGTCATACAGTAACAAGCTTACAATGCATCAACATCACAACATGTTGTAGTGAGCTTCATCAGCATGTTTGCTGCTGCGGAAGAGGAGCTGGGCGAGGGAGTAAAGGTCTTTGCACACAGCTGCGTTTTTTCGGCCGAATATCAGAGCGAATATCGAAAATTTAAAAAATAAACCTCATGTTATGTCAATCACGTTTGCACACTACCACCCGTTTCGTATTTATTTTCAGTCCAGGGTTGATTTTCTTCCGATTTTCGCAGCTGTCACCACTGGGTCCAATTGCTTGAAAAGTTTTTTTTTTTATTACGGATTTCCAAAACACAACGAATAAACGCAGCAGTGTGCAACCAGCTTAAGGAGGACGGGAATCCTCGAAGACAAGAGCGGTGAGAAAGGGTCAATGCGCTAGTTTGACTTTTCCTTGCGGTCGTTGTAAATTGAGGCCAGGCAATGATTTATTTGACATTTAACACTGTGCAGGCGCGGTGTGCTTGAGTGGAAATCTGAGGGGATGCAGTTAGGGCATTGCTTCGCCCTGGGCCTCCTCCATTAACCACTTTAGCATCTGTCCTTGGCTTCTTCTTTTTTTTAATAGATTTGCTTGGGACCCAGTGGACAAGTGCACTGAACAGGCTCTGCAGTAGGAATAATGTCACCTCATCTGTGCTGCATGTTCATGAGTGTTTCTCAACCTTTTTTTTTACAGTAGGTTCAAGGACCCACAGTCTGATGTGCATTAGGCCAGGGATGATAGGACTTTTATCACTTGGACCTCAATCTATACTGTAAAATACTCTGTTAATATACCGGTAACTATGAGGGGTGCAAAATGGACCCGGAGTCCACTTAGTTCCATTTGTACACTCTCTGAGTTACAGACCATAGGAAGGGTCCATTTAGTTCCTACTAACTATCAATCATTTTGCTGCAGACACCCTGGGGGTCCCCAGACCCCACATTGAGAAGCAGTGCTCTACTTGAACATGTCCAATAATCATATCATTATCATTATTTGACACCGTTTAGGTTGATGACCCACTATTTGTGTAGTGTTTCATCTAAACAGCTGAATCTGCGTGATCTCAAGAGGACATTATACAGGCCTGTGCTCTCAGCTGCTCTGCAGTGACAGTGTGAGTGCATATGGGCGCATGCCAGGGCGAGCCTGGCGCATATTGGGTTGCTCTGATGTGCTGACGTTGCTGTCTTTTTTTCCTTCAGTCCTGTCTGGCCGACTGGGAGGAAAAATGATAATTAAATCTTAAACAGATGCAAGATCATTTCTCTGTATGTGTGTTTCTGTGACTGGTGCTCTTCAGGTAATGAGTGAGCAGGTGGTGCTAGATGCTTGGATGGGCCTTTGCAAGGGTGTCACACCAAATTCTGGCCCTGGGTACTTTAACTATTTAAAAATAGCAGACCTACAAGCTCACAGCGCTGCAAGCTTGTAGATCTGCTATTTTTGAAAAAACGTGAAAATGTGTCCAATGTCTTTGAATATTTCAAATCCGTCTGAGGTTTTTTGAAAAACCTATGTTTCTATGTCAGTGGTGCTCAAACACTTTCATGTGAAAGACCCCCAAAATGATATGTATTTGGCCGCGGACCCCTATCTCAAAATATTTCGAAGCTAAATTTGATTTACAAATGTTTGCTTAAAAATACATATATTCAAAGACATTTTCACGACTTTTCAAAAATAGCTAAAGTATAAAATAATTAAGGACCCTAACCCTAACCCTAGTAACTCAGTCCGTCTGTCCAGTCCATTGAATGGGGGGGATTGCCATGTCTTACTGAGGGGGACTGCCCATAATTTCGAAGGTTCATTAGTCCGAATTTAGTTAGGGTTAGGGTTAGAGTTGGGCATAGTATTCTTAACAAATTCGGACTAATGAACCTTCGGAACAATGAACCTTCGGAACAATGCCATGGCACCTTACTGAGCACATTTATTCTCCTCAGTGAATAAACACTACTGACGTTTCCTCCAGCACCAGCCTCAGGCCAAAATGTCAACTTTGCAAACAAGACTAGATTTCAATCCGATAGAAAGCTTGCAGCAGGAATGCTGATTTCTTTTGGTAACCCTGTGGCCTTTCCTCTAGCTCCTCACCCTATAGTGATTATACAATATGCCTCAACCCCAAGTCTGCCACTGTAATACATTAAACGCAGGGCTTTAATTATTGCAGTGTCAGTGAGTCAATGGTCTGGTTGGGTAGCACAGCCTCAAGGGGCTTTAGACTCTTGGTCTTGTTTCTTTCCTGCCTTCCTTCCAGTGGTGTAAAGTAACAAAGTACTGTACTTAAGTACGCTTTTGAGGTATTTGTACTTTACTTGAGTGTTTTTTTTTTTTTATTATTCTTTCTTTTTTTTTTACTTCTACTCCACTACATCTCAGATCCAAATATTGTACTTTTACTCCACTTCATTTATTTGAAAACTTTAGTCACTAGTTACTTTGCAGATACCATTTATAATTATTATAAAACATACATAAACTACTTTAGCCCTATGCGAAGTGTTGTGAGCTTGTAGATCTGCTATTTTCAAACTTTCTGCTCTTTTACTTTTGGTACTTTGAGTACTTATTGATGCCAATACTTTTATACTTTTACTCAAGCACATTTTTAATTCTGTACTTCTACTTTTCCCACCATTGCTTCCTTCTAAACTTCTAAATTCTTCCCCTACACTCACTCTCTCTCTCTCTCTCTCTCTCTCTCTCTCTCTCTCTCTCTCTCTCTCTCTCTCTCTCTCTCTCTGTTTTGCTCTGTCTGAGATGTGATGAACATGTAATGAGCATCCCTCTCCTCTCCTCCACTGTGGCCTCCTCCCCCTGTACACTGCGTAGCAACAAGACACCATGTGACCACAGCTCAGACAGCAAGCTCACTGGTCCACCACACAGTCACACACACACACACACACACACATACACAAAAACTCTTTTTAGTTTTTCAGGTTTCACTTAGTTTCATCCATCCATCCATCTATGCTGTGGATGTAAACAAACCAATGACTCATGCATAGTCATCTCTTCACCCCCCCCCCCCCCCCCCCTCTTCCCCTCACGTGTCCCCTCACCTATCTCACGTTTTCCTCTTTGTTCCGTCATTTTCAAGGAGCGTGAAGACACAGGCTCATCGCCTGGCTAAATGTTTGTTGATATGTCGGGATTACATTTGTATCATATCTTCTTTTCATGTTTTTGTCGTGCATCCCATTTAGGCGTGCTGCCTATGTTTATGCATGCTCATTGCTCAGCTCATGTTTGTAACATGAGAATGTTGTGTGTGTGCGTGCGTGCGTGCGTGCGTGTTTGTGTGTGTGTGTGTGTGTGTGTGTGTGTGTGTGTGTGTGTGTGTGTGTGTGTGTGTGTGTGTGTGTGTGTGTGTGTGTGTGTGTGTGTGTGTGTGTGTGTGTGTGTGTGTGTGTGGTGTGTGTGTGTGTGTGTGTGTGTGTAATGTAGACACTTATATATATATATATTTTTTTTTAGAGTGGCAGTAACCAATCGCAGGACATGCACACAGCACTGCTGAGAACCAATTGTGTCATGTCTCTTCATCCATTTAAATATGTAGACTGCATCCATTCACAATGGTGCTGGCCAGTGGGCACAGTCACACGCACGCACGCACGCACACACGCACACAAGAGAGAGGCTGTTCCGTTTGGTTAAAGCTGAATGTATGGTTAACAACACCAGCATAACATCACTGTTTTTGTCACATTCCTGACCAACAATTTCTTACAATAAATGTACCTACCTGCATTGGGTCCCCATCCGGAAACAGTGGGGGTAAATTTACTATTATACATTTTTTGTCAAATAGAAAAAAAGTCATTTTGGGAGTGAATTACTCCTTTGACTCCATGGGTGTAACCCCACTAACCCCTGTATGTCCAAAACCGTTACTTGTCAGGAAATGGTGTCTGTCTGAATTGGTTATACATCCATATCCACCTGTTTCTGCGAGAATTTACTGTAGCATTATGTGTGGGACACATCCGGACAACTGCAGACATACAAGCTCACGTTGTGTCGCAGATGCAACCGTTGTGAGCTTGTAGACGCCCAACCTGCCCCACACCTTCTGCGCAATGCACGATGGGACGTTGGAAAATTGTGGATAGGAAAGGTTAGCTTGGGATCATTTGAAACAAATGACAGCAGTATTTCAATGTTTTGCATTCACTTGGGATAAAACCCTTAAAACAAATTGCAGAGAATCTCTCTCTGTCTCTCTGTCTCTGTCTTGTTTTCTCTCTCATTCTCTTCCCTGGTCAATCCATGAACTCGACAGACCGTATAAATGACCATCTCTTTGTGAGCTGTGTGAGATTCTGTGCACGGTGTACTGGCTGCCTGTGCATTGTAAAATAAATGCACACTACTATACTAGTAAATGTTTACACCCTGCCAGTGTTCTCCTTGTACACAGGGAAACCCAAGGCCAAGTACTGTGTGTGTGTGTGTGTGTGTGTGTGTGTGTGTGTGTGTGTGTGTGTGTGTGTGTGTGTGTGTGTGTGTGTGTGTGTGTGTGTGTGTGTGTGTGTGTGTGTGTGTGTGTGTGTGTGTGTGTGTGTGTGTGTGTGTGTGTGTGTGTGTGTGTGTGTGTACAGTATGTGCACGCACGCTCGTGCTCACATGTGCATATCTCAAGACCATTGATTTCCTGTGGCATTGAAAAGGCTTTAAACAAATGCTGTATAATAGCAGCGCCATAATGCTTTTACAACCTCTCTGTCTGTCTGTCTGTCTGTCTGTCTGTCTGTCTCTCTCTCTCTCTCGCTCTCTCCGTAAGTTTTTTCCCACTCAGTTTCCACTCAGTGTAGTTTTTTTTCTCCCTCAGATGTCAGCCTTCTCTGTTGGTCATTTTGAAGGGGCAATTAAAAAGTGAAGAAAGCCAGAGAAAAACTATTGCCCTCAAACACACGCACGCACACACGCACACACACACGCACGCAGGTGCAGGGTTTGGGGAGTTGAGATGAAAGATAGCGCTGGGGGGGGTGAGGCTTTGTTGTCGTATCACTAAAATGCCTCGACACCTCCAGAGGGCCAAAACATTGATCTCTGACATCCCAGATTGACACCCTGCTCAAAGCTATCTTCAGTCTACTCTACACTGTAAAATCCTCAGTGTTCATTTCAGTGGCGTCAGTTCAGAAAAAGCTACGGTATGGCAACATGACTGGTGTCACACCAGTCATGTTGCCATACCTTAGCAACAGGCATGATACATTTATTTTAAGAAGTACATTCTATTTTTCACCTGTTTCTACGGTTTCTTGCCTGGAATGGTTGTTTACTGTCAATATTCCAGGATGACCTCCCACTTGGGTAATGACGCCCCCTGGCGATCATTCAGAGAAACTACTTCAGCTCCCGTACTAACGTAGGTAGGAAGGGCCTGTCACTCAAACCGGAGTGACCCGCCTCCAGGCTATATAAACCCCCGGAGGCGGAAGTAACATCCTCTTTTCACTCTCTGCGATATCACATTCAGATAAGTTGAAACTCAGCCTTTGTATTATTATTCTTCGCGCATTAGCCTAAAGCGGTGGCATTGGAGTCGCCCACCGGCGAGTGTTGAATTAACCCGTACTTAAGAATACTTATTCTTGTTCCGTCCTAAATCGACGGTTATTTCCTTTTATAACAAAGGATTATTACTGCTTGTTCAGGCCTCCGCCGAAGCAAGCGTGGCATAGCATTAGCCGTTAGCTTGTTAGCTCGTCTGCTATTTGTTAACGTTAGCTACACTGCTTACCGCTTGTTCAGGCCCTGCCCGAATCAAGCGTGGCCTAGCCTTAGCCGTTAGCTTGTTAGCTCGTCTGCTTCTGGTTAACTCTATCTACAGTGCTTCGCCATGGATCCTCTGGCCTTCCTGCCGAGGCAATGTCCAGGCTGTCCAGGACTCATCGACGGACAGGATCTTCACCCTCTCTGTGTCGGCTGCATGGGCGTTGCACACGCCTTCTCTGCACTGAGTCCTCAGGGGAGAGCAGGACCTTTCTGTGACTTCTGCGTGGCCTACGACCACGATGTACTGATACACCGGTTCTACCTAGCCAGGGCAGGCCTCGGGGCCTGCGCTCCACCAGGTGGGTCCACTGCTCTCAACCCCACAGCCCAGTCTTTCCTTCCCCAGGCGGCCCGCACCGTTGGTCAAGGTGCGGTGCTGCCTTCCGGAGATCCGCTTGGCAAACAGCGCGCCATTCCAAGTCAAGATGGCGCCGTGCTACATGAGACACCGCCTGCCGCGCAACCGACCGCAGCTAGCTCCACTGTCACTGGAGCTGGCGGGTCTGGTGAAGTCGCCGCTAAGAAGGCGACCAAGAAGGCTAACATCCCTCCGGTAGCCTTTTCCCCTTCGGGCGCGGTGCCCAAAAAGAAACGCTCGGATGTGACCGTCGGGGACGTCCCCCTCGACGTGAGCATCACCAAAACAGTCCAGACTTTCAGGCGAGAGTCGGACCTGAGCTCCTGTCAGAGCGAGGGTTCTGGTTCTGAATACTCTGGATACACGGCCGAGGAGGAGGAGGACTCCGTCGAGGACGAGGGTTCTCGACTCACGGTCACTGTGAAAGGTAATGCCCCTGCGGCTCCAGCACGTCAACTGGACGCCGCAGGGAGCTCCCAGGCCTCCTCAGGCACCACTGCCCCTCCACCCGCCAGTCAAGCGAGTGAAGCGGGAGCAGAGGACGTCGATTCTGCAGCAGAAATGCTGGATCATCTCACAGTCTACATGAGAGCTCTGGCCAGAGTTGGAGAGGAGTTGCCACCTCCTCTCCCCTCTGAAGAGGCCGAGGATGATGACGAAATGCCCGGGCAGGAGCCTTCGGTTCCCGCCCCGTATGTCCTCTCCAGGCTGCCGCTGGTGAAAGGTTTCACCAGGGCCCTCCATTCCTCATGGAAGACACATAAAGACCCCAGGAAGCTGCCTTTTTCTGTGTTGGATTTGGTGGGCGGTGCGGAGGCAGGCATGTCCACCTGCCCTAACCTGGACCACCTGTTGGCACAATCTTTTCTGGGTTCCGTCAGACCCCAGTACAAAGATGTAGGCACGGCTAAAAACGGGCCGTTTGTTGGCCCCGTCGGCACCAACCCGCCGGGGTTCACTGTCCTGGAGGACAAGCTGCAGTCGGACAGGGCTCGTAACGCCTACCGGTCCGCTGCTCTGGCCGCTAAGGACCTGAATCTGATCCAGCTCTTGCTCGCTTCCACCAAGGACCTGGTCAAAGGTCTGCCCACGGGGGAGCACACAGCTGAACTGAACACTCTATTTGACATCATGCTGAAGGTCAATTGGCATGCGGTTAAGTGGATGGGCAGGTCCATGGACTACAACCTCCAGTCTGAGAGAGCCCGCTGGCTCGACTATGTCGACCTCGAGCCTAAGAGGGACGTGGGCGAGAAGCCTCTAGGTCCTCGCGGGGAGATGTACAAGTCTCTCATAAACATGGAGAACAGTCCCACCACCCTCATGGGTGGGGGCTTGGAGCTGCTGCAGGGTAGAGTTACCTTCTTCAAGGCGGCTAAGGACATCGTCGAGTCCACCACAGTGCCACAGGAAGAACCGCAGCAAGCTAGGAGGGCGTCCCGCTCCTCCCGCGCCAAGGAAAGGGGCCGCTCTGCTTCTTTTAAGAAGCACTCGTCTTCCTCCAGGGGAGCCTCTGCAGCCAGGGCGCCTGACAGGCCCCGCAGCAAGGCGGTGGTTCCCGAGCGCGCTCAGCCGCGCCGCCCGTCCAAGGATGGCAGGCAGCAGTCTTCATACCGCGGTGGCCGCGGTAGGGGACAGCGCAAATGACACTCTGAAGAGGGGGATTGTGCTGGGGCGGGGGTCCGAGGTGTCTCTCGGTCCCCCTCCCCCCAAACGAGGGCGTTTTTCGGTACCCCGTGTCGGGGAAATGAAAATGTTGATTTTGATGCCTCCTGTGTCGACAATAAACATGTTGAAAGAGCAAAGTCTGTCTCTGTCCAACTCTCTCGCACTAGCACAGACGACCCCATCGTGCATGCCTCCTGTAGTAATGATGAAGTCCTGTCAGGACTCGATAATCAATCACAGGTTTTATCAGAAACCAGTAATGTTAATGTCAAACAATTATGTGGTTCCTCAAGCGCGCGAGTGGGATATCCCTCGCGTCGACAATATGACTCCTTTATGCATGCCTCCTGTAAGAATGATGGAGTCCCGTCAGGACTCTTTAATCAGTCAGAGGTTTTATCAGCAACCAGTAATGTTAACGTCAAACAATTATATGGTTCCTCATGCGCGCGAGTGGATTTTCCCTCGCGTGAGCGATGCTATGAATTTAACCTTGAGTCAGAAATTCTGTCGGCCTACTATGAGCCCGGGTCAAGGGACAAGCATAAAGGCCTTAGAGCAGGTATTAAACGTAAAAGTTCCTCTCCTGTCAGGGGAGAATGCTTTAGTTGTGGGCGAGTCTGTTTATCAGTCGAATCGCTTTGCTCTTCCTGTCGCTCTATCGAGCGAAAACCGAACGCTTCCGGTTTCACCGGATACGGATTCGCTAGCTCCCCGCTTCCGGTCCGGCCGCAAAAGAGCTCCGCTAGTCAAGCGGTACAATCAGAAGGTGTTCCCGCCTTGCGGCCTATTGAACCCCTGCGCTCCGCATCCGGGTGTTCCGGATACGGATACGCAGGTTCCCCACTTCCGGTCCCGCCGCAAAATAGCTCCGCTAGTCAAGCGGTACAACCAGAAGGTGTTTCCGCCATGCGGCCTATTGAACCCTTGCGCTCCGCATCCGGTCGTTCCGGATACGGATACGCAGGTTCCCCACTTCCGGTCCGGCCGCCAAAAAGCTCCGCCGTCACGGAAGCACAGTGGTGGGGTTTCTCTCGCTCAAAACACGCTAGCACGCTGTGCGCGCCAGTGGAAGTTATGCAACCCGAGCCATTGGGTATTTCGAACGATAACCAGGGGTTACAGGTTACAGTTCGCAGATATACCCCCGCTTTCGAGCAGGGTTATTCATACCAGAGCACGTGGTTTAAAAGCAAGTCTTTTGAGAGAAGAGATCAGCTCATTGCTAAGCAAGGGTGCTATAGTGGAGCTGGACAGGACCCAATCCCGCATGGGATTTTGGAGCCGTTATTTCCTGGTGCCCAAAAAGGGGGGGGGGGCTACGTCCCATCCTGGACCTAAAGGCACTAAACGTGTACCTGAAGAAATACGTTTTCAGGATGCTAACAGTACCCACCATGTTACGGTCGGTCAGGCAAGGGGATTTCCACTGTTCAGTGGATCTGAAGGATGCTTATCAGCACGTCCAGATTTATCCCCCACACAGGAAATTCCTTCGGTTCGCCTTCGAGGGTCGCCTGTACGAGTATACAGTACTCCCTTTCGGTCTGTCACTGAGCCCGAGGGTTTTCGTGAAAGTGACCGAAGCAGCCATCGCCCCGCTGAGACAGCAGGGCGTCAGGTTGGCGACGTACATCGACGATTGGATGATTTCAGCGAGCTCCGCCCACGAAGTGGCGCGTCACACACAAGTGGTTTTGGCTCACCTGAAGGCCTTAGGTTTCATAGTCAACCACGGCAAGAGCATGCTGACTCCAGCAAGTCGTCTTACATTCATTGGGGTCCTTCTGGACTCATCCGACATGTCGGCCCGTCTCTCAGAGGAGAGGGTGGACAGGTTTCGGGAATGTCTCGACTCCTTTCAAGTGGGCCAGGAGGTCACTTACAGGAGTTGCATGGTACTGACGGGAATGATGGCTTCCGCAGTACATCTGTTGCGTTTGGGCAGGTTTCATATGAGACCTTTTCAAAGATGGATGTTATCCCTCGGGATCCCGCCCTCCTTGAAGTACAAGAAGGTTACGGTTTCCCCTTCCTGCGCGATCGCCCTGTCTCCGTGGCTGGTGGAGGGGTTCCTCACCAGCGGAGTCTCGATTGGCGAGGTGGTTTCCCGCAAGTCGATCACGACAGACGCCAGTCTCAGTGGATGGGGAGCCACTTTCGAGGGGCGCACAGCGCAGGGGCTTTGGCCTCTGGAGATGAGGGGTCGTCACATCAACTATTTGGAGTTGATGGCTATACTCCTGGCGCTCAAGCATTTCGAGCCTTGGATTTTGCATTGTCACGTCCTGGTCAGGACAGACAATACGACGGCCATGTTTTATGTCAACAAACAGGGGGGCCTGTCGTCGTTGCCACTGGACCGTCTGGCTCGAGAATTGACGGTTTGGTGCTTGTCGCGCCTCAAGTCGATCAGGGCCTTACACGTCCCAGGTCTCTTCAACAGCGGAGCAGATCTCCTGTCCAGGGGAGGTCCTCGCTACGAGGATTGGTCTCTCCACCCCAGGGTGGCGAGCCAGATTTTTCGCAAGTTCGGTCAGCCAGTGGCGGACCTGTTTGCGTCAGCGGAGAATACGAAGTGTCCGTTGTTCTTCGCGGTGAAGGGCAGTCCTCCCTTGGGGTTGGACGCCTTAGCGCACACGTGGCCGAGAGGTCTACTGTACGCGTTTCCCCCCTTCGACTTAATCCGACCCACTCTGGAGAGAGTCAGGAGGTTCGGTCTGGAGATGCTC
The DNA here is from genome assembly GCF_963921795.1 of Nannobrachium achirus. Lineage (NCBI taxonomy): Eukaryota > Metazoa > Chordata > Actinopteri > Myctophiformes > Myctophidae > Nannobrachium > Nannobrachium achirus. Next base: position 23,027,806 of record NC_137813.1, on the reverse strand, counting down.
CTGGTGGCTCCCTACAAGGGCACGTGGAGATCGGCGATCGCCCCTCTCCTTTGCGAACCGGGTTGGCAGCTGCCTCAGTGCAGGGACCTGTTGAGTCAGGCCAGGGGGGAGATCTTCCACCAAGACCTGCAGGTCCTAGACCTGTGGGTTTGGCACGTGAAAGGTTAAACCTGCTGGCAGCCGGTTTTTCTTCTGAAGTGGTTGCTACCATTCAGAGTGCTAAGGCGCCCTCTACGAGGGCGTCTTATGATGGAAGGTGGAATGCCTTTGAGGACTGGTGTGAGTCGCGTGTTCCACCTGTGGTGGCTCATGTGGCGTCAGCCCAGGAAATTCTGGAATTTATGCAGAACCGCTTGAAAAGTGGTCTGGCATTTTCTACCCTTAGGGGGTATTTGGCGGCTATTAATGCCTGTCACCTGGGGGTGGCGGGCAAGGCACCTTCTAAAGTCCCGGAGGTCATCAAGTTCATGCAAGGAGTTGAACGTTTGAGGCCGGTGACTAGGTCTTTGTTCCCAGTTTGGGATCTGCAGGTGGTTCTAGGGGGCCTATGTCGGGCTCCCTTTGAGCCGCTTGTAGGGATGCCTTTGAAACTTTTGAGTTTCAAGACGGCTCTTTTGCTGGCTTTGGCCACGGCTAAAAGAGTTGGTGACCTGCAAGCTCTCTCGGTGTCTGCGGAGTGCATGCAGTTTATGAACAATGATCTCAAGGTGTTGCTCAAGCCTCATCTTAAGTTTGTTCCTAAGAACATGGTGGTTCCTAAGGAGCCTGTTGTTCTTTTGGCTTTTCATCCTCCTCCGTTTGTCTCGGTGGAGGATGAACGGCTGAATTGCCTTTGTCCTGTCAGGGCATTGAAGGCCTACTGTGACAGGACTGCTGGTTCTAGAGCTTCTTCTCAGCTCTTTGTAGAAATGGGCAATGTTCTTGTCAGAAAGCCGGTGTCTAGACCCACTCTTTCGAGGTGGATTGTGGATGCTATTAGGCTGGCTTACTCTAGTGCGGGTGTGGAAGTGCCGGCGGCACTTAAAGCCCATAGCACTAGAGGTGTGGCTACTTCGTGGGCACTGGCAAAGGGAGTCTCCGTTCAGGAGATTTGTGTTTCGGCGAATTGGTCTTCGCCTTCTACCTTTGCAGCCTACTATCACCTGGATATCGAATCCTCTTCGCTAGCGCATTCGGTTCTGGGTGCAGTTGCCTCCTCTACGTCATAGAGGAGTCGGATCTTCCCCTCCCACAGGTGGGCATGTAGCCACCTGGGGTACTTTGGGGGGACCCTGTGTTTTCCTTATATAGTGTGTCTTACTTATAAGGCGGACTGGTCCTTTTCATTTAGTTGAATGAGGCGGACTTCGGTCTGTCAGGGTCTCTCTTTAATTTCTCATGCCTTCACACCCAGGTCCGGTGGGCCTGGGACCTTCTGGGTGATGGGTCACGCCCGTTTGGGCTGTGCTCACCCGTATGAGGGGTGTGTGGGGGTATGAGAGTAGGTTGTGGCTTAGAGGGGAGTTTAAGAATCCCAAGTGGGAGGTCATCCTGGAATATTGACAGTAAACGGTAGGTTCCGTACGGAACCATTGTTTACTTAGATATGGAAGGATGACCTCCCACGTAATGCCCCTCTGTTTCACTGAATGTGGCAGAGAGTGGTATTAAGAGGATGTTACTTCCGCCTCCGGGGGTTTATATAGCCTGGAGGCGGGTCACTCCGGTTTGAGTGACAGGCCCTTCCTACCTACGTTAGTACGGGAGCTGAAGTAGTTTCTCTGAATGATCGCCAGGGGGCGTCATTACCCAAGTGGGAGGTCATCCTTCCATATCTAAGTAAACAATGGTTCCGTACGGAACCTACCGTTCAAGTGCAGCTAAACTTGGCATGTTAGTAAACGTGCCACAATTAACAATAATGCATTGAACCTGTGCAGCTGACCTGCGGAACCTGGGAATATACCATTCTGTCAAGATGGGGAGAATACAAGTGTGGAGAATATAATTATAATACCTTGTTAAAGTGACCATTTTGTTACATTTTGCATTTGTAGTTATTTTACTGTAATTTAACAACATAATAACCAGAACAGATAGACAAAGAAACATTCATGGATTTATATTTAAAAGTAACTTTTATTTCCCCCCCCTGGACCCAGGGTATGGCAGCTGCATACCCCTGCCATACCCAATTGACGCCCCTGGTTCATTTACTGTAACTCCAGAGAGGCCACAACTGGAACCTAATTGACCCGTTAAGGCAGTGGTCCTCAAGCTTTTCAGGCAGCGACCCCCAAAATAATCGTATTTTAACTGGGACCCCCCCCCCCCAACCCTAACCCTAAGGCAGATTTAACTCTATATGTGTTTTGGTCTGAACGACTCCTTTAAGGGACCCCCTTAGGGTTCAATGAACACTGAAGGTTTTACTGTGTGTACCAGCGAGGTTAGAACAATGTCAGACATATAATTGATCCACTTTTACAGATGGTATTGGATGTACACATTAAATCTACGTCATTGACACATAACGATCAATATCCATACAGCCGGCTACAGATCTGACCGATTACAACATCCTGCACAATTTAGATAATGAAAAGAGATAGCAGAGGTCGATAGGCAATCCTCTGGTTTTTTTTTTGGTAGCTTTTTGCATAGTCTTAGACAGGGGTCTTCAACAGGGGGTCTTCAGAGTTACTATAGGGGGTCCTTCAAATCTTTTTTATATTAACCACTTATATATATATAAGCATATTCTGAGAAATGTAGCCAAAAATAGCAGATCTACAAGCTCACAACGCCTCGCGCTGCAAGGCGTTGTGAGCCTGTAGATCAGCTATTTTCGGCAAAGAGGTTTGATGTAGAGGGAGCACACTAAGTACAGAGTGAAAGGTCAAGTTTATTAAGTATTGACGTTTCAAGTGGTTACATATCTGATAGCACAAATTGACATGAATCCAAAATACTGTGATGATTGTGCTGTCAAACAATGAAACTACATGTAATCTGGGGGTCCCTGCTTCATCTCTCTCTCAGCTAAGGGAAGGGATCTTTGGCCTGAAAACGTTGAAGACCCCTAGTCATGGAGATAGATACACAACAAAGCCTGTTCATTTAATTCTGATATAGTGCAGTGTTTGAAGGTATAAAACCAATCAATGTTAATTTCATTTAATACATTCCTTAACCACGGCTGTTAACATTAGCAAAAGAGCTTTAATGCAGAGTCACAATCTCAATTAGAGGTATTAGGCCAGAGCTGTGGGGGTGGGGCTGCTGACACAGCAGAGGCAGGGATTGGCTGTTGGCAGGGTTCCGTCACGCTGTCACTGTGTGTGTGCTTCACACCAGGCCCTGGTTCAGTAGGTTGTGGACGGCCTGTGGACTCAGCCATTTTCTGCTGTCTCAATGCCAAAATCGTTCCATTGGACCGGAAGATCTGCCCCTTACAGAATTCCCGGAAGGCAGCGTAGGAAAGAAAAACCGTGAGCATCTTTACACATTGAATCAATATTTTTTGTTGTTTTTAAGAGTTACTTTTGGCCTTTTTGTGCCTTATATTGATAGTACTGTAGGTAGACTGTAGACAGTACTATCGGTTCTGACAGTAGACAGTAGACAGAGCAGACAGTACATGGAGAGAGAGCTTGGGAGTGACACGCAGCAAAGGCCATCGGGGATTCGGGACTCGAACCTGCAACACGCTGTCAGGCATTGGAACCTAGGTGCCCGGACCGCAAGGCCAGCGGTCTGGGCCAAATTGAATCAATTCTTACAGCTACAGTACATAATGTATATTAAACCTTTTCTTATTCATGACTGACACTGTATAGCTAAGACGGTGAGATGTCCAGCTGGCATGTTGTTGATGTTGTATCTTAGAGCCATGTAAAGTCAGTCGAGTCAATGGATGTCCAAAATGTCTGGTCATCACGTGAGTCACGTAGACTTCAGACACTTCTCTAACAGACAATTTATGTTTTGATAATATACAATATGACTCTTTAACTCATTTAATGCCACCCTTTCACCACTAGAGGGGGCCAAGTGTGCCACAGACAATCCCATAGAGATATGCTGGTATATGCAGAAGCCCTGCAGCCATGACTTGCCTAAACACTTTCCTTTGTGCATGTACAGGAAGAGGATGAAGTTAGCTTGAAGTTAGCTATTGGCTACCAAGCATTTTAAAAGCCTTATTTTCGTCAACTTAGCCATGATTAAACCTTGCACACCTCATGCATGGGAAAAAAACAGAGAAGAATGAGCTCTAAAAAATCCAATGCAATCCTGGATTGCATTGTTGTGGGTTTGTGCAGTTTGTTCACAGCTTTCAAACAAAAAAATCCGATTGGAAATCCGTTCAGGCATTCTTGAGATAATAGCCATTATGTTTTACACTGTTGTGAGCTTGGAGGTCTGCTACCTGAGTTGTATGGGGGTTGTATGGGGGTTAAACATGCAAAATCGCGATTGAAATCATGTTCACTAGTTTTGATGAAGTCCCAAAAAAAAAATTCAAAAAAATTTTTTTTTTTTTTTTTTTTTTTTGAATCACGTGTATACACGTGATTGGCACTGTGGGATGCGCTAATATATCACGTGTATACACGTGATTTAACAGTGTTGGGCAAGTGTTTTTGAAAAGTCGTGAAAATGTTAACATTTTTGAATATATGTATTTTTGAGGCGAACATTTCTAACTTAAAGCAACAACAACTCATTTCCAACACTCCCCTAGGCAGCTCTCTCTCTCTCTCTCTCTCTCTCTCTCTCTCTCTCTCTCTCTCTCTCTCTCTCTCTCTCTCTCTCTCTCTCTCTCTCTCTCTCTCTCTCTCTCTCTCACACACACACACACATATCAACAAGTGGGACGCACACACACACACTAGTATATAGGCTATATTCTATGCTGGACACACACACACACACACACACACACAAATAATAGTATATAGGCTATATTCTATGATACTTGATATGATGGCAGTACCTAAGGAAGATGTCCGGCCCAAACACGCTGCAACAAATAGTTCCGCATTTTGAATGGCTTGGATCAGTTGTGAGCACGCTCAGAAATGGCTGCAAACTTCTAGTGTTTGACAAGATGCTCAATCCACCGCTCCTCTGGATCTGTAATGACTAAATGTGACTGCTAAATCAAAGGCTTGCCCTTAAATAAACAGCTTTAACCACATGAGCCCTATAGCGTCCCTATTCTGGGTAGAACACTGGTGATAGTAGCAGATCTACAAGCTATTTTCAGCTGAGAGATTTGGTGCATAGAGAGAGAAAAAAAAGCAGGGGTCTTAGTACAGACCCCTGGGGGACTCTGGTCAATGAAGTAATAGGGTTTAAGGGGTTAAACATGTAAAGACGGCTTCATTTCCCTATCAGTTCAATTCAAAGGGCTTTATTGGCATTAGAAAACATTCATTTACATTGCCAAAGCAGAAGTGTACACAATACAATACAAAACAATACTCTCTCTCTCTCTCTCTCTCTCTCTCTCTCTCTCTCTCTCTCTCTCTCTCTCTCTCTCTCTCACACACACCTTAGACTTTTACTTTCTCATCTCTTCCATGTGTTGATCACATCTCAGTCAGCTCACGTCTCCAGTCTGCAGGCGCCAGAGAAGGTGTGTGTATGTGTGATGCTGATGCTCACGTGTGTGTGTGTGTGACTGTGTGTGCGTGTGCGTGCGCATGACGTGCATGCATGTAAGCGTGCCAGCGTGATTGGCTGTATGTGCAAGAACGTGACTGCCGGTCAATGTCTCGTCTACAGGAGTCTGTATGTGTGGGTGCGTGTGTGTTTTTAAGTCAGTCTCGCTCACATGCAGACTCACGTGATGGCAGTGGGTGGGTGGATAGGGTGGTCCATCCATTCTCTGCCTCAGACTCTGAGATGACAAGCCCAGTGTAGCATGGTAGCATTATAGAGTGCTGAATGGGAGCCATCTGTCATCCTGACACAAGTCTTTTCTCCTTGTTGATCAAACCCATCCATGTGTCATTTGCATTTCTATACATCAGTCATTCTCAACCTTTTTAATTTCAAGGACCCACTGTTTTGATTAGGCCACAGGCCCCACAATTGATATGCTTTTTCATCTCTGGGACCCCAATCTACACTGCAAAATCCTCTGTGGCAATTTAACTCTGTGAGTCAACGGCCTCTGGGGGTCCCCAAACCTCACAATGAGAACCACTGGTTTGCATGATCCTTCTCTCGCCTCTGGAAATTGTTTAGTAAGAAGTCAGCTTGAAGATCTCCTATTTATGGAGAAGTGAAAGAGATCGCCAACTCGGGTTCAAACAGAATTGTGTGATGGCAGAGGCCATTATGTAAAGCTGTGTGAGTCAGATAAAGTCATCATGTATAATGACAATGAGTGGTTGGATGAGGTGTGACAGTGGAGGTAATGACGGCCATAAGCTTCCTGATGGAGAAATGGTGTCATAGATTCTAGAACTTTGGAAAGCTTTCCAAGGACAAACTTCTCTCTCTCTCTGTGTCTCTCTCTCTCTCTCTGTGTGTCTGTCTCTCTCTCTCTCTCTCTCTCTCTCTCTCTCTCTCTGTCTCTCTTGTGGCTGGGCTCCTCCTGCAGTGAGCCCAGCGTCTGCATCCTCTCCCATGCATCTGTACCTCTGTCATTCATGCAATCGTAACCTGTGGTGTGTAAAGAAACTAAGTACATTTGCTTAAGTAATGTACTTGAGTACAATTCTGCACTGTGTACACCATTACTCCCTAATCAGGAGATAAGTGACCGTCACATCGCTTACACAAACTTTAGAAGGCAATCGTAGCCAATCAGAAGGGAATATGGGAAATGGGACAGATCCATGTTGATGACATGACTTTAGAGATACTGTGTACCGCTTTGTGTGATTTTAGGGCAAAATCTGTATAGTCCGGGCATTTCGGGCAGTATTTTGATGGAATCAAAATGCTCGGAATGCTCGGACTAGTAGGAGCAGTGTCCAAAAGTGTGTCTCTGGACCTAGTTCAACAGACTTTGGAAGAAATGCTAATATACAGCTTGAATGTGGGAGAAGTGAAAAAAACATTGTTCCTCAGTGTCTGCACATGTGCCTGGGTAGCTCAGTCGGTAGAGCTCTCGCCTTTGTACCGCAAGGTCATGGGTTCGATTCCGGGCACCGCCAACTCAGCGTATGAGTAGCACGACTTGGCAAGTCGTGCGGCAAGTACTGGGAGCTGATGGTAGGTGTGGCGCTCCACCTCAGCAGTCCATCTCCCAGGGGTCTAGCGCATTGTAACGGGGACAGACTCCCGCGTGTTACTGGCTGATACCGACAACAAGCCACTCCCGACCTACTTGTTGTACTTGTTGTTACTTGTGCACATGGTAATGACCATTGCCCACTCACACACAAGGAGATACAATGTTTCTGCCTCACAGCAACAATATCTTGCACACACATACATACAAGCATACACAACACAGGTTGGGGGAGGTTGTATTGCCTAAAATTAATTCTGTATAACATGGGTCTTCAACGTTTTCACGCCAAGGACCCCTTAGCTGAGAGGGAGATAAAGCAGGGACCCCCTCTACATATTTTATACAATTGTGTTGCTGATTGTTGTTGCACTGTCATCAGTATATGTTATTTGTGTTAATGTGTTTTATTTTTTTATATTTAACACATTGCTACTTAGTAATTTTGACCTTTCACTCTGTATTTGGAGGTATTGTTACCTCTACACAAGACCTATTTGCCAAAAATAGCAAATCTCTGCGAGGCGTTGAGAGCTTGTAGATCTGCTATTTTTGGCTAAAGTTCTCCCCAGAATTGGGATGTGAGGGTTCAAGTTGTTCATTTGAAATAATTATCTCCCTAGGGGTCCCGGACCCCCTGTTGAAGACCCCTGCTGTATAACCTTACCCTAACATTTACATGCCTGAGCTCAACCCACTCTCTCTCTCTCTCTCTCTCTCTCTCTCTCTTTCAGCTGCCGTGCCAGCAACAGGAAGAGTTTGATCCTGACCACCACGTCTCCCACCCTGCCTCGCCCACATTCGCCCCTGCCACTACCTGGACACCTGGGTATGTAAGCCACAACTTTCCCCTCACATGTTCACCAGGGCGCCCCAACGAACTCAACAGGATGTGTTCACAGGTGATGATACCGCAGCACTGAATCTCTATTACTGGCAGTGCACTAGCGACATGTCCATCTCAAGAGATGCGTCTGGTGACTCCATGTGCATCAGAGGAGGCACGTGTTGTGCCATTTATTCATGTCTGGATTGTATACACCTACGTGGTGCACTCTGAGAGAGATTGTTTAACTTTAATTTATATCCTTGTTAATACTTTTTTTTACAATAGCCACTTTGTTTTGCTCTTGCCACTTTGTTTTGCTCTTGCCACTGTCAAATCACTCTCACTTTATTTATTATGATTAGATTTTTTGTGACTTTTGTTTTTTTGTAAGCATACGTTATCGTTATTGTTGTTCACTTACTTACTGAGAACTTTGTACTTACTTACTTTGTACTTGGTACTTACTTGGTACTTACTACTCACTTTTAACAAACTGTTTTTGGCAACTGCAACATTGCCGTTTCCTGAGGGATAAATAAACTGAAGCAGAATCTATTTGATCATTTGGACTATGCTATATATGGGCATACTGCAGCCCAAACCTTCCAGTAGGGTTCATATAAATTCATATAAACACATCCACAATGAAAATGTAGTAGCAACATTATAGAAAGAAAGGCTTCTTATGCATTGAAGAAGCAGATGTCTTGCAGACTTCTTGCCAAAGAAGAGACAGCATTATTCAAGGGAGACAGGAAAACCAAAACATTCATTTTACGCCTGACATAATATGTGACGTTATGAAATATATAATCTGTCATAGACGACTGTGCAAGGCTATGTGCAACAGCTGTTGTACTAGATGTGCATTGTGTGCTCAGGGGAATGATGGAAGGAAGATACAGTGGACAGGTTTGATGCCACCTCCCTGGTTTTCGTGAAAAGAACACACCCGTCTCACAAAACCTTCCTCTCTGTTTATCCTCTTTTTCTCATTCCTCTCTTTCTCTCTCTCTCTCTCTCTCTGTCTGGTTCTTCCTGCTTCCAGGAGGCAGTCCTCTGGACAGCCCACGGAACTTCTCTCCCAGCAACCCAGCACACTTCTCATTCGCCTCCTCCAGAAGGTAACAGCTCTCTGACACTAGGGCTGTCACAATTATTACATAATCGTCTAATCGCAATTATTTTACATAATCGTCATAATCGTGAATGTTGAAAATGTTTAATATATTTTTTCTTTAATGTAAAAAAATAGTGGAAATAGCAGATCTACAAGCTCACAACGCGTCGCATCGCGGCGCGTTGTGAGCTTGTAGATCGGCTATTTCCACTATCAATGTTATTTTTTAAGTAGAAAGTTGTCAAATATGTCCATAATTTCTTTGTATATTTAGGTTATTTGTCGTATCTGCCATGTGCAACTTCAAAGCCTAAAAGCCAAACAGAAATGTAATTATCAAAGACAAAAACACAATAAAATCGTTAATCGCAATTATTTGAATGACAATTAATCGTCATGTAAAATGTCATATCGTGACAGCACTATCTGACACTGTGTGCGTGCGTGTGTGCATACAGTCAGTCTATACACAAGAGATGGACACTGAAATCCTGTTGTTTATATAAATCTAAATCTGAGAGTTGTGTGTGTGAATCAGCCGTCAGGCTGTTGTTTACCTCCTACCATGTCGCTTTTCCTTAGTCAAACACAGTGTCAGCAGGAGCATTCTCCTCGCCGCAAATCCAAGTTCCTCATTTATCAAATCCGTCTGGCTGTCTGTCAAGGCGCTCTACGTACGCAGAGACGCAATGAATGAGATCCTCTGTGTTCTCCTGGCGGAGAAAGGCCTCATGGGAATAACCTGGCTGCGGTGAAGGACATTGGGTGCTCAGTGAAACTCTTAGCAGCATCGTATCTGGGGAATCTGTGAATGTTGGGGATGGGATTTGAATGCTCATGGCCAATATGATAACTAATCATTCCTACTTCACTGGCAAAAATACAAATAATAATCAAGACAACCTAGAAGTGTGCATAGTTGACTCTTATATTATATATACTGAGTTTGATGCTGTAGTCTGTTGCAGCCCGAATTAGTTTTAACATTTTATCACAATGACATAGATTGCAATTGCATGATTTGAATCGGAGGACATTTTCTTAACAAATGTAGCCAGCGGCGGCGGACCGTACACGCAGACTACGCATGCTGCGTAGGGCCCCGCCGACCAAAAAGGCCCCCCACCGCCCCCTCCTCAGCAGAAAAGAACTACTGCTGCATGGTTAATCGTTTTCAAACCGAAATCGCGATGCGAAATCCCGCGATTAGCGAATCGCAAAGGCCACGGTTTCTCTGCGAAGTAGACTTCCCAAGCAATATGGAGAATAATTGACTAAGGAATGATCAAATCAAACTGTGGTGACTTTCTTTGCTTCCGAGCATCCACACCGCTGAAAGTGAAAGTGAATTTGGCACAGTGGCCACTGTGCAGGACTCTGCCAGTGCGTGGGAACTAGGGGTGCTGCAGGTGTTCAAGCACCCCATGGGGAAGTTTTCATTTTTTTATTTAAATAAGAAAAGAACAAATCAAACATAGCAAAAATATGTTGCCTGTTGTTGTCGTTTTTTATTTATTCATTTATATATATATTTGTATTTATATATATATATTTCCATTATAAAATGGATTAAAAAATTATAAAAAATATTAGGCCTATTATTTTTCAAACATAGCAAAACTACGTTGCCTGTTGTCGTTTTTTATTTATTCATTTATATATATATATTTTATATATATATATATATATTTCCATTATAAAATGGATTAAAAAATGATAAAAAATATTAGGCCTATTATTTTTTCGCAGGAAGGCCCCATAGCAGAATCACGCTTAGGGCCCCCATGGGCCCAGAAACGGCTCTGAATGTAGCCCTTTATGTTCTAAGTCAAATAGTGAAATTAGCTTTTTGATATTTAAACTAGTGTGGGGGAATATTAAACCAATTGACCAATTTGCCTTAACGGAGTAGTTCAACCCCAAAATGACTTTTTTCTATTGAAAATTTACAAAAATGTTATTACAATAAATGTACCCCCATTGATTCCGGATCACATTTTCGTCTTAGGAATGCGACAAAAAACAAAAAATATTATTACTCAAGTCCCCATGGCGTGCGTAATCAATAGAAAAAAGTCATTTTGGGGATGAACTACTCCTTTAAATAAGGATGTCAGGGTTAATGGGGTTAACATACTTTTTTCATTAAATTGTGATGTTATTTTGAAACATAAATTTCAAACATATTAGACAATAGATAGTCTACACTTCCCAAATGAAAGACATGCTGGTCATTCAGTCTGACCAGAAGTAGTGATAAAAACCTATCCCTACCGATAAAAATGAATGACAAGAGGGGGATAGCCAGGGATATCAAGAGCAGAGGCATGGATTTCCCCTCCATCACCCAAACGAAAGCAAAAGAAATTCTTTAAACATGTGCTTCAGACAAAGAGACAGACCTCGTTACAATAGAGTAGCATTCACTTTGCAGCTTAACTAAAGAAATGATGATTGATGTCGATGATGATGCTCAGTCATTATGTGATTATTAAGATGTACTAGCATTGTCTAGCAAATGCATCTCAAATGCAGTCAACTGTAAATGAAACACAGCTAATTTTACACTTGTACTGTGGGTGGTATGGAGAACAGTTGCTGTGTTTTGGTGTACAGCATGTGTTTACTATGTATATAATCTGTCATCCTCTACAGAGCGGATGGTCGGCGATGGTCGTTGGCATCTCTACCCTCTTCTGGCTATGGAACCAACACACCCAGCTCAACGGTACACAGATTTATTTTATGTAATTTGACTATTATTTTTGCAGACAGAGAAAGACATTGCCTGGGGTTCCAGACTGCACAACACCACCACCCAGGCGGTGGTGCCCAAAACAAAGTGTGTGAAAGTGGCTGGCCCGCCAGGCTAGGAATGATACACAGGTCTCCAATAGAAATTGTTGCACATTGTGAGCTTGTAAAATCAGACTCATTGATTTAGACATTTATTCTCACTTCTCGCCTTCATTCTCTCGTATTTTGTTTCCCAAAGACAGTGGCACAGTTGTGAGTTTTTTTGCTCACTTAAAATGTTTCATTTTTCAAAAGTTTTTCACAGCTCACAAGCTGACACAGTTTTGGGCCCGTGGTGCAGAGTATAAAGGGTACATAAACTTTCTCTATTTCTCTGTGTGTGCGTGATGTGCGTGTGCTCTTACACACAAAGTGTACACGCCTGTATTTAGTCTCTCCTCCAATCCCTTCCCTCGGGTCTCTCTGTGCCGGTGTCATTGTTGCGTAACAGCAGCATCACAGGGCCTGGTCCCAGGTCCAGCTGGCTAAATATGGAGGGAGAGAGGTATGGAGAGAGAGAGAGAGAGAGAGAGAGAGAGAGAGAGAGATTGAAAGAAGAACAGAGCTTGACAGTTGCTGCCATGAGAGAGACACGACATTGGATAACACAACACTTAAACCACAGGGAAGGCTATATTTAACCTTTTACGCCAGACACCGGCGTGCAACGTAAAATACCTGATCTACAAGCTTCATATCTCTCTCTATAAATATAGAGAAAAAGTAGTAGTGGCTTGGGCTTGTAGTGCACACACTGCATAGAACATGTCTCCTAGTGAGCATGAGGAGACAGGTTTGGATCGGATCCCTGTCTTGTATCACATATCTCTCCTCTCTCTCTGCCATTGATTTTCCCTTCTATCTGACCTACTTTTTGAAATAAAGCATAAAAATGCTGTCTGTAAAAAAAAAAAGAACTTTGAGAATGAATCGGTGTCTGGTTGCTGTTAAACTGAAAGATCTGCGATCCTTGCTGCGGTTCAGGTCGATGATGAAATCCTTTGAAAACACCTGGGGGCACATTCAGATTCAGCAACATAGCACTGAATAAACCAAGAGGAATAGGTTAGAAAGATAGGTTTATTGAACTTTGAGTGGTCCATTTTACACTCATGCTGTGTTCACGCTAGCAGCAACAAATCGAGTCATTTTCAATGGAAGCCAGCGATAGTTGCTGCATGACAAGCTACAAATGCTAAAAGGAAATGTTAGCTGGCTCCTTCAGCATGTGGTGAAGCGACAATCATAGAGCATCGCAGTTGAAGCCCCACCCCGTCCTCACTCTGGTGTCGGAAGCGTTTTCCGCATTCATTTCTTCCATAGACATTTCATAAAGTATTTATTTAAACGTTTTTAAGCCTTGGACAAAGCCACCTCGGCTGGAGAGGGATCATGTCAATATTCACATTTTTTTTAATGCAAAGATTAATTAGAAAGCTGAAAAAAGGGCAGGGTACAAGACTGTGTACATCATTATTTTTAAAATTGCGGAAACTACACTCCCAGAATGCATTGCGAATGTTGTTGTTGTTTCCTGAAATAAAGCCCTTAAATCACGCTCAGTTTAGTTATCCAGGCCAGCATATGGCCTGAAATGTAGTGATTGTCATCTCTGTGGACGCTCTTATCGTCATCCTTAACATAGTGCATCATATTTGTAAAAGAAAGACGATCGCTCACTGAGTTCTGCTGACGTGCAATAATCCGCCGGGAAGACAGGGGGCAGGAGCTACTTCCGCGGTAACCGCAAGATACATGAAAGAAGAAGAAGCTAGACCAATCACAGACGTCGATTTCACCGGATGTACATGTTTAGCATTATGGGAAATGCAGTTCTTCTCCGTGCGATCTTGATTAAAACGTGTTTTTACTAAAACTAGAGTGATTGCATACATACTCGGGGGTTCTACAGGAGCATATAGAACCATTTTACAACCACCAGCCTAGTGGTAAGTGTACATTGAATTGCTACGACTTTGTGGCTGATAATGAAAAACGCTATGGTGAAAATGAATGGGTTGTTTACTTCCGACACCGCACTGCGATGCTCTATATGCTTTTGTTTCACAATTGCCACTCCCCTTCTCTCTCCACACAAGTCTTGCTTGTAATGGAGGAAAACTAATTATTGCCGTAGTATGATCAGGCTTTTAGAAGGTAGTGATGCATGTGGGTTCTTAGATAGAGAAGTACATGGGTAGATAGAACGGAAGGTTTTTGATCGAGTGATTGTTTTAATTGAAGAAATGCATATGAACATATGTACCGGTATACGGTATTTGTACATATCTGTCAAAAGCATAAAACACAAAAAAGCTAGAAAGCTTATTTCCTTTGTGGTTCCTTTGAGTGCAAATGTGTGTGTTAACTGAGTGCATGGTATTGGGGAGGTTCAGGCTGGTAAGTAGGTAGGCAGGTAAGTAGGTCGACAGCTCAGTAGACACATAATCCATGTAATCCTTTCACAACCTTTAAATGACATGAAACAGATGAGCACACAAGCAGACAGCGGTCTTCCTACTAGCTCCATGCTGGCATCTAGCCTGCTGGTGTGGCTTCCATCTGTTTGTCTTTCACCTGCGATTGATCAGCGATTGATTGTGCAATTAGCCGAGTGAGTGGTGAAGGTCCGGGTCTCACATTGCTTGAAGGCAAATGAGGCTGTAGAGATGAGGTGGGTCTTTGGCGGAGACAGAACTGTGGTTGTCACTAGATGGACACCCTAAAAAGGATGGAAGACCCACTAGAATGCCATCCCCAGTTCCTTAGAGCAAGGGTCTTCAACAAGGGGTCTGGGACCCCTAGGGGGACTTCAGAGTTACTACAGGGGGTCTTCCAAATCTTTGTGTGATAGAAACTATTTTTCTCCTTTTTGATATTAAGTGCTTGAACCCTAACTTTTGCCAAAAATAGCAGATCTACAAGCTTGTAGATCGGCTATTTTCGGCAAAGGGGTTTGGTGTAGAGGGGAAAGAGAGCAGACTAAGTACAGAGTGCAAGTACAAGTATTGACTGTGAGTGGCAATTAAAGTGAGTTCAACGTCGTTTAATGCAATCAGATGGGACTTTTCTCTTTGTATGTATGGTTGTCATGGCCACATAACTTCCGGGTATGATGATGATGTTACGTGCATACCCTCCCTCTATTAACAGCGCTCACATTCACAACCCCTAATAGTTAGGATGGGTGCAGTGTTGCGTACGTATAATTGTACTGTGAGGAAAAAGAAAATGCCCGAAAGGAGTGGAGACTAAATAATTATTATAAAAAATGAAGCATAGCGTTAGTTTATGCAGGACACTCTCGCCCGCCCAGCTGTAATCAGCTATCAGTCAGCCCCTATTCCTATTCCTCATCATCAGAATAGCTTATCATTACATCACACTGTCATAATCCAATCAGAGCTCACGCTCAGTAAGGAAGGCTCCTTTAAATACGGCTTGCTTTCACTATAGCTCTGCTTGTTTTGGATCCGAAGCCTTGGATCCGCTGCTGCTTAGCTGCCTCCACCCCAGCCTCAACCTTTTGATCAGAGTCGGGCATAGGCACAAATACTTGTTTATGTCTGCTGATTCAATCTACAGTATTTTCTGGACTATAAGGCGCACCTGACTATAAGGCACACTGTCAATGAATGGTCTATTTTCAAACTGTTTTCATATATAAGGCGCACCTGACTATAAGGCGCACATAATAGACGCTACCGTTGCGTTATGCATCCAACAGATGGAGCTGTGCTAAAGGGAATGTCAATGTCAATGAATGATCCATATATAAGGCGCACTGGACTATAAGGCGCACTGTAGTTTTTTGAGAAAATTAAAGGCTTTTAAGTGCGCCTTATAGTCCGGAAAATACGGTAATATGTCAGTGTATTGCTATTGTTCTACTATTGTATCCCTATTTGCTGATTGTTGATTCGCTGATTCCCTGATGCTTAGCAAGCATGCATGTACAACATTCAGGGAACATCTCAGAACGCGGAGCCCTTTAACGCCAAGTTTAACTGTATTCCATTTGTTGCAATAAATGGTCAAATATACTTTGACATGTGTTAAGTTTAATAGTAACAGTGCCTAACCTCAACAAAGGTGAATTCATTGTTCACATTATGTACAAATACCACTAAAATGACTTCAACCCATCTTTAAACTTAACATGGGTCATCTATCCGTTCCAGGGTGTCCATATTGCTGACCCAGATTCATGGATCTGCACCTGAGCTCCTATTGAACCACTTAATTCTTCTCTCTCTCTGTCTCTCTGTGTGTGTGTCTCTCTCTCTCTCTCGTGACGCTATGCATTAAAACTGACGGGTTAACAATGCAGGAATTCTGACTAGGTAGAATGATGTGATATGGAAGGTACAAAATGTGAGTTGGCGCTTGTTCCCACAGGATGCCAAAATTAAATATACCAGTAAATTGTTGGCATTTCAAACATGCAGGAATGGAGGAAATCCTGTCATATAGTGTCATTCCTGTCATATACCCTGCAAGCCAAATTACATTATGATGACGTTATGATATGATGGTGTTATGATAACGTCCTCCAGTGACTCCGGTGACGTTCAGAACTAGGCCAGATCACAGCTCATATGGGGATGATCTTGATGTCATTACCAGGACGTGTACTTTTTAATTTGTTATGTTAGTTGAAACATGAGCATGTAAGGTTATATTCTGGGACATATCTGACTGGTTATGATATTTATCTGGCCTCGATCGGACCCTCTCTGATTAATCCAGGACGTCCATTTTCGTGGGCAGGATTTATGTTGGTTGAAATCAGGTGATATTCTAGGCCAGATATGACTAGTCATGGTTTGACTTGATCTGGCCCCAATCGAGACAGCACTGATTGGCCCAGGTCCTGACCGTGCTTGCTGGGTAGTGTCACGTGTTTTGTGGTTACACGAAGAACGTGCATGAAAGTGAAACGAAGTCATCATCTACTATGAATATATTCTGGCCTGGGTGTGTAGTACTGTGTGTGTACACAGCACAGGCAGAGATTAGAGACAGACATGGTTGACTTGACTCATCACCGCCACGTGGACGCGCCTCGACTCACCAGTGAACGCTGAGTCACTCACTCGGCTCTAACTGTTCCTTTGGCTTCTCTCCCTTCCCTCTCCCTTCCCTCTCCCTCTCTGCTGGTCTTCCTCCGCCTCCTCTGAACCCCCACAAACCCCCTCCTCCCTCACCAGTCCTCCAGTTCGTCTCAGGAGCGCCTGCACCAGCTGCCCTTCCAGCCCACCATGGACGAGCTGCACTTCCTGTCCAAGCACTTCGGCAGCACAGAGAGCATCACAGATGACGACGGCGGCCGCTGCTCGCCACACATGCGCCCTCGCTCACGCAGCCTCAGGTCAGCAGAGACTAGACTAGCCTAGGCCTCTAGGGCAGTGGTTCTCAAACTGTGGGCTGGGACCCTCAGGGGGAGTCCCCAGATTATTATCTTAATATGTAACATTGTTTTCTCACTCAACAGTAAACAAACCAACATAAAGTTTAAGTGTATAGAGGGTATCTGCACATTTCTTACGTAAATTTAAGGACTTTTTTATACCTCTAAAATGACAAATTAAACTTTGGCCAAATTGTCAAATATTAGAGGCAGAAATTGTGAAAATAGCCGATCTACATGTGTTTTGAGCATGTAGATCAGCTTCACAATAGAACCGTGTTATACAAAATGTAATGCCTCAACACTCGTCAAGGAGGGGGGGTTCCCAGGTAAAATATTTCAGGAGTCATGGCCTGAAAATGTTGAGAACCACTGCCCTAGGGATATGAGAACCTATCAACATACTCCTATAGCTCCTAGACAAACATGACCACAATACTATCTCTTTGAATGGAGAGACATCTAAATCTAAAAGTTCTGACACACATGCTATCGTTTACATTCTATGTATTCGAACACTGGTGAATTGTAAACATGGAGCGTTACAATTTGTTCCCCACTTTCAACAACATTCAATATATGTATGAATATAATTGATTGTCCAACAGTGTCATCTCATGTTGTCGACGAGCACTCTGTCCCTGTCCTACACGGAGGCACCACCCAGTAGGATAGCATTATTATCAATAATATGATTTTTGTTGTTGTTGTTTTTTTTGTTTCTTTTTTTTAATCAACCACCTCAAGTCTGGAGTAAAGGTCTGAGTAGCGAGACTAGCAGTAGCAGAAGCAAAATTGTAATTTCTAAGATTAGATCTTCAGTTACCGAAAAACCACCATCCTCTTTTGACTGACATTTAAAGATTTAACTTGGTTCAATTTCTACACACTGTAATTTTTAATGAGGCATTTCATTGTCTTGATTATGAAGACATTACATTTCTTTTTTTATATAATTTATTTTTATCTCTATCCAAATGTAATGTGTCCAATTGTAATGTACTGCTTTGCATCCAACCTCCCATAAGGATATAGGCATTTGTGATGCATATAAGAGAAATATTTCAAGGTGCTGTTTTGAATAGACAAATGCCATTCAGACGAGTCTGAAAATTGAGAGCGTTCAAATAAATAATTATAAAGCATTAGTCAGCCAGCTTCAGCAAAGTAAACAGTGTGGCAGTAACAAGAATGAGTGTGAGCTTGGCATTTAAAAGAAAAGAAGAAAAGGTCATTTCAGGGTCATAGTACAGCTGACTCAGTGAGGACACGCTCGCCACTCAAGTTGTCATGCAGTCATAGAAGTGCTTTATTTGTTCCCAAACCACTGCAACTGTGCATAGCTTTGTGGAGTTGCATGTTCTTGTGGGTTTCTGACTTACCACACCACAGCACGTATGCATGTCACTGTCCTTGAGCAATAGTCAGGGGGCCTTATGGTTTTTTCGTGCTAATCTAGGCATATGGGCAGATACAGAGATCTCCATATATGGGCAATACAGGGGCCTTGCCTCGACCCGACAGATATCTCCGTATATGGGCATAAAAGGGACACAGACAGATATCTCCATATATGGACATAAATGGACAGAGGCAAACAGATGGTCAAAGATCTCCATATATGGGCATAAAATGGACGCAGACAGACAGATACAGATATCTCCATATATGGGCATAAATGGACAAGGCAAACAGATGTTCAAAACGGGTCCTATGACAACAGGTATAATGAGGTTTGCATTAAAGGGGGAACCGGCACTGTGTCTGCAACACAGTTGGAGGCACAGACAGATACTCCATATATGGGCATAAAATGGACGCAGATAGACAGATATCTCCATATATGGGCATAAAATGGACCCAGAACTATAACTGCAGTGATCTCCACATATGGACATAAAATGGACGCCGACAGACAGACAGACAGATACAGATATCTCCATATATGGGCATAAATGGACACAGGCAGACAGCTGGTCAAAACGGATCCTATGAAAACAGGTATAATGGGGTTTGCATTAAAGGGCGGGGCATTCATTCCCTATTTACATTGTTCCGAGTTGGCCAGGTCGCCGACAAAGCTTCTAGTCAGTCTAAAAGCGCCAAACTTTGCACAGATGTATCCCAGGGCATGCTCTAATGATCTAGCTAGGGCGCCCGTCGGTGACCTTCGGGGTCGACACAGCGGCCAAATCAAGTTGGGCTCCCATTGACTTTCTATACATTCGAAAAATACCCAGGTACGGCTCAGTGTTGTCCCCTGCTGCTAACACAGAACAGTTTAAATGCAGTATCAATTCTCAAGATTAATTCTCTATAATTCATTTTACCTTTTTCATTCCGAGGTCCATTATTTATCCGGCAATTGTAGCCAGCCATGTGATGAGATTTAGCCTCTCAGACCCAAAACATTTTTTATTATTAATATTTTGTTGTCGTTGGATACGATTTTGACCACAATTCCATGATGTTGGTACCATAGGAGAGATAAGAGGCAAATGTTGATCAAAATAACAATTCTTCTACATTCTCTAATTGTGTGGACTTAAAGTTATACTATGCAACTTTTTTTATAAAACATATCTTAAAATTGTCCTAACTATTAAATCGCTAAAGTTTTAGAACCCCCACTCTGTTAATTTCAGCTCCCAAAGCCTTTTCTTTATATGTGTTCTACTGAGCCCTTGTGGCCGTGACCGGGGCTGTTTTTCCCGGCAAAATTACGTCATGTGCATCATTCTGTACACGTGTCTCCCTACCGGCCAATCAAAGCCCAGATCATACACTGCCGAGCTCTTCAGGAAACTACACTGCAGTGTTTACACTGGGCTAGGAGTCTAGCATGTAGCTCCCCAACCGCTGCTCGTAGAGGGACACGGAAGACCTCTATGGATAGGTCTCGGCGAGGTGAGGCGGACGCGGTGGTCTGAATGCCCAGTCCGCGGCGAAAAACGGCCGAAAAAAGCAGACGCGACCGCGGTTTGCTCTACTGCTACTGACCACTAGTTGAGCAACTTACACAGTATAGCTTTAAGTTATTATTCAGTGAATTAAGTGATGCAGGTATTTAACAGTAATTTAACTCTTGAGAGTGTTTCATTTTACGCTCTCAAGAGTTAAAGATCTAGAAGGGTGCATTTTATTACCGACTCTCCGTCCTTTAGCTGGGGACCACCTGGAAACCCCTCAAGGACCACTGGTGGACCACTAGTTGAAAACCACTGCTCTATAACGCTGCTAACAAGAACAGATTAAATGGACATGTAGAATTAATGAATTCTGCTAAATATACAATGTACGTTCTAATTGCATGGTTATATGGAATTAGCAATACCTGGTGACAGAACGTTAGTACGTTTCTGCAGTTGATGAATGAATGAAAATCATGGAAGACTCTTCCAACAGTATGTTCAATATTTTTGGTAATTAAGTTAAAAGTGATATAAGCAGGATAATGCAAGTCGGGAGAGTATTTTTTGCAGGTCTTTAAGTCCGAGTGTATCAAAAAAGAAACTGGGTTAAGCACTGTTGATCTGACCAGTTTAACATTCACCAGGTTAGCATTCACCAGCGTCGGCAGGTTAGCATTTCACCAGGTTAGCATTCACCAGCGTTAGTTTTACTGAGGTTAGGGTTAAGGTTAGGTTAAGGTGTATCTCCGTCCCCCAGACTTTCGTCACCTCTGCGCAGCCAATCATAAGCTTCCGCTGCCTTAACCCAGTTGCTTTTTTGATACACTCGGACTGAATGACCTGCAAAAAACACTCTCCCAATGCATGTCAGCGGTTGTTTTCCTCATAACTTGCTCATAGTAGCCTGTCCTATATTATCCCTTACCTTGTATGACTTACAAGAAAAGAATAAGTGAATACATTTTATTTGTATGGCATGTTTGAAACCCCCCTTGTCTTATTTCCTCTCCACAGCCCTGGACGCTCCCCTTCCTGTTATGACAATGAGATAGTCATGATGAACCATGTGTACAAAGAACGCTTTCCCAAGGTAAACATAAACACCCACACACGTGTTCATGTTACATGCACTTACAATACAGCTGTGGAAACAGTGTAAGCAATATATATTTTGTTTCTTAATGACTAGCCTGGTTAAATGAAGGTTAAACATGCGCACACACGCATGCGCGCGCACACATACATACACACACACACACACACACACACACACACACACACACACACACACACAAAAGCCCATCTTTTAATCCTATTAACTCCGAACTGTGATATCACTGAGCCCAAATTAGCTTCTATTGATTTTGGGCGTTGGCGTGATAACCCTCATCAGCAGACAGATGAAAACAGTTGAAATGGAACCAAACGGATGACGTCGTCGTGCCCACAGCCGCTGTGAGCTGAATATCAATGTCACCCACTATCACGAGGGGAGGCACAGCTGGTGTTGATTTTGGCAGCAAGTTTTTGATTTAGATTTGTTTTATTCACTTTAGTAGTGAGATATTTTTTAGTTTTTTGTTGCTTTAATCCTTGAGTTCAAATGAGGTTCAAAGCCTGGCTTACAAGTCAAAGAAAGAATAACTACGAGCTAGTTAAGTTCTGACTGAAGTCTGAAGCTAATCTTCCATGTTTGGCACGGGACACCAGCATCATATGATGGTGTATAAACCAGTAAGATGCCTACCGGTATGTCTTGGGGCATTTAGCAGACGCTCTTAATCCAGAACGATTTACATCAAACATAGGTAAACCGAGGACGTAATCAATAAAATCAATAAATACATGTCTTGACCATCTGGCCAGTTATGTATATCGGACCAGTTAGCCATATATAGAGAATGGAGACCCCTGGTACCCATATATGGAGATCCTTATACTGTATATGGAGATATGCTGTGAGCAAGTGAAAGTCCTTTGACATCTGACTTCATGGGGCTTTTAAGCCGTGACATCATTTTGTAGGCAGAGGAGAATCTGCCCCCAGAGCATTTTCTGTCCCTCACTATTTTCAACAGATCCGAGACAAAAATAACGACTAAAGTATAATTCTAACACTTTCCTTTCAACAACAAAGAGAAGAAAAATTTGTAAATAGTAAAAATAGTAAAAAGATTCACGGAAACTGGGGGCAGAAATTCTCCTCTGCCTACAAAATGATGTCATACTTAACAGCCCCATACATACAATCCCTTTCATGCCCATATATGGAGATACCTGTCAGTAGAACCAGCCACACAGATATGGGCTGTCTTGGCCATCTGTCTTGGCCATATATGGATTCTGTTGCCGATGTGGCCTCCTTATATGGGCATTCCCATATGAAGTCCTGTTAGATATGGGCTTAATATTGATGACATCATCTATCTAGGTCGTCCTCAGACGAGCCCTCCATCGTTGTTTCCAGTCATCTCGGTTCTCCATACATCTGGCCAGCTCATTGGTGTTCTGTGTCCCTACGTCTTCCTTGAGTATGTCCACGTATGTTTTTGTGGGACGTCCTCGCGGCCGGTGCCCGTGTGTTGGCTCCCACAGTACCAATTTGCTGGCTGGAAGCTCCTGGTGTCTTTGGCAGTGTCCTGCTAGTCTCATTCTTCTGGTGGCAATTTTCTCGCTTACCTTTGGTATTCCCTCATACAGGCTCTCGTTTGTAACATGTGCACTCCTGTTGATGTTGAGTACTGCACGCAACATTCTAGTGTAGCACCCGTCTAGAGACTTCTGCAGGGTTGGCTTCAGGGTCCAGCATTCACTGCCATAGAGGAGAACAGACTCCACCGTTGCAAAGAAGAAGCTAAGTTTGATTTGGCGGGGGAGGTTAGAGTTCCATACACTGTTCATGCCGTTCAGGGCCCTCCAAGCGAGTGCCTTCCTTACTTTAAGGTCTTTCTCAGTTGAGTCGACCCATGCGCCCAGGTACTTGAAGTCCTTGACTTCCTTCAACACAGCTCCTTCTGTTGTTGTCAGAGGTGAGTGATCAGGTAGGTTATAGGTGATAACCTCAGTTTTCTTAGCGTTTAGCCTGAGACCAACTTTGGCACACTCTATCTCCACCCTGTTCAGGAGTTCTTGTGCTTGTTCCATGCTGTCGGAGAGCAGGCTGATGTCGTCCGCATAGTCCAGGTCTGTCAGAACTACTGCGGGATGCCGTCTTGACCTCCTTGGTGTTAGCGTGAAGCCAAGCTCTTGTTCCCGTCCCCCTATGGCTTTCCTGAGCGCATAATCTAGAACTATGATGAAGAGGTAGGGGGCTAGGGTGTCTCCTTGCATTACCCCAGCTCGGATGTCAAACACCTCACTGCTGCCATCTGGGGTCACCACTTTGGCCCTTGTTTTTGCGTACATGGTCTCGATAGCCCGGAGAATGTTGGGAGGGACATTGTAGGCCTCAAGGATCTTCACCATCTTGCTTCTGTGGATAGAATCAAAAGCCTTTTTGAAGTCAATGAAGCACAGTACAGCTGCTAGGTTGTTCTTTTTCACCTCCTCTATTAATCTCCTTAATGCCAGGATCTGTGCTACGGTTGTTCTCTCCTCTCGAAAACCATTTTGGTTCTCTCTCAGGTGAGGGTCGATGGCATGCCGTATCCTGTTCAGTATCATTCGGTTGAAGACCTTAGCAGTGATACATGTCAGGCTGATGCCTCTGTAGTTGTCTGGCTTTGAGAGGTCTCCAGCTTTAGGCACCGGGATGATATTAGACAGAGACCATATTTCAGGTTGCTTGTTGTGCTGTAGAGCATTGTTGCAAAAGTCTAGGATGAGGTTGTCTAGGTCGCAGTTCTTCAAGACCTCTGGGGGTATGCCATCCGGCCCAGCACTCTTTCCCTCTCTTAGGGTGGATTTTGCCCTGGCGAGCTCGCTGATTGTGAAGGGTCCATCGTCGATGTTCAGGCCCTGGAGGACTGTCGGTATATTTTCCTCCTCTCCCTCTTCCACTGATGTTCCCAGGAGCCTCTGGAAGTGGTCGAACCATGTTGCCACCCTCTCCTCTGGACTGTGTCCCTCCACCTGGCCCTCCTTGGCCCTCTTCTGCCCTGTCATCTCATTTATTACCTTCCAGGCCTCCCCGTATTGCCTTTCACCTTGCGCTGCCTGCACTCTTCGCACACTTTCCATCACTTCTTCCCCTTTGATGGCGTCGTAGGTGCTGAAGAGAGACTGTTTGGCCTCGTTCAGTGTCTCGCGACCCTCCTCTGTTGGTTCACGCTCAAAGTTGAGTCGTGCTTCCTCCATCCTGCCTCGTGCTGCTACAACCTTCGGGTGTCTGGACCGTGGTGGTGCTCTTACTCTGTTCAGCACTGGCACGCACAGTCTGGTCGCCTCCTCATTCGCTGTGATGAATCTCCCATATTCACGGCTGGGCTCCTCTCCCCTATCCAGCTGCCGAAAGCGCTTCCTGACTTCCTCCGAGTACCTGGTTTGGAGGCCCGGATTGGTCGTGAATGCCTTCCAGTCATGCCGAATCTTGGGGCTTGGCTTGGGGACCCTGAGGCTCAGTCGTACCCTCATGGAGACCACACGGTGGTCAGAGCCTACAGAGCTGAACGTGCTGTATGGCTCAGCGTTCAGGATGGAATTCCTCCACTTTTGCCTCACTAGGATGTAGTCCAACTGGTATAGCCTAGGTAGCTCCCCAGGCCTTGAGGCTCGGTCTCGGAAGGTCCATCTCTTCCCAGGGATCTCATCAGGGATCTCCATATATGGTCATAAAAGGGAATCTGTTAGTGTGGTTCCCCTGACATCACAGTGATGTCAGAGTGTGATGTCAGAGCTTCAAACCCATAGACCGTAAAAAACCTGAGACAGACGGAGACAAGATGTGCCGCTTCTCATACTAAACTGTGAACTACGGTCGCAATTAGGCATGACTCCTCTCACATGATCGTAACCTTTACGTTCTCTCGTTACCTCTTCCCTCCTCCTCTGTCTCACTACTAGGGATGGGACGATAATCGTTATTATCGTTTATGGCGATAAAAAGCTTGCACAATAATCGTATCTTGGAGATTTAAATTCAGCGTGAAATTGTCCTCCGCCATGCACTGGGATCAATTCACCTTTTATTTGCCGAGCTGCATGTCTGCCTGGTACCACCCTCTAAAATTGGTAAAACGGACGCTCGATACAGCCTTTTTTTATTTTTACTCTCTACCAAATATCTTTGCCAAAAAATAGCCGATCTAAAGCTCAACGCAAGCTACAAGCTCACAACGTTGTGAGCTTGTAGATCTGCTACTTTTTGGCAAATGCTCCGCCCCAGAGCAGGATAATGGATGTTGGGGATATTTCTGATCATCTGAACCCATCCAACTCTTTAACCCCCTGTCTCTAATGAAGGGTTTTCAAAGTGGGTGACGGGGCACCCTGGGGTGCCGTGACGGCAGTCAAGGGGTGCCGCGAGATAATTTGATAATATTTGGAATTTATTTGTAGCTTGAAAAAATATTTAGTATCATTTTAAACTTGAAGTACAAAGTTATTTTCAGTTAGTTCTAACCAAAATGGCTATTATCTCAACGTTTTCCTCGCAACATAATCACTAAAATATGTGTACGTCTTTTGGACAAAGCCCTGCTTCATCATACAAGACTGTCGCACAAAACTAGTGAAAACAGACGATCTACAAGCACACAACGCCTCGCATCGCGAGGCGTTGTGTGCTTGTAGATCGGCTGTTTTCACTAGTTTAGTACATTTTATAGATGATAAATACAAAACGAACGGTTGACATACAAGGTTTCCACCCGACCACGACGATAAGCTATAAATATAAGGTGCTGCGAGTGAAAATTATAATGTAGGGGTGCCTCGGATTAAAAAAATATTTATGGGGTGCCCTGAGACAAAAAGGTTTGGGAACCCCCTGCCTCTAATGATCCCTCTTCTCCTTCCCCAGGCCACGGCGCAGATGGAAGGCCGGCTGGCGGAGTTCATCCAGCACTACTCTCCGGAGATGGTCCTCCCGCTGGCGGACGGCGTGCTCAGCTTCATCCACCACCAGATTGCAGAGCTGTCCAGGGACTGTCTGGCCAAGGCCCGCGACGGCCTCATCACCACCGTCTACTTCTTCGAGCTGCAGGAGAACCTGGAGAAGCTGCTCAACGACGTCAGTGAAACACTCACACACACACACACACACACACACACACATATCTTTTACAATTGAGAAATTGCAGCGGTGGAAAACTATAGTCATGTTTTTTTTTTACTTAAAGGAGTAGTTCGCCCCCATAATGACTATTATTCTATTCATTAAATCATTATTCATGCCATGGAGACTTCAATATTTTTTTTTTCTTTTTTTTGTATTCCTGTGACAAAAAAAATATTATAGTAAATTCACCTCCATTGATTCCGGATGGGGACCCAGATGCATTTGGATCTCCATCCGGAATCAATGGGGGTAAATTCATTGTAATCAAATTATTATCTTGGGAACGCGACAAAACCCCAAAAATATTATTGAACACAAGTCTCCATGGCATGAGTAATCAATAGGGGGAAAAAAAACATTTTGAGGGTGAATTACTCCTTTAAGTGTCAATACTGAAATGTAGAGATGCTCTGTTACAAGTAAAAGTCCAGAATTCAAAATGTATTTGAGTAAAAGTACAAAAGTATTGGCATCAAAATGTACTTAAAGTACTAAAAGTAAAAGTATGCAGAATGTCCCATTTCAAGTTTTCAAATACACAAACATATTTTGAAAAAGGATCTACAAGCTCACAGTGCGTCACGATGCGACGCATTGTGAGCTTATAGATCGGCTATATTCAAATGACCGAAATGTATAAGGGCTGAAGTGGTTAATGTAGGTTTCATTTGTGATAATAATCACAATCTACAAAGTTCAATCTGTCTCATTTAACTCCGTAGCACTCACGATGGGGATGAGCATTGGACAGCAGCAGTAAATGAGACTAATTGCGCATGTTATTTCTCTGAGCAGATAAGAGGCTTCAGAAGATGTATCTGCATCCCCCCTCATGTTGATTAAATCACTCTGATGAATTTTCTGGGTGGCCTGCTTTGGGTTTGATTGGATCCAGCACGCCCGCTGCCTTCTGAAATCGAATGCCTTTTGGATGTTTTTTCTTTTTTTAGTTTATCTTTTATTCTGCCCCAGTGGAACTGCAATGTTGTGTAGAAATGGACCCCCCTCTGCTGCTACTTCTTCTCATTTCTCTCTCTCTCTCTCTCTCTCTCTCTCTCTCTCTCTCTCTCTGTCTGACTGTTTAGTAGCTTTTAAGAATTTAGTCAATGCACGAGTATTGTTTGCATATAAGTACTATGAAAAAATTGGAATCACGTTTGTTGATGTGTTGCTCTAAATCATCTTTTTGTTGGTATGTAGTTTGTGCTTGATTGATTTAAAGAACTCTCTCTCTCTCTCTCTCTCTCTCTCTCTCTCTCTCTCTCTCAGGCATACGAGCGCTCAGAGAGTACAGAGGTAGCCTTCGTCTCAGAGCTGGTGAAGAAGCTTCTCATCATCATCTCACGGCCCGCCCGGCTCCTGGAATGTCTGGTGAGATGACGACACACTCTCGAGTCCATCCTTCCTCCACCATCTCTGACCCCCACCCACTGTCTCCCCTTCTACCGTACTCCATGTTGGGATGGGAGGCAAAGGAATGTCTTTAAATAAACTGCAGCACGTACTCTCACTTGCTGGACAGATTATAAGCGTTTGAAAAAACTGATATATTACACAGCAGGGGGCGAGAGGGAATGAACTGACTGTAACAGACCTCATCCGTCTGGCTATAGTATAGAGAAGACATTTGCATTTAGATTAAAGCTCCATTTGCTTCGCTACAGTTCTACTAATACCAGCCAATGTCCCCCCACCGAACCCCCACTGTGGCTCATAGGACTGTGACCACACTGGCACTTTAGCTAGGGTGTGTGTGTGCGTGCCTGCCTGCGTGTGTGAGAAATCCAGACCAACTGCTTCATAACAAAGTGTCTCCCTGAGTCTGTGAGAAATGGAGACACATATCGCTGTCAGTTGCATTCGGGCTGAAGTCTGTTCTGACGTGACATGTCTTATTTTTTATTTTATTTTTTGGGGGTATGGGGGATTATAGTCAAGGCCAGCCATCGAACAAGACAGTCAACACAGTTGACATACTAGGCGACCTGTTGATGGTCAAACGCCACAAGGTTGCCAACAAACACAGTACCATTCCTCCAGACTCCTTTTCTGTCAAATGCAGGCTGCTGCGGCACTAATGTGTGTCACCTCTTTTCAGGAGTTCAATCCAGAGGAGTTCTACCACCTGCTGGAGGCAGCAGAGGACCACGCCAAGGAGGGACACCTAATGAAGACAGACATTCCCCGTTACATCATCAGTCAACTGGGACTGACCAGGGACCCTATTGAAGGTGAGATGGATGGATGGATGGATAGATAAATAAATAGATATAGAGTACATACTGTATGTACATACATACATACATACATACATACATACATACATACATATCGACGTTGTCGGGTAGAAACCTTGTCCAAAACCTTCCTTTTTTTTTGTTATTATTTTAAAAACGATTTAAAATAGTGAAAATAGCCGATCTACAAGCACACAACGCCTCGCATGCTTGTAGATCTGCTATTATCACTACTGCGATATGCATGACTTAGGGCTTTTTAATGAACGGAAAAAAGTACAAATTTGAAACCTGGAGATAAAAGGTTTCTGACGGACAGTGACGACATACATACATACATACATACACGCATGCACACACACACACACACACACACACACACACACACACACACACACACACACACACACACACACACACACACACACACACATACATACAAACAATACATAATAAGTTAATTGATATTTCTGTTGTGTTGTCAGAGATTGTCAACCTGGACAGCTATGACAGTGAAGGACCCCTCACACCTGAAACGGATGACTCTACAGAGGTGAGATTCAATGATAGAGATTCATAGGTCAACACTCCCATAGCTCAACCCCCCAATAGGTCAACCCATGCAACGCTTTCCTCTCCCAATTTGTGAGACTAATGACTTGGCACATGTGCTTTCATCCAGATAATTGAGTCCATTTGTTTTCATTTGTTGAATAAATGTTGGGCTACAAATGAGCCATCCTTCTGCCGTTGGACGGCTAGACTCTGAGTACCGACATTTAGACGTTTCGACGAGATGGCTTAAAGTCATGATGTGTGTAACATTAATTTTAGTAGTCTTTTTTGGCAACACCTCTCACAGCTCCGTTGTCATTACAGCGTTTGTCTATACAGAAGTACCACTCAAAAAAGGAACAAGTTGTCAGAAATTACATTTATTAAAATAAATAGATAGATACATTTCTGGTGCCTACATCATTTTGGCATGAGTATTGGGGACAGAGAAAACATAATATATGTATTTTGTAAAATAGCAAATGGCTGCAGTCAGCCCCATTATTGTGTATCATTATTTTATGCTTTAAATATTGAAAAATAGCAGATATACAAGCTCACAGCGTGGCACCGAGTGCCGCGCTGCGAGCTTGTAGATCTGCTATTTTTTTTTAAATCGTGAAAATTAGAATTTTGACCCGATTCTATAAGTGTCTTTTGAATCCTTCTAAGATTTTTTGAAAAACCTATGTTTCTATGTCAGCAATCTGGCTAGCCGTCGTCAAAGAAAAGGTCCTTTTCACTTAACTGGAGCTCAGTTAGTCTGTTCTTGAGAGACTACTATGTCAGTGGTTCTCTCAAACCTTTTCATGTGAAGGACCCCCAAAATTATATTTATTTGGCCACGGACACCCATCTCAAAATATTAAGTTCCAGGGACCACCCAGAAGCAAAATATGAGTTACAAACATTCGCATTGAAAATACATATATTCAAAGATTTGCATACATTTTCACGACTTTTTCATAATAGCAGATCGCAGAGCTGTGAGCTTGTATATCTGCTATTTTTCACTGGTTAAAGCATTCAATAATTCTAGGCCTAAATATGATTGTTTATTACAGTAACAGAAAAAGTAACATTTGGGTTTGTGGCCTTCCTCAAGCATACATAAAATGTGTATGTGGGATCTGTCTCTGGCTCCAGGGTAAGATCAGAACCATGAAGCCACCAGAAGAGGCTGACTTCCAGACCATCAAACTGATCAGTAACGGAGCGTACGGGTGAGTGAAGGGCACTAATTAATGCTAATAGTAGTCTTGTGACACAATGTCACTCACATTCACATGCAAGATGCACTTGCATTCACAGCAGGTGTGTGTGGGTGCGTGCATGCGTGTGTGCGTGCGTCCGTGTGTGCTTGTGTGTGAGTATGAGAGACAGATTAAAAGTATAAAGAATTGCTACTAATTTATGCTCGCCAGTGGTGTAAAGCTAGCCTCGTAAACCAGTCTCTTCCTGCCTTCATTCGAGATTCAAACAGAAGATGGGAGGAGTCAGTTTACTAGGCTAGTGTAAAGCAACTAATTACATTTACTTAAGTGCTGTACTGTACTTTTTTGAAGTATTTGTACTTCCAATTATTTCCAATACTTTCACTTCTACTTCATTATATATTGGATCCAAATATTGTGCCTTTACTCCACTACATTTATTTGAAAACTGTAGTTACTAATCACTTTGCACATACAATTATAATTTTATAAAACATACATTAATCTACTTTAGCCCTGTTTTATACCATGGCTATTTGAAAATAGCCGATCTACAAGCGTGTAGATCTGCTATTTTTCAAACATTTTGTACTTTTACTCAAGTACATTTTGAATTCCAGACTTTTAGAGTATTACTTTTAGAGTATTTCTATGTTGCAGTAATGCTACTTTTACTTGAGTAAAACATGTGAGTACTTTTTGTGGCTGCATTTGAAACTATATTGCAGGTCTTGTCATGAGTGAAGTGAGCAGGCAAAGTGACATGAGTGAGATGAAAACCTGAGTGAAACATGCCTGTCTGAATAGTAACCAACTGTATATGCAGAAGATACCTAAACCACCTGCAGTGTG
Source organism: Nannobrachium achirus (assembly GCF_963921795.1). NCBI lineage: Eukaryota > Metazoa > Chordata > Actinopteri > Myctophiformes > Myctophidae > Nannobrachium > Nannobrachium achirus. Next base: position 22,996,433 of record NC_137813.1, on the reverse strand, counting down.
ATGAGCGTGACACCAAAATTGAATACACGTCTGTCTTTCTGTGTGTGCGTGTGCATGCGTGCTTGCGTGTGTGTTTGTGTGCGTCAGGGCTGTGTACCTTGTGCGTCACCTGGAGACGCGGCAGCGTTTTGCCATGAAGAAGATCAACAAGCAGAACCTGATCCTGAGGAACCAGATCCAACAGGCCTTTGTGGAGAGAGACATCCTGACCTTTGCAGAGAACCCGTTTGTTGTGTCCATGTTCTGCTCCTTTGAGACCCGGAGACACCTCTGCATGGTCATGGAGTATGTAGAAGGTGAGCCTGGATATAATTATGTATGTTATATGGCACTGGTTCTCAACCATTTCAGGCCACGACCCCCAAAATAATCATATTTCACTGTCGGGCAGAGACCGTGTATCTCCAAGTTTCAAATGTGTATGTTTTTTTTTTAAGTAAACCCCTGCTTCATCATACAATTTACGACTGCCACACAAAAGTAGTGAAAATAGCAGATCTACAAGCACACAACGCCTCGCATCGAGGCGTTGTGCACTTGTAGATCGACTAAAATTGCTTTTAAAACGATAACAAAAAAAGGAAGGTTTTCGACATACAAGGTTTCCAACAATAAACTGCTTCAATAGGAGGAGACTGTGCCACCCTACTGAAGAACATCGGTGCTCTGCCTGTGGAGATGGCGCGCATGTACTTCGCTGAGACAGTCCTAGCTCTGGAGTACATACACAACTATGGCATCGTGCACCGAGACCTCAAACCTGACAAGTAAGATATTGCAGCTACTGTAGCTTGTGTAAATAATTATGTGAATCAAGTCATGCAAAAGAAATGTTTGAGTTTATTTTGTGCTCACGGCTCAGTTACTAAAGCGTAGTACAAAACAAATTCAAGTCAAGAAAGACTCGATGTTCTCAGTTCTACAGCACAAATAGATGTGATGGCACTTTCTTATATGGGCTGCTACACTTTCAGTATAACAATGTTTTAGCCAGCAGGACAGGACACAGGATTGTACTGTGAGATTGTATCTTTTATTAAGGAATATTATAGTATGATAATGAATATACAATGTTTAACATTGTTAAAATGTCATAACACAAGCCAGCTATCGATAATTCAAATGGTGTGAGAGAAATTACAGATTGCAGATCCGCTATTTTAACAAAATAAGAATTCAGGCTTTGAAGCCACTTGTTCATGGTTTCCACTTTGATTGTACTTATGGACAGTAAAGCTTTTAGAAGTTGAATGTGAGCATCATCACTGTGTGTCTACAGTCTGCTGATCACCTCTATGGGACACATCAAGCTGACAGACTTCGGCCTGTCCAAGATGGGTCTGATGAGTCTTACCACCAACCTGTATGAGGGACACATAGAGAAGGACACCCGCGAGTTCCTGGATAAACAGGTAAAGGGGACACGCCGGTAGCTACTACTAGTCAGACTGGAGACCTGTGTTGCATGTCCTAACTCTGTTCATTGTCTTATCTCTTTGCTGGCCTACTGTCTAAATAAAAGAAAGAATTGCCCCCCAAAATGTATAAATAAACAGGGTTCGATGTGCTGGGGGATAGGGGGGATTCCATGACTCTGTTTTATCCCTGAATCTGCCCGGCCCCCGCCCCCCCCCCCTTTTCTAATCCTGTAAAAAGATGTAGAGTTAGAAAACACAAGAGTCTTTACATTAGTGCCAGTTCAAGAGTTTCCAGTAAAATTAACATATCTCCCAACAAATCTCAGTCAATTTCTGTGTTAGTTTCCCCTTCAAAGCTGACGTCAGCACCAGGAAGTTGCTGAGAAATTTGCAGAGTGGACGGGGTGTGAATAGGGTCCATAAGCCATTTTGTAGTAAAGAACATAGACCATACCAAATGTTCCTTTAAGAGCTTAAAATTACATGGCCACATTAAAAACATTTTCTCTGTGGTCTCAGGCATTATTATTAATTTGTGTTTCATTTATATATTTTAGTGTGATGCAAGCAGTATGTGTTTGATGTGTTTATTTCTATGCAGAAAGATTGTTAATGCTTGCCAGCCATATCAAGAGATGAAACGATAAACATTTAACAGAATAATTAGCCAATAGTTTCTCAGATATTATAATCAGTTCCCTTTTCAGATGAGGTTTGTTCTCTTTATCTCAAAGTCTATGCTTAAATTCCAAAGGCCTCGTTATTTCTGGAACAGGCAGGTCCGCGGCCAAAAAACAGTCAGCATCGGTAGTGTAGCCATCTGCACATGAAAACCAAAACAGTGCTTTCATCTGGTCTTGGCATCCTTGCAGCGATCCCATCAGCTGGACACAAACATGCACGCTTTCTGCTCGCATGCCTCCCACTCGCTTTCTGGAAACTCTGCCAATTAGCAGCTGTTCAAAGTTAGGCTACTGTCCCTTCCTGGTTTGCTGTTTCAGTCTGTAAACGACACTGAACTGCACTTAACCAGGCGATGTTCAAGTTTATTGTTGTTTAGTAGTGTTATGCAGATTGTGTAGTCCTACATTAAGTGTGGTTGTTGGGACACAGGAGCAGAGCTCTGCTTCAGTTCAGATCTACAGTATTTCACCTTATACAGTGTTGAATGACCCTCTACAGTGAACCATCAACAACAAAAGAAAACAAATGCAATACAAACCACACGGCTATTGATGTACTAAGGAGACGTTCAAGTGCACTAGTATTGTGAAAAAAGTGATTATAGTAGGTTATATGGTGACTGCATAGAATTCGCTAATCACAAGCAGCTAATTGGGTTCCTTAACCCATTAAAAACGGGAAAGTATCCCTGTCATTTTAGATGTTGGCGTTATTCAAAAATGCTTATTTGTGAGCTTGTATATCTGCTATTTTTGAACATTTTAAAAAAATCTTTAAAGTGGGAGAATTACTGATTTAGTAGAAGGCATTTGTTGAACCTTCCTCAAGTCTAAATGGGTTTACAGACAGATAATGTCGGATAGGATTAGGTAATTTATGATTAGAAGCTCTCACCTATGTTGTAAAGCAGGGGTCTTCAACGTTTTCAGGACCCCTTAGCTGAGAGAGACATGAAGCAGGGACCGCCTCTACATATTGTATAAATGTGTGATACAGATTTTCATTGATTTCATAGATAGATTCATAAACTTGTTTGACAACACTGTCATCAGTCGGTTAGATTCGTGTTAATGTGGGGTTTCTTTTTAGACTTTTGACCACTTAGATTGTCATTACTTACTAAACTTGACCTTTCACTTTGTACTTTTTTACCTCTAAACTGAACCTATTTGCCGAAAATAGCTGATCTACAAGCTCTCAACGCCTCGCAACGCGAGGTGTTGCAATCCTCAGAATTGGGATGCGAGGGTTCAAGTTGCTCATTTTAAAAGAATGATCCTATCACACAAAGATTTGGCAGCCCCCCTGTAGTAACGCTGAGGACCTCCTAGGGGTCACGAACCCCCTGTTGTAAAGAAACACGTGGAGCTAAAATGTAGCCGTGTTTCCTCCAGGTGTGTGGAACTCCAGAGTACATTGCTCCAGAGGTGATTCTTCGTCAGGGTTATGGAAAGCCTGTGGACTGGTGGGCCATGGGCATCATCCTCTACGAGTTCCTGGTGGGATGTGTGCCTTTCTTTGGAGACACTACGGAGGAGCTGTTTGGACAGGTCATCACAGGTGAGGATCCAGGGGGTCCAAGGCCCTCACCCAAGTCCTAAACAAAGCAACCAAGTCCTAGAGGTTTTCATAGTTGAGCTTCTCCAGTACTCTGTACTTAATGTGACAGACGGAAACTTATTTTAAAAGGAAAATAATGTATATACGTTAATAGAAATGACATCAAATGAAATAGCATTTAATAAAATAAAATACTGATAACTTGACCAGCATAAAAATAAAAGACTCCCACTTGTTATTTGTAGATAAGAAACTAATCATAGACAAGCTATTTATATACTAATTCATTATTTACAACTGTCTATTTATGTGGCCTCCATTTTTGTTCATGTTTAACAAATGCTTTGTAAAGCATTCCTAAATTATCTATAAATCATTGCTAGATGTTATCAAGAGCCCTAATGTAAAGTGAAGACACTTCATAATCTACAACTGTCTGTTAATAATGTGGCCTCCATTTTTGTTCATGTTTAACAAATGCTTTGTAAAACATTCCTAAAATATCTATAAATCATTGGTAGTGTAAAGTGAAGACCACGTTAACAGACAGTTCATGTTTAACAAATGCTTTGTAAAACATTCCTAAAATATCTATAAATCATTGGTAGTGTAAAGTGAAGACCACGTTAACAGACAGTTGTAGATTATGAAGTGTCTTCACTTTACATTAGGGCTCTTGATAACATCTAGCAATGATTTATAGATAATTTAGGAATGCTTTACAAAGCATTTGTTAAACATGAACAAAAATGGAGGCCACATAAATAGACAGTTGTAAATAATGAATTAGTATATAAATAGCTTGTCTATGATTAGTTCCTTATCTACAAATAACTTATAACTGTGTTATTAATGTTTTAATAATCATTTACAAAGGCATAAAAAGGGTTATAAATGTTTTACTAAACATTTACCAATGTATATGAATAGCTTGTAAATGATTAGTTATTTATCTCTAAATAGCTTATAAATACTAAATAACTTTGGTTACAAATGATTTAAAATATATTTATAATTGTTTACAAATGGCTTATTCATGAATAGTTCACTAGTTACTAACAATTTATAAATGATTATTAAATATAGTTATAAATGTTTAAATAAACATGTATTAACCGCTTGTTCATTCATTATTACTCATCTACAAGTTGCTTATTAATGTGTTATAAATGTTTATAAATGCTTTATAACAGGTCATTATTGTAAAGTGCTACCCATATGGTAACACTGATTAGCTAGCCAAACACGTTAGTTTACAAAAGGAAAGGAAAAAATGGTACATGGGTCACCTTGGTGGCTCTCCTGGTAAAATGGCTTACCACAGCAATAATGCTATATAGCCGGGGCCTTAACTCATCCACTACATTGGACGAGTTTGACGAGCTATAGTTATGGGTCCACTCTGCTTATGACGAATATGACGAGTTATCAATTAGCTTTAATAACTATAAAACAAAAAAGTATGATCGCCGATTCGCCGTCCATAGCGCTCTATGGACCCGCCCTATTCACAAAAAACGGATCTGGATGTTCCAGAACGGAAATGGGGGGGCGGGACAACGACGCCTGTATCCTGTCTGCCGAAATGTCATCCGGTTCAATGTGGTGCAACACCAGCGTGGCGCTCCGTCGGTTTCGCTTTGAGCGATGGAAGGCTGTAGTGCTTTGTTGCTTACCGTGCCTGGATCGTATTGTGAATGCAATCGGTGAACCATCGCGCAATGGATTCGCGCGCGCGCCCACGTTAAAGGTAGGCAAAATCCTGGCGGTGTGGACCATTAGAAGGGTCTTAAAAATAGCGGTGGGTGAGTTAAAAACAATGGTTTAGTGATGAAAAGTGATGAGTCATCAAAGTGATGAGTCATCACTTCTCATCACTTTTCACAGTTTTGTGGGCGTTTTCAGGGGCCATTTGTAGCCCAAGGAATGTTTTTTTTTGTGCAAAACAAATGATTGCAATTGATTCAGCATCATAACAAACCCCTAGTTAGACCCCTCACATCCTACTTGAATACCCAGAAAAAAAGGTTTTTCTGGTTATTTTCCTCCTGTATAGAAAGTTGATGGGAGCCCAACTTGATTTGGCCGCTGTGGCGACCCCGAAGGTCGCCGACTCCTGGCGCCCTAGCTAAATCATTAGAGCATGCCCTGGGCTACATCTGTGCAAAATGTGGCGCTTTTAGACTGATTAGCACGAAAGGTCCCTAAGGCCTCTGACTAATAGGCCAATACCGCAACTGGCCTAGGTTCAAATCCAACACAAGGCTCTTTGCTACATATCACCCCTTCTACTCCTGTCTCCTGTCATAATAATACATAATAATAATAATAAAGCAGAAATGCTGTAGGGAAGGAAAAAGAAAACCCTTCATTAATAATCTAATAATCTGCTCTGTATTATCTCAGTGTTTAATGCCTAGCTCTTTTAGCTTTCTTCTTTCTCTACAGAATTCAGACTGCAGCCCCTCTTCTGTTGCTCTCTCTGTTATGTTTGCTCATGTTTCCTCTGTCCACTGTGTGCTACAGATGACATCGTGTGGCCAGAGGGCGATGAAGCTCTCCCTGCCGATGCCCAGCATCTAATCTCCGCTCTGCTGCAGACCAACCCTCTGGTGCGACTGGGCACAGGTTAGCTGCAACACCTTCTGTACTACCCCTGATGGAGAACCAATGAACCACCTAGGCTAAGTTCTATTTGTGCCCTGCTTTCAGGGGCAGGACTTAGAGATTCTATGTACCATTTGAAGGTTGTGCTATAGTTTTCTGGCTTGAGAGACTATTGTTTGGGAGATTCATTCTGATTACCGTAATACTGATTAATATGAGATCAATATGCTATTCATCTATACACCGTCTCCTGCCTCCAATGTGTTGATTTCTCCATCCTTCTCCCCTTCCTTTCTTTCTCATTCTCTCTCTCTCTCTGTCTTTCTTCCTCTCTGTCTCTCATCCCCCTCTCTTCCTGTCCCAGGAGGTGCGTTCGAGGTGAAGCAGCACTCCTTCTTCACAGAGTTGGACTGGAACAGTGTGCTGAGACAGAAAGCAGAGTTCATCCCTCACCTGGAGTCTGAGGAGGACACCAGTTATTTTGACAGTGAGTGTGCAAGCAGCGCTGCCGGGAATCCTGGGCCAACTCTGACCAAATTATTCTGAATGCACGCTGCCATATGAGCATGAGATCTGTTCCAATTCATTCCGATTTGTGATGGTGATTTTCCTGGGGATGGGGTTGGGGTCCCCAGTCATGATCAAATTTATGCCGCGCAACACTAAAGCCTGCAGTATACTTCAACCAAACACAAACTTTGTTAGGGAAGGGTGGGAACTAAATATAAGATCGGAAAGGAAACGCCTTTCTCATGTTCCTTTCAGTGTTTCTTGAGCCTAAAAATCATGTGTGATTGGTCAATCAGAATGCCCTCATGATTTATATTGTTTTATTTACGCAATCTGTCTGCAACGTTCCATGGACAGAAGAAAGGTTGTTCCAGGATAATCCCTCTCTGAACAACCACAAACACAACAAAATGGCAAGATAGTACACACTTTGTCCATTGTGTCGTCTGAGTCGAAATGGCAAAATCTCCAAGGCATACGTCGGAGGTTGATAAAAATAAACAGAGCTGTGCCCGCTGGCCTACCGGTCTAGGCGCATACCACATACTGTAGGTTCAGCGTGGCCCGACAGTGTGTCGCTGGTTTGATTCCCGATCCCAACTGCCTTTGCTGCGTGTCTCTCCCCATTTCCTGTCAGTCTGCTGTCCTATCAATAAAGGCATTGGGCATAATAGCCCAAAAACATACCTTAAAAGAAAATAAATAATAATAATAAAAAAATAAAAAAATAAAAAAATAAAAACCAGTGTCTTCAAGCCCTGTCTCGTCCGTTTGGGGTAGGCTGCAGCCTTAAGGCTGGTATCATGGTATCCTAGGAGGAGGAACAGGTATTGATGTTTTTTTGGAGCTGAATGTGTCCAATCAGCATGTTCAGAAAAATCCATTTGAGTTTGCAGCTTTAGAGGAGCTTAGATAGATGGATAGATAGACTTTTATTGATCCTGCAAGGGGAATTCAGCTGTCATGGGTCATGGCAGTACCGCAGTATGAAACACAGGACAGACACCGAAGAAGAGATACAGTACAACTAGGTGTAAAAAATATATATAATATGGAGTAAAAAAAGGGAATAGTGGTAACGCACAGGCATTAGGAATAAAGTACCACATACCAAGGAGCTTTAACGTCTCAATACAATATTCTCAAAGTGGTGTCCCTTGCTAAAACTTTGGATGCATTGTGAGCTTGTAGATCTGCTAGTTTTGGCCATGTAGCCATGGTCCTGGATTGGTCCAACTATGGCAGCCTGCAGTCTGAACATCGCGTCCTCCATTACCATCACCCACACATTGTGCCAGCAGGAGTTATTAATACACTGGCTTGGTTCGACACTTGAAATTCAAATACATGTGTAGTTTAGCACACAACCAACATAGTTACTGTGGAGAATCTGGTATGCTCCTGTGCCTTTCAGAATAACCATCGCATTCTCGTCCACTACCATCAATCCCATTAAGTATGCACAGATCTTGACATTTTGAGCCATGTCATGTTTTTTCCGTGACAACAATATCTTGTTGTTGTTGGGGTATTTGTTACTGTACATTAATACATGTGTGGAAGAAAATCCTCTGCATTTACCCATCCTATTTGGAGCAGTGGAGGCTATTAATACAGCACCTCCACTTCAAGTGCTCTGTTCCCTGTGGGTCCCTGGCTTATTTCTCTCAGTCCTTCCCCGTGATTTATAATAGATGAAGTTATAATAGATTTTTCTCCCCTCTGCTCCAGCACGCTCTGATCGCTACCATCACGTGCACTCCTACGACGAGGACGACACCAATGATGATGACGAACCTGTGGAGATCCGACGTTTCTCATCCTGTTCCCCTCGCTTCAGCAAGGTCAGCCACACTGCACAGCATAGTAAAACACTGCACTGCAATGCACTGCACAGCACAGCACAGCACAGCACAGCACACGCTTGGCCTACATCTGGCCTACATTTCTTCCCAAATTGCTAAAAGTTTTTTGTATGCCCAGGGTCTCATTGGCCTACATCTGGCCTACATCTTTGCACAACATGCTTAAAGTTTGATGTATGCCCAGGGTCACATATTTGCCAAGGTGGTTTTTCTTTTTTTTTATCTCCATTGAGACAACAGATCTCAGTGATGCGTAGAGATGAACAAGTGGATGGCTTTGGTGCGATTTGAGTCCAGGAGCCGTTAATGTTTCGTCAAGTTACTGTTAAATCAATCAACAGATTGACGGACATTTATTAATCCAATTCATCGCTTGAGTGATACACTAGTAGTACAATAGCAATACATTGACATATTAGATTGAATCAGCAGACATAAAACCACAAGTATTTGAGCCTATGCCAGACTCTGGTCAAAAGGTGGAAGCTGGGGTGGAGGCAGCTTAAGCAGCAGCGGGTCCGAGGCTTCGGATCGAAGACGAGCAGAGCTATAGTGAATGCAAGCCGTATTTAAAGGAGCCTCCCTTACTGAGCGTGAGGATCTGACTGACAGCTGATTACAGCTGAGGCGGGCAAGACTCACGTGTCCTGCATGAACTAACGCTATGCTTCATATACATAGCTGGAGGCTGGTCTATTGGCTTACATCATTAACGATTATTGAGATTTGCCACATACTGTATTGGTCAACTCAAAAGCTGTTTTGTGAATTATTTGAACATTTTTTCCCATTATGAGTTGACAAAATAGGGGTGGAAGTGGTTAAATAAAGCTAAAACACAATTCAGGACATTTTGTAAAATCTAGAATGTTCCCCCAGACAGGCATAATGATTGTAATATTTTGTTGTTGTTGGGTGTCCAAAACCGTTCATTTGTATTTATCATTTTAAAAATGATTTAAACCTAGCAGCGCAAGGCGTTGTGTGCTTGTAGATCTGCTATTTTCACTAGTCTTTTACTAGCTTGTATGGTGAAGCAGTGTTTTACTTTACGAGAAAAAAAAAGAAAAGAAAAATTACAAATATGAATCTCGGAGATACAAGATTTCTACCCGACAGTGATGATTTGTTGTGGACATGTACAGGTCTACAGCAGCATGATGGTTGTAATGTATATTTGTTGTGGACATGTACAGGTCTACAGCAGCATGGAACATCTGTCCCAGCTGGAGCACAAACCTCCCACCGTCACTCGACGGGAGCACAAGGGCCCCAGGGAGGACCGGGTGGCCAAGAGAGAGAGCCTGGGCAGTCTCACCCTCAGGGACAAGACCTGGAGGACTGGGTCCCCTGAGATGTAAGTGTGTCACTGCTTTCAAGAAGTCTTCATTGTCACGCCAACCTGCGTAAGTGTAGCGTGAACCAAAAAACATTTGGATCACGGTGCTGAACTAAATACGAATGTAAAACAAGCCCTGCAGATGGTACAAGCCGTGCTAAAGGTAACACCGTGCTACATTCCAATACACTGAACTACCAGGTCCTGAAGTAATTATTTTTTTAAATGAAGTTAACTGAAACCCAGCAAGCAGGTAAAACAGATGGGTGTTATTGTGGATTCCGATGTAAAATGTTTTTGTTATCAATTCTTTTTTATTTTATTCAAAGCATGAATGTAGAAAATTACACAAATATATTATGAATAAAATAAGAAAACAATAAAATCACAAGATAAATGTACAAAGATACAACAACTCAACAACAATGACAAGACAAGAAAAGAAAGAAGATAAAACAAACCCATCCACCCCCTTTCCCCGGACGAACATGGAATTTACAATAGTACGTGCTTGTGCCAGGCTGTTACCACTATGTTGTGTCATATCCTTAAGCTTATCAGCAATGTCCGACCATATCATAATGTTTTCCTCTTTCGCTCCGTGTAATCTCGCTGTGGACTGCTCTAGTTATACTATATCTAAGAAGGTTAGAGCCCACTGGCGAAATGATTCGGATGTACATTTTTGAAATCATTCATGAATCATTTCACTAACATGATATGACTAGATCAGACCGTTATCATTTAGGAAACACTAAACTATAATCTATCTATCTTTGACTTGACTGGTGGATGTTAGTGTTTCTAATCTGACGCGTGTTCTACGCTGTTCAGGAAGCGGCTGTCCTGTTCCGAGTCATCCTTCACAGAGAGTGACTCCAGCCCTCCTTCCGGAGCCCGCCGGCGCTTTTCAGCCCTCATGGACACGCACCGCTTTGCCTCGCCTCTAGAGGGTGACCCCGAGCTACCCGTGCCCACCCGGCAGCCGCAGGTCAAAACCAGGGGGGCGTCGCTGGAGGGAGGTCTGGCCTCCATGTCCAACCAGGGAGATCTGAAGTCTGCTCCCAAAGAGACCAACGGGCTCAGTGCTGGGGGTAAGAGAGAACCAGACTGTCAGTTAGGGCATTAACGACTTGTGATTTTTGCAAGTCGACTCGACTCCGTAAAAAGTTGAGTTGAAGTCGACTTTATCGTTTGATGACGTCATCACATCACACACGACCCCCCAATTATTTTGGGGGGGGGGGGTCCCCAAATGATTAACTTAATGTGAAACATTGTTTTCTCACTCAACAGTAAACAAACCAACATAGAGTTTAAGTGTATAGAGGGTATCTGCACATTTCTAAAGTGCCAATTTAAGGACTTTTTAATACCTCTAAAATGGCAAATACAATTTCTTCCAAATTGTCAAATATATAGAGGAAGAAATTGTGAAAATAGCCGATCTACATGCTACATGTAGATCTGCTATTTTCACAATAGAAAGCTTTTTTTTTTTGACTAAGTCGACTTGTCGACTTTTTCGTTAATGCCCTACTGTCAGGGGTGGAAAAAGTATCAATGCTGCAATGTAGAAATACTCTGTTACAACTCTGTTGTCCGGAATTCAAAATGTATTTGAGTAAAAGTACAAAAGTGTTGGCATCAAAATGTACTTAAAGTACCGAAAGTAGAAAGTACTCAATATGCAGAATGTCCCTTTATTATTATTATTTGTGTATTGTGAGCATTGTGAGCATTGTGAGCTTGTAGATCGTCTGTTTTCAAATAGCCAAAATGTTTATAGGAATGAAGTCAGTAATGTATGTTTTGTAATAATAATCAAAATCTACAAAGTAACTAAAGTTTTCAAATAATTGTAGCAGAGTAAAAGCATAATATTTGCCTCTGAAATGTAGTGGAGTAGAAGTAAAAAGTACTGAAAATTGGAAATACTCCAGTAAAGTAAAACTACCTCCAAATTGTTCTTAAGGACAGTACTTGAGTAAATGTACTTAATTACTTTATAAGCACCGGAGACTGACAGACTGTAACCTTGCATTGTAATGCCACCATCAAGAGAAGTCAGTTGGGTTACCATTCATGTCTCTCCTGTGTCACAGACAAGCAGCTGAGACCGGCTGAGGCGTCAACACCTCTGCCAGGCAGCACAGCTGTCCTGGGGGTCCCCGATCCCCAGGGACCCCGAGGGGCCACCAGTGATCTGGTCCTGCGACGGGTCCGCCATCCACAACTCTCCGTTGAAGGGGAGAAACATAACTCACGGCCGGGGACCAAAGTCATCAAATCTGCTTCTGCCACAGCTCTCTCTGTCATCATCCCTGCAGGTGAACAAACATACCTTTTGTAACTGTGTGCGTGTGCGTGTATTATTAAAAAAAGTGCAAGCAGCAGTGTCACTCGACAATTGAAAACGCCTTCACAAATGTCTAAGTCATGCAGTGTAACTTTTTTAATTAAAACATTTTTAAAAGTTTTTTTTTTATATAATCTTTCACTGGTATAGTTTTTCACATGACACATTCCACATACCAACGTCTATATTAAATGCAATTTTGTGCCAAAATGATGTAGAAGAAGAAGAAGACATTTTTCAGGATTCTGGCAACATGTAAGCTCATCATGGTTTCTGCTCCTCTGCCACAGTGGAGCAGCATGGCACCTCCCCACTGGCCAGCCCCATGTCTCCTCGCTCCAGCTCCGACCCCTCCTCGCGTGACTCCTCTCCCAGCCGGGATTACTCCCCCACGGTCAGTGTGCTGCGCTCCCCCATCACCATCCACCGCTCAGGCAAGAAGTACGGCTTCACCCTCCGAGCCATCCGGGTCTACATGGGAGACAGTGATGTATACAGCGTGCATCACATGGTCTGGGTGAGACACACAGCTTGTGCTTTGACTATTGATGACTATATTGAGGAAGTTGGCAGACAGTATATTTTAGTTATGTTGTAGTTATAATGTATTGTTATACCTATACCATTTACAAGAATCAAATGGTACAAACGGTAAAAATGCCCCCTGAAACATCAAATTGAAATCAAAACTCCTTTTTTCATTTCAACACTGAAAATGTGTACAGCAATGACTTTCTAATAAGTGTCATAAGTATATTATACCCCTAGATTCTATACAGAATCAAAATGTAACCGTTATTTAACCAGCCATTAAGAACAAATTGTTTGTTAGCTTGGCAAAAGGCAAAGCCTCTTGAGAAAATGTTTGCACCCCCAAAAACATGCATTAATGTACTACTCATTGATGTCTATACTGTTTTAGTGTCAGGCCACCAACACTGATTGCTGTCAAAGTTAACTGACAAATCAATCACACCATAGCTCTAACATGCTAGTTAATGCGACTTGTCTTCCAAGTCTCTAAAGCAGCCAAACTGACAGTACTCTGACCCAATCACAGCATGTCGAGGACGGTGGCCCCGCCCAGGAAGCAGGTCTTAGCGCTGGAGACCTCATCACCCATGTGAACGGAGAGTCGGTCCACGGTCTGGTTCACACCGAGGTAGTGGAGCTCATCCTGAAGGTGAGTGGAACACAGAAACTGATGAAGTTCAACTGTTCTTTAACCACTTAAACCCTCTATTCTTAGTCAAACTGACTTTGCACCAAATCTCCCAAAATAGCTCACATTGGGAGCTTGTAGATAGGTTTCAAGTGGTTCAGATGTTCTTTTAAAAATAATCTATCCATCTGTCTGTGTCAGTTAATTACTTTAAGTTGACTTTCATTTCTATAATTCCCGGTTTCATTTTACGTTGAAAATGACTTATTATTTATCCTCCTCCCAGAGTGGCAACAAAGTGACAGTCACGACGACTCCCTTTGAGAACACATCTATAAAGGTCGGTCCCGCTCGCAAATCCAGCTACAAATCCAAGATGGCACGGCGCAACAAGAGGCCAGCGGCCAAAGATGGGCAAGAGTGGGTTATATAAATATTCGTCTGCATCACCCTTTCCCCTTATCGTGGCCATGCCCTGCTGACTACTGTATCTGTCGTTAACCGCTCCCTCTTGTTTGTCTTGCAGTAAGAAACGCAGCTCCCTGTTCAGGAAGATCACCAAACAGTCTAACCTGCTCCACACCAGTCGCAGTCTGTCGTCTCTCAACCGCTCGCTGTCGTCTGGAGACAGCCTTCCTGCCTCGCCGACACACAGCCTCTCTGCTCGCTCCCCCACCCAGAGCTACCGCTCCACCCCTGATTCACCCTACCTCGGTTAGTATCAAAGGCCTTCATCAGATTTATCTGCCCAGCTGATTTTATTTGAGAGTGCTGCTCTGACAACCACTATTACTTCGACTATTATACATAACAAATAACACAGCAAGGATAAGTCATCACAATCTGTCCCGTCAAGTTGCCCCCATGTCTGTTTCTCAATCTTCCTCTCATGCTCTGTTAATACATAGTATTGTGTATTGTATAAGTGTATTGATTATTATTATTATTATTTAAATGGATTATTCTTCAAGAATAATCATTTAAATATAATAAATAAAACTAAATGTTGTGAATGAACAGTTACCATCCCTCTCCTCTCCTCTCCTCTTAGGCACGTCATCTCAGAGTAGTTCCCCGGCGTCCAGCACGCCCAACTCCCCCGCTGCCTCCCAGCACATGAGGCCCAGCTCGCTGCACGGCCTCTCCCCGAAGCTGCACCGCCAGTACCGCTCCGCGCGCTGCAAGTCTGCTGGCAACATCCCCCTGTCCCCATTGGCCCACACCCCTTCCCCCACCACCTCGTCACCCCCGCCGCTGACCGGCCACACGGTGGGCAGCTCCAACACCACGCAGACGTTTCCCGCCAAGCTGCACTCCTCGCCGCCGATCGCCCGGCCACGCCCTAAGAGCGCCGAGCCCCCTCGGTCCCCGCTGCTGCAGCGTGTGCAGTCGGCTGAGAAGCTGGGAGCGCCACACCTTCCTTCGTCATCTTCCTCATCCTCCTCTTCGTCCACGTCTCCTCTCACGGGCGGCGGCGTGTCCATGCGCAAGCACAGCCTGGAGGTGACGCACGGCGACTACAGGAGAGAGTCCTTCCACTGCGAGCACAGCCTGCAGAGCCTGCTGGAGATGGAGGGTGAGAATGGACCCGCTCCGCCCTCGCCTTCGTCCTCCTCTTCCTCGCCGTCTCCGCCCACCACTGGAGAGTTAGGCGGGCTCAAACCTGTCAGGAGGCTGGGGAGACAGGAGTCGCCGCTTAGCCGTGACACCCTGCTCACAGGGAGAGAGAAAGATGTTAACGCTGTGGTGTCTGAGACATACTCTCAAAGTACGCCAACTAAACCCGGGTCCAACACCAGTGCTATTGACACAGCAAAGACTTTGCCCTCTGCTGGGGATCCAAAGAGCGAAACAGGTCTAGCCACGGTGGAGACCAAGTCTAGCCCGGTCTTGGTTCCCTCCACTCCAGGAACCAAGCCCTGCAGCCCTGGGGACAAATTGTCAAATGTGAGTCCTCCCACGTCTGACACAGCAAGTACAGGATCAGCCCCTAAACCTAGTGAGAAAACAATGTCCACCCCGGGCATATCAAAGGACACACAGCCACTGAACAGTAAACAGCAAAGCACCCAGACACATAGCACCCGAATGCCCAAAACCCAAGAGAAGACAGAGGAGAAAGCCAAAGGAAGTGCAAGCGCAGACAAAGTCGCCCCACAGAAACCTTCTGCCACGGAGCCATCCATGCTAAGCAGAGCCACAGAGACAGGTGAGCACCCTGTGAAAGGAGGGCTGAGCAGCAGTGATAATAAAGCAACTGAGACCACCAGGGGCAAAGGTCCCGCACCTCCGGTCCCAACGCAAGCTCCCACCCAAGCTGCTCCAACAACATCCACAGCCCTCGCCACTGCCGTCGCCACCAAACCCAGAGGAGAAAAGATGCATGGTCCTTCTAGCAGCTACCGCGGTGCCAGGGAGGACAGGGCTCACCTGGAGGCCCTGGAGGAGAACCCCATGTCCCCCTCGTCCACCTCCCCCTGCTCCGGTAAGACACGTCCGGTGTTCCCCGGGGACAAGGGAGGCTTTGTCACCCAGCTCACCAGTGTGGCCAAAACTGTGCTCGGGCCTATGAAGGGAAAAGACTCCCCCACACAGGAAGGAGTCAAAGGAAAAGACTCCCCGAAGGCGAATGAGGAGAGACGGGGTGTCCCTGCAGGAAAACCAGAGGCTTCGTCCGGAGGCGGTCGCCGAGGGGCCCAGACGGCATCCCCGTCGGGGGGAACAACTGGTCTGATCCAGTCCGATAAGGCGAACACACGGAGCTCCAAGCATCACTCATGATTTGGGAATACAGGACGAGCTTGGACTCTCCTACTCAATGCCTTTTTGGATTTGAAAGAATCCTGTAGCATCGTAATGCCACATATTGCTGACTGATGAAACTATAACATTAATGCCTAAAAAAAAAAAAAAAGAAACAATATACATATAAATAGATAAAAGAAGATATGAAGGAAGATGCATCAACTACTGTTCTCTGATGTGTGTAAATGGTGTTCTGTGTATGTACTATTCGGCACATTGTGTTGTATATAGTCAAAAAGCGTATGTCATAATGCATGTCCTACATTGTACATGAAAATGAAAGAGAATATTTAAAGAAAAAGATGAGAAACTATAAAACAGACCTTATGGTAGTGAACACTGTGAGCAACATGTCAGCAGAGCACCAACAACATTCTGTAACAGCATGTGATCAGGCAGGATTCTGTCCCGTTATTGACCATAACTAACACGCAGGCCATGTTGGTCTTGTTGTCATACTCAGCAGGGTGGGAAACCCCACCCTGGTAAGGTAAACGAGTCAACTGGCCTCCATGTGAATATTGGATAATTTTCACCATAAATGTAATCCTTTAAGTCTGTGTTCAGATTCAACCATTTAGTGCCATCTTTTAGTTTAGTTGAAAGGAGGAAAAATGCACAGCAAATTTCTTAACCACTCAGCTGCTAAAAGTGTTCTGGCTTAGTACTGTAGGTTGTGTGGTGTAGAAAAAGGCAACGCAAAAAGATGTGATTATCGGTTACAGTCCAGTGCTAACATGCCACAAACTAGTTTGACATCACATACCTGCTTGCAGAGACAAAGAATTAAAGGGTAAATCAGTCAGTTTGTTTCTGGTCTATTTAAGGGCTGAATTGTTGTTGAAAGGAGGTGGACTATTGGAACTTGCACAAGGACACTACGCAGATTTTGTGCTTTTGATGCCATTTTTGGTGTGTCCCTATTTAAAAAAAAAGTTTACATCGTGCTCAAGACAAGACAGCGGTCATGAGGGTTATGGCTTGTGTCGCAATAAGCCTGGCAAGCGGATTAGATTTTCAAGTTCTCTTTATTGACCTTTGTGAAATGTGCAATTATATAGCCTAGATTTGAAAGTGAATACATTAGTATTGAGATGTAGAGGAGTCTTTGTATGCATTCCTGTGAATCTGGTCAGACCGTGAAATACACAAAGAAGCATAATGAGACTAGCACTATAGGAAACTAGGCTAGCACCCATCATTCTCTCCCTCCCTTCCCTCCCTTCCATGTATGCAAAAGTAGCATTGTATAATGTAACGTGTGATGAAATGTGCCAGTGTTTTCATTTAGGGGTGAGGTGTTGTTTACGGTGATGTTTATAATGATAATATGCAATCCTAGTGTGCCCAGCTACAGTAGAATGGAAGTCCCACGTCAGGGATACAGTAGTCGGCTGTCCATTGACCCAGAACCAGGGTTACCTTAAGGCCCCAACAGACTGGGCAGATCCCGTGAGAGCATGAGCATGTCGGTGCCAAGATCATTGTTGTTTCCACAAACTCAAATGATCTTGATGCTGAGACCAGATTCAGAGTCAGACCTATGTTATGCTGCCATCTTGTGGTCAGTAACACATTTACTGATAACCAATCTGGGAACCCATCATCAAAAGAAAGGGAAAAACAACGCCCTCTCTGTTTCTGTTCTTACATCCCAACAAAAAACATGGGCTGAAAATCATCAACTGTATTTACTGATAACTAATCTACATTTGTGGAGAACCCTAATTCCTGCACATATTTACATTTTTGTATTAATTTGGATGTAACATTATATCATCTTTTTTTTTACTCGTTCTCAAAACCAGTTGAATTTCCTGGACAGTCTTAGCTGATATCAAATCAGATAAGACTCATACTCATTCGATCCATGATGCTGTGTGCATTTTAACAGAAGAAAGTCATGTTTAAATGCCTGTGTGTCTTTGTGTGTGCGCTGAGGTGTGGAAATTGCACTTTAATTTGTGTCAAATATGTTTATTTATTTTTTAATCTATTTATTATACTTTTTCATTTATTCAAAGTTTTATGTCAGTGGTTGGTTCACCTTTGCTTTGCTACTCAGTTACATTTGAAATCTCTTAATTTATTGTATATCTAAAACTGAGAGAATCTACCAAATCTGTGTGGTTGACCTATTTTGTGCTGGGTTACTTCTGCCATTCCATAAAACTGAGAGTTGCAATATTACTGTTATGTCCATTTTTCTCTTAGTGTATGACTTTTATATCACAATTATCTCTCTCACTGCTGTCCAATATATCACATGCTCCAGTCACTGTTGTGAAAACCTAATGCAAAAGAAGAGCCCATAGTGCAAATGTAATAAAATACAGAGAAACAATGTCTTGTATGTCTTATTTATATTGTATACTGAAAACAGACAACTTTATTTTTATTTTGAAAATAAATAAAGCATTTTCTTTTTATGATGGAATGGATTCATATTACAACTAGAATTAATCCTAGATTACAACTGATTGATTGAATACTTTATTAACTTGTAGATCTAGTCTGTTTTCACAACTTCTAAAACATTTGTTTTCTCATTTGGAATTTCTTAGACATTTCATTTATTCATGAAATTACTTTAAAACATCTTTGAATTTGTTGTTAATCAATGAATGTTTTGAAATAATGACAAACTAAATGTAGGAAACAAAAAATAAAGGGACCCATAAAAAATGTGTCTGCGACCGATAAATGGGTCCCGATCCACTGTTTGGGAACCAGTGGGCAAATATGATTGGTCCTCTATTGACCAATCGCAGTACATGTACACGTTGTTATGAAGTGGACAGGAAGTAAGCGCTTCTTAATCATAGAGTTATAAGAAAGGTTCTTAATCTTGTTAAACCAGACGAGTAGCAACTAGCAAGTACTCGTCGTATGTCAGTCAAAATAACACAAGTAATACAAGGCTGATCTGTCAACAGGTCACGACGAATAAATGACAACGGTCGAATGAAGGTAAGATGGACTAAGTATTTTAACTTTTAGCTTCGTTTCTGGTGGTGCTGCTGCGACGTCTGATTTCCATAACACAGTACTGTATAAACTGACGTGAAGTCATACTCATAATGGGATGTACAAGAGACAGCAAACACATTTTATCGAGCTATTTTTAATGTACTAAGCTTGGTCTACTTTGTCACACATTGTTTCGGAGCGAGGGTTCCTCCTGTGTTCCAAACATATCTTTGGTAGGCTGTTGATTTCCTTCTGCATTGCGATTTTTTTATATAAATAAGATAAACTGTTAAAGCTTTCTTGTCCTGGTTAAGTTAGTTATAAAATGTATGACATTTTTGACTGATGGTTTAATTACTGAATGTCTAGGCTACTGCTAAATAATTGAAAGAATGAATGTAAGGAAATGATATGTCTCTGTCTCTGATACCAATCTGCAGTTTATGTTATATCCATCACAAACATTGAATTGTATTTACAGAGGCCCTCATATTTGTTAATTTTATATTTCAAAATAATAAATTAGTGAATTATTGTCCTTCAGTCGATCAGTCTATAAAATGAATTAAAACTAGTCCCCAGCATGATAGTTTCCAGGCTCCTGTGATCTGTTGTCCAAATATTTTGACACTGTTTGCTTTTTCTCACTGTATGTGAGGGAACTGAGGATATATATATATATATATATATATATATATATATATATATATATATATATATATAAAAATCTAAAATACAGAAACTGTCATCAGCTTCAGGTAAACAATAATACAATTTTGTGTAGCCTTTTTTCTTTAATGACCTTGTTACAGTAAATTATACCTCTATTAATGTTGAATTGTATACTTGTGTTTTGTTTAAAATAACACACACACACACACACACACACACACACACACGCGCGCGCAAACACACCTACTGTAGACTACAGTAGGTGTTGCATACAAAAGTTTCTCTAGTCACACGGTGCTAATCACACGGCTTCACTGCTTCCACAAAGACATGGTCAATTATTTACTGTCATGGTTCACATTAGGCCCTGTCTGTACACAGACTACACACTGTTCAACAGGGCTGTGCAGATGGAACCGGTTTTAGGTCCCAAATTCTAATACCACACCCACATATGTATCAGACTGTAACACATACCAGAAGTACATGCAGTGTGAGGAAGTACAGATAGCATCTAGCCACAGTTGCTCTTGTTCTCCTTTGCCTCTGCACAGGTTACTATGTCAATAAGCAACATTTCTCCACAGTCGGGGTCTGTCATCCAACCACAGTTATGAATCCCATCTGCCCGTCGTCCTCTCCCTGTGAGGGCCTGTCCACAGAGGAGGACATCACAGATGACTGGCTACTCCTTTCCACTGACTCTATGGCGCCCCAATGCTTTGAAGAGTGCAGGGATGATGAACAGGGGCGAGAGGAAATGGGCAAACTCAAATCCAAGCTAATGTCGGCATGGAACAGTGTAAAATATGGTGTGTTTACCTACGTTCTAAACTGCTGCTGTGTTGTTTTTGCAAGAGTGCCGCTCCCTGTTTCTTTTTCAGAGTTTTGCTACCTTTTTCTACCCCAGGTTGGCGGCCTTTGAAACAGAAATCCCGCTTCAAAAAAAGTTCTCCTGTGACGATGCTTGGACATTCGTACTTGCTCAGTAATCAAGGTGAGACCTGTCTCATTTTAATTTAGACAGTTCCTGGAATAAACTATTTATTTTCAATTGAGAAGGAATAGGACCTTCCTAATGTGTAACTAACTGCAGCACACCTGAACCACCCAAAGAGCACTGGTATACTCAACTGACAACGCAACTGAGACCCATCTGCGCTTCAACACCCTTGTCTTCAGGCCAGGGTTCTGTCATTTATGAGTGAGGTTCTGTTCTGTGTTTGTGTCAGTGGAGAGAGAGCGTTTCCGTCGATCTTTTTCATCTCTCCCATGGCTGACGTACAGACGGGGTTTCCTGCCTCTGTCTGGCACCGCCCTGACCACAGACGGAGGCTGGGGGTGTGTTCTGCGTACTGGACAGATGCTACTGGCACAGGGCCTGCTGTTACACCTGCTGCCCTCAGGTGTGCACAGACATACACAGACCACAATATCTAGTAACAAACTACATTTTTTTAGGCTGTGAAATACACAGAGGTAGTATACTTGTAGGTTACTCTGATGTCCAAGGGTGTTTTTGTAAGTATTTGTGAAAATTAGCAACTCCAAAGCCAGAACCTAGAAAGAGACGATAAGAGATTAGTGGAACATTAGGTGTTAATGGCCCTCTGCATTGGTGGGGCATAGCACTTGATGGGATAAATTGTGTTTTAAGACAGTTAAATGTCAGGAAAAATTAATGCCAAATCAAATTGTCCTCATCAGTAGAAATAAACCTGGCCACAGAAAGTTATCATTCGCTGACTGCTGACTGCTTTAACCCTCTAAGGCCCGCATTAAGAAATACTTGAAATAAAAAATTGAAAAAAATCAGATGGTGTTGTAGGAGTCCTATTAAGAGGAAAATGTAATGTTTTTTTCAAAAAAATGTTTTTGTAAGATTTTATAGCCATAAATCAAAAATCATAAATCATGCTCTAATTTACATATGGGGGATATTTTTCACAATAATAACATATGTACATGTTCTAGACATTCTAATGATCACCCAAAAAAATAGTACAGGCATTTTACTTATGTTTTTGTGAGGTATAGCTTCCATGAAAAAGTGAGATGTTGTTCGTCAAAACTCTGGAATTTCAGCGGGTGTGGCGGGTGTGAATGTCAGCCCCTGTGGGGGGTATTTATATGCAAATATTGTGGCCAATGGCATTGTAATACTAAACAATAGAATCCAATGGTGGTGTTTAGGTGGTAGGGGGAGCTAAAATAAAATGATTTAAACCTTTTTTTGGATAAAATACAAACGTTGTAATATTACAACCGTGGGCCTTAGAGGGTTAAAATGTATTTCTTTACCATTTCATTCCTAGGGTGGACCTGGTCTTTGAGTCACCATGGGGTCAGAGATGACATTGATCTCAAAGAGTCTCGGCCAGTAGAAAGTGGATGGATGGCACCTCGAAGGAGGGGTCGGAAAATGAGCCTGGGCTCCCTACCAGACACACAGGTTCAAACACAGGAGGCGACACACAGACGGGTGATGTCCTGGTTTGGGGACAACCCCACAGCCCCCTTTGGAGTGCACCGGTTGGTGGAGCTGGGGAAAAGCTCAGGGAAGAAGGCTGGTGACTGGTATGGCCCCTCTATCGTGGCACACATGCTCTGGTGAGACTGACCTTCAACCTTGCTTAGTGTCACTAGACTGGTGCACCAGCCTACTCAGGAACTCAGTCGGGAATGCATCGTTTGGTTATACCAAAATCTTTTAATATATGAAGATAGTGCAACCTCATTGGATCCACTAGAGTGTGACATGGTACACAAAGCCTCCAAATAGCCTCCTGGGCGCTGGCTCTGACGGCAAATCTCGCGAATGTCCTGTTTTCTGTTGCTGTAGATCCTGAGAGAGTGTGTTGCAAGTTCCTTTTTTTGTCGCTGAAAAAATTACTTTAATATGACAATTTTGTTAATATTATGTGGCGTGTGACGATCAGGTCCAATATTTAGTTCAGTGACCATGGAGCAAAATAATAGTTCAGAAACTCACCTTAGCTCTCTCATTGGAAATGAATTGACTCCAAACCTACTTCTGCCTCCTAAAAAGGTATCCACCTACGTCACACAGATACAGGAAGTAAACCGGAATTGCCACCTCTTGCTATTCCCCTCTTGGGTTATACCCAGAGTACTCCGTGCAATACCTATGATCCTAGATTACTATTTCTATGCATTTATTTTGAACCTACGTACCTTGTGTTGTCCTTGCTTTCTGTATCGCTCTGGATTAAGACTAGAGTGTCTGCTAAATGCCTAAATTGTAAATTGTGTACTCTTTTGAGGTACAATATGGTCCTTTAGTAATGCAGGATAACCTTTTGTTTCAGTAAAGCTGTGACTGCGTCTGCTGACCTTCCCACTCCAACAGTTTATGTTGCACAGGACTGCACCAGTGAGTGCCTTTCTCACTTTTAATTTAGTCTGCAGTAGCATATACTGTATCACCATCCCTAAAAACCACACAGTCCCTGCCACTACACAGTAAAATGTATTTACAAATGGATACATTGACACAGTGACAAATACAGGGATTAAAAACACTATAATGAGAATTAAACACTTACATAAGTTCTATAATAGACAATTGACAATCAGTCTAAACCTATTCATTGCCTATTTATACTCTGGATAGCCAAATTGTCATGTGAAGCTTGACCAATCCTCATGCTTGCATACGGGCATATCAGACAGACATTCTGTGGATTAGTAATATCTGCTAATAGTCAGGTCCACTATGTATTTTTGTTGGATTTTTGTGGAGATTAGTAAAACTATACATTTCTGGAATCTTCAGAGCATGGGGAATCCAAAAATCTTTGTTTGCATTTGCACAGACACCTGCAAAGCCGCCATTTTGGACGTTCAAAATGGCCGACATAAAATACATAATTTGTGCTATCTTGGCTTCTAGACAACCTAGAAACCTAATTAAACATGCCAATCCTATGTTTTCTGGGTCAAGGAATCGACTGAGTAAATGATGGGTGTAAAATTTTCCGGACCCCCACCCCCTTTCTGGGGATTATCTATTTTGGGACCTCCCAGAACAGTACGCCAGCCAGTTAATGTCTGATTGTCATAATATTAGCGTTTTGTAGGTTTTAAAACATCCTGAGTTCATTCATTAGACTTTTAAAGTAGCCAGAATAACCGTTCTGACTTTTGGTTGGGGTCTTTCCTAACCTGGGACCCCTCAGACAGACCCCTGAGCCTATCTCAGTAATCGCTCTGCTCCTGCTCCAGAACAATGTTAAATTAGATCATAATTGAAGCATAAAAGTTGTTGTAGCTGTGCTCTGAAAACAAAAATGAGTAAGCAAAATACAAGGGGTCTTCCTCAGGGGGTCCGGGACCCCTGGGGGGTCCTCAGAGTTACTACAGAGGGCCCACCAAATCTTGATGAATGAATGAATGAATGAAACTTTATTTGTATAGCACCCTTCATACAAAAATGCAGCTCAGAGTGCTTCACACAACAAGATATAAAAACAAAGCAGCAATAATGACAATACAGCAAGACAAAGTAAATAAAACATTATAGACTCAGCAAATAACAGCAATAACAATAAAGTAGTAAAAGGCAAAACAAAACAGTTAAGCTAGGGTAGGATTATTTAAAAGCAATAGAAAATAAATAAGTCTTGAGTTGAGACTTAAAGTTGTCCACCGAGGTTGACTGCCTTAAATATAATGGGAGGCGGTTCCAGGCCGTCGGCCCATAGAAACAAAAAGCAGCCTCACCGTGTTTTCTAATTTTCATTTGTAAGCTAGGGATTTCAAGTAGGTCAGCACTAGCGGACCTAAGGGGACGGCCAGGAACATATCTATTCAGACAGTCATCGAGATAGGAGGGTGCCAGGCCATTAAGGGCTTAAAAAACCAGTAGAAGAATTTTAAAGTCTATTCTAAAGGCAACCGGAAGCCAATGCAGCGAAGCCAAAACTGGAGTGATATGCTCCCTCATCTTAGTTCTTGTTAAAACTCTTGATGGGAAAGGATTTTCTTTTTTACATTTGAAACTTTATGTTTTTATGTATCCTGGGATTATGTATCGTACTTCGATGATTTATTAGTATTCTCAGTATTATTTATACAATTTGTGTGTTAGACAGTTATAGTTGACAGGTGTTACTGCAGGGATTAAGGTATTGCAACTTCTCACTTTGGGTGTGCAGACTAACCTGTCCATTTATTGCACTGCACTCACACTGACACAACACACACACACACACACACACACACACACACACACACACACACACACACACACACACACACACACACACACACACCTCTTTGTTAATCGTCACCCCAAACCCTCACCCTATCCTCTTAAAGAGCTCATGGTCAATTATGCCCAAAGAGATTCACTGCAATACTGTACATGTCCTCCCTAATTGTGTTGACAGTCTCCACCATAGCATTTGCAGGGAGGAGTGCAGCCTGCTTTGCAGCCAAATGTGATGGGCTCAAGTACTGCCTTTGGAGCAGGGAGGGCAAGACACCTGACTGGAACATACCCTCCACTCTCTAAATGCCATCTATGTCCTTCGATTGATCGAAGCTTGGGGCAATTTGTCAGGTATGACAAAGTAGGCATCATAATACAATACCTTCATCAAGGGACATGATTTTGTGGAAGTGCACACACATGAAGAGGCTGATACCCTGATTCCTCATCAAGTCCTTGCCTCTGCGGCTTATGGTGCTTTGCAAGACATATGTGTTTGGTCACCCGACACCGACGTCCTCCACCAATGGAAATAGATATATTCAAGCAAATTCAAGTTATTGGATGTCACAAATGTCAAGGGTTCCTTGGCCTACACAATTTTTCTGGTGCTGGCTGGGGAAGAGCATTTGTTGGAATCTCCAAAAAGACATGGGTCAATGCCTACTTGAAGCCTGATGATGATGACCAAGTCATTAACCACTTCAAGGACCTTGGCAAGGGTTCCATTCCTCCTGAGCTTATTATCGGTGAGCTTCCATCAACATTGCAGTCATTGAAGCATTTTGCATGCCATGTTTACAGTTCAAAAGGTCCAACAACCCTGCCATTTCTCAGATGGGAACTATTTCTGTCAAATAACTTTGAGGGTGAGATGCTACCTCCAACTCGTGCTGCACTGCTACCACATATCCTCCGTGCCAACTACGTCACAATGCGGGATAAATCATACCTGACAAATTGCCCTGAGCTTCAATAGATGGTTGCAAGGGACGGTGCAGCTGCTCACTCCATGGTGAAGACTGTGTCAACACTATTAGGTTGGACATTGAAGATGACAATGATGAAGACAATAGATCTGAAATGACTGCATTGTAGTGAATCTTTTTGGGCATAATTGACCATGGGCTCTTTAAGAGGATAGGGTGAGGGTTTTGGGGTGACAATAACAAAGAGGTGTGTGTGTGTGTGTGTGTGTGTGTGTGTGTGTGTGTGTGTGTGTGTGTGTGTGTGTGTGTGTGTGTGTGTGTGTGTGTGTGTGTGTGTGTGTGTGTGTGTGTGTGTGTGTGTGGTGTCAGTGTGAGAGCAGTGTAATAAATGGGCACGTTGTTCTGCACTCTCAAAGTGAGAAGTTGCAATACCTTCATTATGTCAAATGGGGTCTGGCCCTTGCCCTTCCCCTGTTCTACCACACTTTGCTCACGCCCTCCCCTCCTGTGAACCTGATTGTCAATCTGAACTCCTCCCGGCTTCACAGCTGTGAGCTGTTGCCGGATAACTACCTAGTTGTCCATAAAAGGGATTTGGTTCCCCTGGCATCACAGGGATCTCCATATATGGGCATAAAGGGGATTTGGTTCCCCTGACATCACAGTGATGTCAGAGCAGAATGTCAACAACCAAAAAGCGTTACCCGTCCAGATAGACAGTCAGATACGGTCAAGATGTGACGGTTCTGATAGTAAACTGCAACCTATGATCGCAAACTCCGACCTATGGTCGCAATAAACCCAGGATACATAAAAACATTCAAAGTATCAGTTTCAAATGTGAAAAAAAAAAGATCCCATCAAGATTTGGCGGGCCCCCTGTAGTAACTCTGAGGACCCAGCAGGGGTCCCGGACCCTCTATGGAAGACCCCTGGTATTTGCTACTACACATTTTTGTTTTCAGAGCCCAGCTACAACAACTTTTATGCTTCAATTATGATCTAATTTAACATTGTTCTGGAGCAGTAGCAGAGCGATTACTGAGATAGGCTCAGGGGTCTGTCTAGGGGGTCCCAGGTGAGGAAAGACCCCAACCAAAAGTCAGAAAGGTTATTCTGGCTGCTTTAAAAGTCTAATAAATGAACTCAGGATGTTGTAAAACCTACAAAACAAATCTAATATTATGAAAATCGGAGATTAACTGGCTGGGGTACTGTTCTGGGAGGTCCCAAAATAGATAACCCCCTGAAAGGGGGTGGGGGTCCAGAACATTTTACATCCATCATTCATTCATTCATTCGATTCCTTGGCCCAGAAAACATAGGATTAGCATGTTTAATTAAGTTTCTAGGTTGTCTAGAAGCCAAGATAGCACAAATTATGTATTTTATGTCAGCCATTTTGAACGTCCAAAATGGCGGCTTTGCAGGTATCTGTGCAAATGCAAACAAAGATTTTTGGATTCCCCATGCTCTGAAGATTCCAAAAATGTATAGTTTTACAAATCTCCAAAAAATTCCAACGAATAAACCTTTATTAACATAGTGAACCTGACTATAAGTTGTACCTGAACCCCATCTAACCACCATACTTTGTTGTTTTTAAAATGGTCCCGGTTGTCGCTGCCCCCTTGCAGTTTACAAAGAGGACGTGAGAGCAGTGTGTGAGCGGCATCACGCTGGCTCAAGAGGAACCAGTCAGCCCTGGAGGTCAGTCATCATCCTGGTTCCTGTACGTCTGGGAGGAAAAGACCTCAACCCCGACTACATTGCATGTGTCAAGGTAACACAATCTCATGTGTAGAGCCCGACCGACATTTATGCAGCCGACTTCTTTAAACTTGAAATTCTATATTTTTTAAATAGTCAATCTACAAGCTCACGGCGTGTCATGTTGTGACCTTGTAGATGTATTTTTTAATACTGTAAATATATATTTTTATTGGGCTTAAAGGGATAGTTTACCCATCGATTACTCACCCCATGGAGACGTGAATTCATGGATTTTTTTGTTTTTGTCTCATTCCTAAGCCAATAATTTGATGATAAGCAGTGGTTCCCTATGGAGACACAAAGAGCCTGCTTTGTTCCCTATGGAGACACATCGAGTCTCCTCAAATTATTGGCTTAGGAATGCTACAAAAACTAAGAGATATCCATGAATTCTAGTCTCCATGGGGTGAGTAATCGATAGAAAAAGTCATTTTGAGGGTGAACTATCACAGTTTATGTGTGTACTTTATATTTGCTTGTTTTCTTGTTCATAATTAAAGTTACATTTATTTTTTCATATATTGAAGTTTAATATATACTTAAAAAAAGGTATGTGATATTTCTTCAAATACGATTATTTGGGGGGGGGGGTCACAGCCTGAAAAGGAAATGTGTATTGTATGTACTTTTTGGGAGAAACTAGGATAGTCTAAAATGGAGAATAAGGGTATAGGGAATGGACTGCAGCGCACAAACAATATCTAACCATTCCATATTTCTTATTCCATAGAATCTCTTGGCATTAGAAGGCTGCATCGGTATCATTGGCGGCAAACCAAAGCACTCCCTGTTCTTTGTTGGTTTCCAAGGTATGTGTGTACATTTGTTTGTCTGTCTGTCTACAATTTACAATTTACAATTCAGGAATTTAGCAGACGCTCTTAATCCAGAGCGACTTAAAGGACAACTCCACACTAAATAACATCTAGGCTCATTTTCCTACTTATATTGATCCCAAAAGACTGTCCATGGGGTCTATTAGGCAGAAATGCTCCTGTTGTCCAGTTTCCCAGCATAGCAGAACCCAGCATCCCTCATAGATTAGAGTGGAGCCCATAAGCCTATCACTTTTACACAATTTGTTGGCCTCAAAAGTGATTTTCATTTTTCATGAATGTGTTACTAGTTGTCTTTACTAACACATCCATGCCTTGGTTGTCCAACACAAGCTGCCATAGTCTTGTAAATCATGTTTTCATGGTGAATATTCGGCACATTGCCAATCAAAGTGTCTGTACTGGCCAATCACAGCTTTTCCGGGACTTGGCAAAACACAGAACAGCCCAACATCTGTTTAGCAGACTACGGCGGCTTGTGTGGGACGAACAAGGCTTGGATGAGTTTGTAATGACAACTAGTTAATAAACAATATCACTTTTGACTGCAACAAATAGCATAAATCGATAGGCTCATGGGCTCCACTCTAAGCTATGGGGGCTGCTGGGTAATATAACCTGCTGTACCCAAATAAATACATTATATTTAACATAATAACTAGTAATCTAAAATCATAGGTAAACCAAGACCCTATCAGTTTAACTGTAGAATAACCAAAAAGAATGACCTAGTATCAGTCTACATAACATGTTATCTAAATTAAAATTTCGTCTTTGCATAAGTCTGCAAGGTCGTCAAGGCTAGTGCTACAGTTAAGTGCTGCCTGTGGACGCAGCTACACAATCCCACATAGCATGTAAATAAATACACACACACTAGTCCTGTGCCCGGGGGTGTCCTCGATGAGGGATTGAATGTAGGAGTCTCAGAAGTAATGTTGGAGAACCCAGACTGCTGCCCGTTGGGCAGAATAGTCATCATCGATGTCCAGTTGTGTGTCCAGTTGTGCAATACCTGTTGTATCCGTCTGTCTGGTTGGCACTCTTTTATACCGATAATATATGGTGTTCCATGTCCAGGCCAGTCTGTGATGTTATCTCCAAATTTGGGCACTGTAGTGATGTCAGTCAGTGATGTCAGTTGGGCATTGTTACCATGGTGGCAACACTTTTTAGTATCAGTGATGTCAGCATGCAGACATACGGTCAGACAGCGGACAGACATTCGGTAAATTAATAATTAGATATAAACACATTTAAATAGATTATACACAGCTACTGCGCAGCCAGTACATACATAATGGATCATATTTAGATAGGAACCATGCACACAGTACATTCAGGCACCTAAAAGTGTCTTAATATTGTTGCTACACTTAATCTTCTTTTTTTTTTTTTTTTTTTTTACTGCTGCTATAATGTTGAGGAACCAAAACCAAAGCATTTTACTCATGTGCACGTATACTGTATATGATGTAGCAATAATAGATTATATTGAATCTTAATTGGTAATGTTGGTGTAATTATGTTCAGTTATGTACTGTCAGAGTTGTCACTCTGGTTTCCTCTGGCTTCCCCTTGGAGGTAGGAGAAAGTGCCATTGTCTAAATGGGACTACCTCTTCCTTTGGTGTGTTGCCCAGGTTGCGCCTAAACCATTTAACTTCACACAAACTATGCCTAAACCTAACCTTGACCATAACCTCACAGAAAGTATGCCTAACCTAACCTCAAAACCCTGTCCACCTGGGCAAAACACTGGGAAAAGAGTCTCTGTTTTATGCAATTTGCCTGACAGTTGATAGCCGTGGGAAATAAGACACTGAGGAACCTTGATAGACAAATTATAGGTGTGTGTGTGTGTGTGTGTGTGTGTGTGTGTGTGTGTGTGTGTGTGTGTGTGTGTGTGTGTGTGTGTGTGTGTGTGTGTGTGTGTGTGTGTGTGTGTGTGTGTGTGTGTGTGTGTGTCTAGATTGATTGAATAATTTATTACTCAATGGACCTACTTCATGTATTCAATTCATCAACATACACAATAATTCATATCATCAACAAATACATACCCTATGTGTACTAAAGAGATGGGACATTTTAATTGACTTTAGGGACATTTTAATTGACTTGTGTGTGTGTGTGTGTGTGTGTGTGTGTGTGTGTGTGTGTGTGTGTGTGTGTGTGTGTGTGTGTGTGTGTGTGTGTGTGTGTGTGTGTGTGTGTGTGTGTGTGTGTGTGTAAGAACGGGTATGGAAATTATTATCCTCTGCGCTTACGTGAGACCTCATTTGCACTTAACTTCTCTCTCTTCAAACACCTCTTGCAGTCGTTTCACTGCAAGTATCCCCGGAAAATGGGATTCACTCGCATGGACCCCAGCTGTACGTTTGGTTTCTATGCCAAGGACCAGAAGGACTTTGAGTCACTGTGCTCAGCTATCATTGCAGTATGTAAAATTATACTCTATGTGTGTAGCTTTGACTGGATAATATATATAATATATATATTTTTTTGTGATTGTTTGTTTGGTTTTTCATATACCTCTATATTGCCAGGAAGCAACTGATATTAATAACTAATAACTGACTGACTTAACATCGCTTCAGTCATATGCTTCTTGTTTATTAGACTTTTATAAAAACATTTATTGACTTAAATTCACCACATTAAACCTGGTGTCAATAATGCTGGGCAAATGTTTTTTTCCAATTCCCAAAAATTGTTAAAATGTCAGTATTTTTGGTTGATCAGGGGTGGGCACCTTTGATGATGGAGAGGGTTAGGGTTTTCACACTCACTCCAGAGGGCCACAATGCATATACAGTCAATTAGCCTACAATCAAAAAAAGACTAGTACTAGTCATTAAGCTACTAATATAGACTGAAGTAATTAAAGCATGTCATGTTTGCATGTTTGGAATTGTAACAGCTGTCTTTTAAAACATTTGGAAAGCAAAGAATGGAAGCATGAATTTATTTTGTATTTATATTCTTTGCTTCCCTCAAGGCTCTGTCAACATCTCCAGAGCAGTACCCCATGTTCACATTCGCAGAAGGTCACAGCCCTCCTGGCTGGGAGTTGGGGAAAGATGCTACTCCCACAAACATCACCAGTATCGTGAGGAAGGAGCATCGGAGACAAGCCAACGCCAGGAATAGTATGGATGAGTTTGTTCTATTATGAACTGCGACAGACAACCGTCACTCGCTGGCATAAAAGTGATCTTTGTCTTCAGCTGACACACGGAACAGAGCTTTTTGTGGCAAGTTCTGGCAACTACTGACTGAGCTCAAGAACCGAGGGACGTGTGTCAGTTTCCACAAGCAAGACCCCAAAGGGGAGATCTCTGTAAAAAATATATTGTGAGCCAAGAACAATTTTATATTTTATTTATTGCTGTTTTGATCACTTTTTTATTTGTTTTTTATTTATTATTTTAGGTTCTTAGGTGAATAAGGCTTTTAATCAGAATACAGTTTTTTTTTTATTCCATTTCTATCTATTATGAGTGCACTATTACACAATTCTGTCCAAAGATTCTGATTATTTAGTCAACATAAAGGTCCCCTTTCTTGGAAATAATTTTGTGGTTGTTCACCTCATTCAAACAAATTCATTTCTCCTGTAGACAATGAAGAAAGTGTCATACTCCGGGGTAGTCAGTGGACCATGGGTTGATGTCATGTGACAGGATGTGCTGTGTTTGAATGGATTAGGAAATTGGATGCCTTTGGCCGTATGACTTGCACTTTTTTAAATATAGTTTCAAAATATAGTGAAATGGTATGAGAATACTGTTATTACATGTAAGTCAAGTTTACTCAATTTTAGGTAGTCAAAGGTCCACATGAATAAACATTTTATAAATGCTAAATGTCTCATGTAATGACTATTCACCATATTCCTGGCCCCGCCCCCGGCTTCCTGTTCATATCCTGAAAGAAAATAATAAACATAATTTGGTTTCCTGTGTCCTTGCATTAAAGTGTCAGTAGAGGCGCTCTGGGCTCTGGGCTCTGAATGAACCGGTGTTGCCACGTCTGCTTATAATAAGCAATTTGTGTAGTTGTTTACTGGACTTACTTTCTAATATTTTTTAAACCAGTGGTTCCCAAATCTTTTCATATCAAGGACCCCAGATTAACATATTTGTCCACATTTGTCCAATGTGTCGCAATGTGACACATTGTGAGCTTGCCGATCTGCTATTTTCAAATGTAAATGTAAAGTAGTAAAACTGAACCTAGTTAATTGTTTTAACCTTGTACATGCTTTAAGACCGAAATAAAATCTATTCGTTCATTCAATCATTCAGCTTGAGCATGGGGTGTCAGCAGACAACTTCCCAGGCCTTCAACAAGATTCAACGCCAACGACTCCTTCGTCTGCAGATTTCCTGGTCTTCATGTCCACTGTGAAGGATCATGTCTCATTTAGACATAATACACTTGGGAGCTGGTTCGTGCAGTCTGTGTGCACACAGCTATATGAAGGCTGTCGCAGGGCTTATTATTCATAGACCTGGCCGCTTGTTTCTTTGGCAATATCTGGCAACAGACAATTCCCTGTCACTTCCGCGACCGAGTATTTCCCGGTGAACCTAAGCGCAAAGGTGGGGGCCAATGGGCAAGGAGGGTTGCGAGCTTATGAGAAACAACTAAAATAAGACCTTAAAACCTGGCGAAAACAGTTGTGTGCATTAGCGCAAGATAACGATAAAGGAAACCGTTAAATGGAGAACATTAAATTAACTTCTGAAAAGCCTACACCATAGATATAGGTCTATATATATGGCCTACACGGCCTTAAAACATGGCAAAAACAGTTGCGTGCATTAGCCCAAGATTAGATGAGGATAAAGGAAATCATTAAATGGAAAACATTAAATTAACTTCTGAAAAGGCTTATAAGCCTAATAGCCTACTAAAAACGAGTGAACCGCGATCTTGCCACACGAATAATTGTGGTTGTAATTTGTAAACAATAACAGACAATATAAATCTTTATGCCTCATTCACACTACAGATATATAGTTGAACGTTTAGCTTGGTAATTCAATGTAATCTCAATGGAAACCAGCTTTAAAGCTTTCAAAGCTTTGTTTGGAGCATCTCCTGCATCTTTAAAGCTGGTTTCCATTGAGATTACATTGATTGAATTACCAAGCAAAACGTTCAACTATATATCTGTAGTGTGAATGAGGCATTAGTCTAGTTTTGGGAAGAAAAGGATATCATCGGCCGAAATAACTTTTAAATATCTTGCAATTGGCGACGAGTCTCTTACTAAATCGGCAAGAGTGCCTCTCAGTCTCAATATCTGGTGCGTGTTCCCCACACTCCCAAGCCCCCACCGTTGCGCTTAGGTTCACCGGGAAATACTCGGTCGCGTCACTTCCTTACTTGGGATCTCTTGTTCTTAGACTTGGGAGGAAGTGAAAAGATGTTTTTGAAGCAGCACAAAGAGAAAAACTCTCTATCGCCCTCTGTAAAAGAAAATGGCAGCCTCCATAGAGAGGGCCAGGAATATGGTGAATAAACTGGTATGAAAAGGCATTTAAAGCTATTTGCATTTGTTATTGTTTTGCTTTGCTGAATTTAGGCCCCCGGTCTGCCATATTGCTGGAAATACAAATGGGCATGATACCGGAGTTCAGGCAGCACCAGTTGCACACAGAACCTGCTGTGTTTAGCGAGCCTCCCACAGTAGTAATGTATCAGTCTACTAGGGCCTCACCGGGTCATCCTGGTCATTGGGGAGCGT
The DNA here is from genome assembly GCF_963921795.1 of Nannobrachium achirus. Classification (NCBI taxonomy): domain Eukaryota; kingdom Metazoa; phylum Chordata; class Actinopteri; order Myctophiformes; family Myctophidae; genus Nannobrachium; species Nannobrachium achirus. The sequence continues at coordinate 22,961,954 of NC_137813.1, read as the reverse complement.
TCCTTCCCTGGCCACTCATCTCTGTCTGAAGCACTTGTGGAGGCCCTTAGCAGAGCCACCTCTTGGCTCATATTCAGCCAATGCAGGTCAAACTGCTTTGCCTTTGCTCGGAACACTTGGAGAAAGAACTCTGGCTTGCATCCTGTCCTTGATGATGTCATCCAGGGGGGGTGATATTCTGGGCGGTGTGCGATCTGAGTTGTACATGGGCTAGTTAGTTCCTCACGTTCTAGTCTAAGCAAGGCACCTTCATGCCTCTATGATTGCCTGCCTAGATATGTTCCAAACCGCCCCCTCAGGTCTTCTAGTGCTGACCTCCTCGAAGCATTCTGCTTCGACGGGCAGACGGCAATTACTGACAACATTGTTTGGAGCTGTTTTAATTGCCTAAGTGATTTATTCAAACTAGGAACATTATACATTCAGAATGCCTACAAGTGCATTCTGCTTCACTTGGCACTGCCAGGCCAACCTCAAATATGTTTTTAATCCTGGCAGTCCAAGATGGAGAGGTTTATCTTATGTACAGTACATGATAATGGCTGTGTTAGCATTAAACACCTATAGTCCATCAAGTGTTGGCGTCTTTAAATCAGAATCAGATTATATATTATAAAATCATACAGTGGTGTTGGACTTCTTACAAAGTCATTATTGCATTATTATGAGGCACTTCCTTCTGGTCCTCCGCAGATAAGCAGGCGCACAGGATGGCAAGAACTGTTCCTTACCCTGAAGGCTGTAGTGAATATGTACCCAAGAGTTTGAGCAGAGAAGTCACACCTCTAAGGTCACTGGGCGGCCTATCACATGGTATCTCCACTGGGTGGCAAAGCAGGGGAGAGACATTTCCAAACAGCAGTCCTCCCTGACAGGGGCGTCACACCAAATTCTGGGTACAAGGATTCACTGCGGGCCCCCCATGAATGTTAACTATTGAAAAACAGCAGATATACAAGCTCACAGCGCGGCACCGAGTGCCGCGCTGCGAGCTTGTAGATCTGCTATTTTTGAAAAATGGTGAAAATGTGTGCCAAGAAACCTATGTTTCCATGTCAGTGATGCTCAAACTTTTTCATGTGAAGGACCCCCCCATCTCAAAATATTTAGTTCCAGGGACCCCCCAGAACATTTTTGTTACAAATGCACATTTTCACGACTTTTCAAAAATAGCAGATCTACAAGCTCGCAGCGCGGCACTCTGTGCCGCGCTGTGAGCTTGTATATCTGCTATTTTTCAATAGCTAAAGTTACTAGGGCCCCTCCACCTTGGGCCCTAGTAACTCAGTCCCACTTTCCTACCCCTTGTGACGCCCCTGCTCCCTGATCAGATGATCTCTGTGACATTCTTTTCTGCCAGCAAGCTGAGCATGGGACTCTGATGATTGAGACTTCCCTCTGGTGCTTAAAGCCAGTAAGCCACCAAAGTCAGCCACCTGACCTTACCTGACTTATTTGGATCATTCAGAAGTCAAGTTGCCGGCCAGTGGCCATACAGCCACATACAACAGTAGACCTACAGGACATGCTCTCATGTACCCAGGCAGGCAGATACAGTAGAGTCATACTTGGCTGATTATTTAATTTCATATATTACACTGTGTGTGTACACACACACACACACACACACACACACACACTACACTACACTACACTAGGCCTATGTCTATAGGCTGTAGCATATATATTATGCTTGATATATGACTTTCCTCAGCCCTGGTCTGTTTACTGGATAGTGGTCTGAGCTACTCTAGTCCATACCTGCTATCAACCTGATGTACACTCATGTATTGATTTTTGTGATTTGCGGATATGCCTGTATTTTTACCAATGTCATATTATCTCATGTATGTCCTTTCTTGTTGTTGCAGGCTTTTTGCCTGATTGTCCTATGGAATGAAACTCTGAGTTGCAAAACCATGTGAAGCTGTTGTGGTCCTTCAATACACTTATATATATATATACACACAGTATATATATATATATATATATATATATATATATATATATATGCTATTATTCATTAGCTACTACTACTGTTTACATGCGTTCACACACTTCAGTTCTCACATTTAAGAACTTAATATGAGAGATACAATCTTTGTACAACAGCATGCATATCTAGGCAGAGTAAGCTACACTACATCTTCACAATGTAGGCTACTCGGATTATAGTCCAATGATATTATTTCACTATCAGATGGGGAACCTCCCATTTATCACATAAGTCAAATAATAATACAAATCTAATTAACGTACACAGCTATTAATAATCATTCGCATTCCCCTCTATAATAATATGTGTGTTTTTCAACTGGACTGGAACACCCATCCCCCACGTCGGTCTCTGCATTCCTCTCTGCAACGCAGCCATCATCACTGGGCATGCGGAAACAGAGACCGACAGGGGGGGCGCTAGAGACTGCAGCCGAGGAACAAGAGGGGGGAGGCGGACACAAAAAACCAGGGCAGGTCGCTCTTTGTTTCTGGGCAGAAGGAGGAAAACCGAGATACATTGCACCCGGCGAGGCATCATTTATTCACCCAGAAACTCGGTGCTCGAGTAAGTCCAGCGATATTTGTTTTGTATTTGTTTGAAACGGCCAGCGTCTTACAGTGTTATTATGTAACTACGTGGTTTTATTGGGCTGGTTTTGATGGCGGAACAATGAGAGAGACAGACAGACAGTACAGTACACAGTGGCGCGGCAGTAGAGTGAGCGATGAATGAGCCTGAGATGTGTTTGTTGGAAATGTTTTTATTGTAGAGCGGAGGTACGGGAGGCGCGTGGGATCAATCAGCCACGGTGAATGAATGAATGACCGATGCGCTCACCTTTTAGGTTTAATCGACCGCATTTGGACCCAAGCGGCCGCTGAACAGCGCAGTTTGCGCACACATTAATTGGTCGCGAGAGCATGGCTGGCCGGCTAGGCTAGCACAACTAGACCCGTTAGCAGGCTAGCAGCGTTAGCATTCCCATCATAGCCAGTCAATGTTGTGGCTGCGTATAGTAGCTCTGGTCCTCAACGCTATGTCACCGATGAGCCCTTGCACCGCAGGAAAGGCTGCGCATCCTCCTGTAGTAAAACATAAACAAAGAATACAGTTTCACTACTCACAACAAAGTCGGCGTTAGGAAGTTGAACGACTACTTTACTTGGTGGGATCACTCTGAGCCCCCCACCTCACGTCTAAAATACACTTTAGACCGAAAAGAAAATATTTTACCAGAAGACAAAATCTGGCCAGTGGACATTTCTATTGACAAGATCTGTAGAGGGCGCTGTGGAGTAGCTAAAACCTCCGGCGAAATGTTTTCTTTTCTGTCTAAAAAGTGTATTTTTGACCTAAGATGGGGGGGCTCCGAATGTTCCCACCAAGGAAAGTAGGCGTTCAACATCTTAGAACAGTCTTTGTTTTGGTGATTAGCGAAAGTGTATTTTTTATTTTGTACTAAAAACGAGAGGCTGAGCAGCGGCTGTGAGCGCAAGGGCTCATCTGTGACATAGAACAGAGCTAGCTAGGTCGTTAGCAACCGGCTTCCCCGAGCCCAACAATGATAAGCAAGGTTTTCTTTGTGTATCGTCGTATTGTAACGGTTTTTTAGGGACTGGCCACGGTGTCCGACGAGTGATTTTCAAGTTGTGGGGCCTTTTAAAGTGGGGTTTAAATGAAGTACAACAAGAAAAGTAATACGTTGACAACAAACAAAAGCTGTGTACAGTGTGTAGGCCTGGCTAGTCATAGCTTAGCCAGTTGTCTGTTTTAAAGTAAACAAACCACTGTGTTGTTGGTAATCACTAATCATAAACGTTCGGTGAACTGAGCAGCAAACGGCAAGTCTAGTTGAAAATGTTTGTTTTCACATGAATGTTCGCAACTATCGCAAGGTATTATTATTAGAAGCAACCAGCCCGGTGTCCAGCTCTGACTGTGGTGTTTTGTTCAGCGCTGTCTTCTAAGGCAGTGTTTCTCAAACCTTTAAATTTCAACTTCAAGGTCTCCTGTTAACTCTGACCGTATAGAATGGCACCAAATGGACCCTAACAGTTGGTTCCATTTCCATCCATCAGAGTTACATACGTGTAAGGGTCAATTTAGAATCCTTAGGGTCTAAATTGAGACCTAAAGGGTCTAAATTGACCAGAGGGGTCCCTGGGATCCACTTTGAGAACCACTGTTCTGAGGCGAGCCATTCATTCTTTATTTGTTTTCCTAAAGGGAGATGCAAATTGTTATGAAATGAATCAATTATAAACAATAAATGTATGTAAAAGTAATGTTACATGATTGATTATATAAATACTTATAGAAAATGTGCATAAAACTGGACAATAGTGAATAGTAATTCTATATTTCTATATTATCTAAAAAGAAACGAAAGTCTTTTAGTATCTTTTAGGGACCTATTACATTTTGATGTCCCTAGTCAGTGTAGCCTCTCTGTTCCATTAACGTGTATTGGCTACTTATTTTACTTTTTGTATTCATTATAATTATAATCACTGCAATCTTTAGGAGCCTTTCACTTACACTTCTAAAAGTGTTATATAAATACATAGTTAAATTATTACATGTATTGTTTATTATTGATGATGATGGCTGATGGGAAGAAACTTGATCCCTCAGCTTCCTCTGTCAGTGTTTGAAGCTGCAATTAGATATAATGGACTTTTTAAATGTATGGTTGTCATTCTTCATGTGCCTCGCATTAATCAAGAGGTGGAAGAGCTACAAATAATTGTTTTAATCGTGTAAATGTAACTTGTGTCTACCAATGTTGTTTGACTGAAAATGAAGTCAATATGACCTGGTTTGGAAGAATCTTCAATGCTGTCTGTCTAGCATAGTTCTTGAGTGATGATAAACTTCTCGCCTTTTACAGAGGAGTACTTGCTGCTGTCACACATTCCCGTTCCCAATCTCCGCTGAGAGATGTCCACCCCGGACCCACCGATGGGAGGGACACCTCGGCCAGGGCCTTCCCCGGGCCCTGGGCCCTCTCCGGGAGGCATGATGGGCCCGAGCCCTGGTCCTTCTCCAGGCTCTGCCCACAGCATGATGGGCCCCAGCCCAGGGCCCCCTGGGTCCGGACACCCTCACCCTCCACAGGGACCCGCGGGATACCCTCAGGACAACATGCATCAAATGCACAAAGTATGAAATCAGTTTACACTAGTGGTTCTCAAACATTTTCACGTCCAGGGGTGTCGCAATAAATTCTGGGCCCTGGGTACAAGGATTCACTGCGGCCCCCCCATGAATGTTCTTCATAGGGGAGGAGGGGGTTTAACCCGTTTAGACTGGGAACGTATTATTACGCATTATTTTGTACGTTAACTATTGAAAAATAGCAGATATACAGGCTCACAGTGCGGCACCGAGTGCAATTGAAAAATTGTGAAAAGTCTGAATATATCAAATCCTTCTAAGGTTTTTTGAAAAACCTATGTTTCTATGTCAGTGGTGCTCAAACCTTTTCATATCAAGGACCTGCAAAATTATATGTATTTGGCCACGGACAAAATATTAAGTTCCAGGGACCCCCCAGAAGCAAAATTTGAGTTACAAATGTTCGCTTAAATACATATATTCAAAGATTTGCACAAATCTTCTCAACTTTAAAAAAATGGCAGATCTACAAGCTCGCAGCGTGGCACTCGGTGCCATGCTGTGAGCTTGTATATCTGCTATTTTCAATTGTTAAAGCATGAAATAATTAAGGCACCTCCACCTTGGGCCCTAGTAACTCAGTCCCACTTTTCCCCCATGTGACGCCCCTGTTCACGTCAAATACCCCAATTGTACAGATTTTGTGCCAGGAACCCCGGCAATCCTCACAAGAGACGATTTGTCAACAATGTTTGTTTGGAAATGAGTAGATTTCTTATGAAATTTGGAGAATTATGATGAACTTAATTTATAATTAACTTCAACAACATATAAAGTTGCTCCTCCTGAAAGCTTGTTTTGAAGAAAAGATATTAACATTATCCTTATGGATGGATAATATTTTAGCAGAAAGTATTGGGACAAATCTCCCTACCCCTTTGGATTGCACAGCCACAGGCTATAGAGATTTCAGGGGACACTTTGCCCCTTAACATTTGTTTTTGTGGCTACAGTTGCATATTTTAGCCTGAGTTATACATGAGTGCCTGTGTTGCACATCGAAAATTGTAGATCTGGTCTACAAGCTTGTATATCGGCTGTTTTCGGTGCACAACATGCAGAAGTAACTAACTTTAACAGGCTTAACAGATCTTGAGAGTCTAGATGATTGACTCTGTACCACTTGCTTGCCGTTGCTCGCTTCTGCCACAAAACAAACAATAATGACAACCAATGATTGTTTGATATCAACAAATGAGGGGCGGCAGCGGCTCAGGATCCCGTCTGATCGGTCGTCTGGCGATCCCGGTTCGATCCCAGCTCCTTCTGGCATCGCGTTGAGGTGTCCTTGAGCAAGACACTGAACCCCTAACTGCTCCTGACAAACAGGTTGGCGCCTTGCATGGCTGCTCACCGTTGTCAGTGAATTAGGGATGGCCAACTCTTAACTGTTACCATTTAACCGTTAAGAAATTGGTTACCGGTAGAGATGTTACCGATGAATCGGCAATGGATCGGATCGGGCCGATCAAAGCGTGATCGGCGATAATCGGTGGTTTAGATCAAAAGGTAAATTCACCGATCCGATCCGATTGGTGCATTCGATCAACCAGCCGTTCAGTATGCCCACTTGAGGCCATTTTGGGGTATTGATTTCCACAGTGCTGAAGGAATAATTAATTACTGCTATGATAATAAATACATAGTAATGCTGGTAAATGGTAAATAACTATAAGGCAAATATATAAATGAATTCATGAGTGAATTAATTAATTAAAGTTAAAACATTAACATTTAGAAAATATAAATAATAACTTGATCGGTGAATGATCGGTATCGGGTGATCAAACCTTTGTGATCGGTGCTCGGTGATCGGTTCCAAAAAACCTGATCGGACCATCCCTAGTTACCGGTAAACACTAACGGTTAATGGTGACCGATAAAAATTAAAATATTGAAAATCAACCCGCGTGTCACACCAAACGCCAAAGCCCTGGACACCGATGTCTGTGTAACATCACCCATGCAACACTGGTCACACATTTCTGTGGCGCTGCTGCCAACGACACCAATGTGTGTGTAACATCCATGCATGCTGACAGAGACAAGCTTGTTCATCAGCAAACAACAGCGAAACACAGTTTTAAAGCGAAAAGAAAAGCTTAAAACAACTCTCTACTTTGACACTGTTGATCGCGTAGGTTTATTGCCGATCTGCAAGCTTGAAATCTGTCGCGTCCGGGACGAGTTGTTTGACTCAATTGACTGTGAGCTTACTGTTGCAAAAAACACATTTCTTATAGAAAGCATTCGTATTATTCTTCATCCTCCTCGTATTGTTGTTTTTAATGTGTAAATAGGGAACTTTATTATGGGGAAAAACGGCGACCGGTTAAGAAAATGTCTCCATTTGGCCATCCTACGGTGAATGAATGTGAGGCATACGTTGTAAAGCACTGTGTGTTGCTGGAAAGCTAAGAAAACTGCAGTATAATGCCATGATTATTATTTTAATTCTTTAATATAAGCTTTGTGGAACATAAAATGTTCTGCTTTCACCTCAGTAATTGGTTCATCTGCTATTATTTTGGCTACATTGTCATATGCATTTTGTCTTTACTCTGTAGCCCATGGAAGGCATGCATGAGAAGGGAATGCCTGATGATTCCCGATACGGCCAGATGAAGGGGATTGGTATGAGACCTGGTGGTCTCAGTGGCATGGGACCCCCGCCTAGCCCCATGGACCAGCATTCCCAAGGTATTAGACAGACTCCTGTATTGTATTGTATATATTGTCCCCTGCATTGGTTGTGCAATCAAATATAAAACACATTAATGTCTTCTTGATCACATCCCTGATGTTAAATATTTGCAAAGAAGTTGCCAGGGAAGCTTTTAGTTGAAGATATCATCCTAATTATGCGACATTGCTTCAGATTCAGTACCAATAATAGAACCTTTGTGTTTATCCTTCATACTCATGCCACATTAGACAAGGGGGCTATGATGAAGTGAGATATTATTACCACATTTCAGATTGGTTAAACCTCAAAAATAGAATGTTGTACTGTGTGTATTATGTTATAAAAACATGGTGATTTTTGTAGAGTAGATACAAGAATCAATAGACTGTAAGCCATCACAACACAAAGTGAAATATAACACGAGATGTATTCGAGTGATCCTCTTGGTTCTATGGTTGCCCCCTCTGTCATCAAAGGAGGTGTAAATAACATTGTTTTAATTAAATTAAGTGTTAAATAGTTATTCCCATAATCAGGGGTTGACACTAAGGTCTCAGAGGCACTTGCCCGTCGGGCAAGTACAGGTCATGTTCTACTTGCCCAAAGGTCATGCCCGCTTGCCCGAAAAGTAAACTGTCTATTATAAAATGATAGGTAAGATTTTAATTAACGCTCAATTTAACACTTATTTCTGGGGCTGTGCCGTTGAAAAATGTCATACCTCAATATCTGCAAATACCAAATACCTACATACCGGTAACTATGATTGAATATGGCTATGGTTTCACACTTGTTATTTTATATTTTTAAGTATAGCAAAAGTAAAAACAGCACATTATAGGTAAACAGTGCTATTATTTTACATTTAACAGACCAGAAAAAAAGAGCGCTCTGGCCATGTTCAGGTGTTTAGACAGATATCTGGCGACCGGAGCACTTGTCCGGTCGGGCAACCAGAAAGCAAACTTACCTGCCCGAAAGCTTTATTTACCTGCTGGGGGCAGGTGGGCAAGCCTTAGTGTCAATGCCTGCATAATCATTGCTATATTGTTTGTTTAGTAACTTATCTTCAGCTTTTTAGTAAACAGGAAATAGATTTTCATGTTGGCATAACGATTTCATCCAATCATGAGTGCAGGATAACCAAATGAAACTGGAAGTGATGAAACACTAAATTGAGCAGACAAAATCTGGAATCGATTGAATTGGCTGTAACTGGAAAAGGAGCAGGTGCATGAAATCCTCACGCATTATGTTGACAGGTTTTCCAAAATATAATTTTGTTAAATGCTTGCCAGTATTTATGTTTTGAATTACAATAATTATAACAACCCCTGTTATTTCCTTACCGCTAACATAAGAGCAACAATGTGTGCATGTGTTGTGAACCCATCCAGCCAGTTTGTCCTCTTTTGTTTGCCATAGGTTTTCTCAGTTAACAGGTTCAGCAGACAGCCGAGGGGGTGGGCGGGGCCTGAGGGGGCATCCCCTTTCACACAACAGTCACATATGGTACCATAATACCCACTCTGTCACCTAGGAAGGGAAAAGAAAACCCAGAGGGAGGGGGATAATAGAGAAATAGATGAGGAGGGAACCACCACCTGTTATTATGGGCATCCAGTCTGGTGCTGTTTGTATGTGTCTGCTTATAGGTATTGGAATGGTTTGTTGAGGCTTCTGAGGGTACTCTTGCTGGAGGTTTGACAAAATGGATAATTTTGAATTGTCCACTTGGCATACTGTAGTCTGTTCCTTCATCAGATCAAAATCACTTAATAAAAAATGTGAGGTGCATGTGAAACTGTCTGGAAGCCTTTGACAAGTTACTGAGTGTTACATTGAACACAATTGACAAAGTCCATACAGGGTAGGACTTTCACATTGAAGCAACATTACATTGTGGAATATATATATTCCACAATGTAATGTGTGTACCGTCTATATATTTAGACGGTACACTACTTTTTTTTTTTGTCATATATATATATATATATATATATATATATATATATATATATATATATATATATATATATATATATATATTGTACAGTGTACTCATACACTGACCATATTTCCGCTCTTGTTCTTCCCAGGTTATCCCTCTCCGTTGGGGGGCTCGGAGCATGCCCCAAGCCCTGTCCCAGCCAATGGTCCTCCCTCTGGCCCCATGATGCCCGTAGGCCCCCCTGGCCCCGGAAGTGGCCCGATGGAGGGCAGCGGGGACCCTGGCCAGGGCATGGGCCAGCCGAACCGCAGTGGTCCCCAGGGCCCAGGTGGGCCTGGTGGTGCTGGAGGGGGACCAGGTGGTTCAGGTGGACCCACTCCTTTCAACCAGAACCAGCTGCACCAACTCAGGGCCCAGATCATGGCCTACAAGATGTTGGCACGCAGTCAGCCTCTACCAGAGCACCTGCAGATGGCTGTGCAAGGCAAGAGGCCCATGCCAGGCATGCAGCAGCAACCCATGCCCAACATGCCACCTTCCACTGGGCCTGGAGCTGTACCAGGAGCTGGTCCAGGTCCAGCTCAAGCCAACTTTAACCAAGCTAACTATAGCAGACAACATGGTGAGTTCTTCTTTTACATAATATGTATTTCTACTGATTTAAAGTCAAAAGAAAACACAATTGTTTCAAACAAACAAGTTATAAAACTATGAAGGCTGAACAGAGACCCCTGGTGGCAAGATGTGATTATGTTGGGTGTGCTGCCTCCCCATTTTCAAACCATTCTGTTCTCATGTATAACATTTTATGTCTGCAGGCATGGTAGGTCCAAATATGCCTCCTCCTGGACCTGCAGGTGTTCCTCCAGGCATGCCAGGTCAGCCTACTAACGGACCGCCCAAATCATGGCCTGAAGGTAAGGACTAGTCTTGACCAATTGACAAGCGTAAACAATGTTTTCACGGTGTCGTCCAAGGCCAAGTCTTCTAGAAGTGGGTTTATCTGTATGTCCCAACAAAAGTAAACCAATCACAGTTCATAGCATGACGTATATGATGTCAGTTAAGCCATGTGTCCACAGACAGTGCTTTTTTGACCATGCATTTGTATGGTAAAGAGTAAGACCCACTGCAGCACTCCTTCTGAACATTATATTTTAGCACTATTGGCATCCAGCTTGAGGCGGAGTGCCTCAAGCTGAACATACGGTAATACAACTTTTGGAGTCCAATGTCAGGTTTAATCCTCGTGGCTGTGTCTGACAACCTGGTCATTTACAACCTGACTTTGAATGGTTACAACAGCCGTGAGAAGTCCATATTTACAGTTGTTTCAGCTATTTGTACTAATAACGCAGATGTTCTAGCACAGCACCGGTTGATGTGCCGATAAGCGATCTGTGTGATCGTTCTGTACATGCTACCTCTCGTAAACCGCTTTCTGTGGACGCAGACCCTAATGGCACCAATGCTGCCATCAGCAGAGAACAGGCATGCTCACCACAAACGGCACTAGAGCTAAACATTCTTCCACAAACTGCATGCGCAGAAACTAGAAACAGCACTGAAGCTAACAAGTCATCCACAAACTGCATACGTTGAAACTTGCTTTCGATGGCAACATTTTCAGAGATGCCATGCTTTTGTACTCTTTTCTCGTTTAAAAACACAGTTACACACACAGTAACGCTGATGTCCCATTGTGAATCATGTGCTTTAGGGCCCATGGTGAATGCTGCTGCACCTTCCAGTGCCCCCCAGAAGCTGATTCCACCCCAGCCCACCGGGAGACCCTCTCCGGCTCCCCCCTCTGTGCCCCCTGCTGCCTCCCCAGTCATGCCTCCACAGACGCAGTCTCCAGGGCAGCCTGCCCAGCCTCCACCCATGATGCTTCACCAGAAACAGAACCGTATCACCCCCATCCAGAAGCCCCGCGGGCTGGACCCAGTAGAGATCCTCCAGGAGAGAGAGTACAGGTCAGCTCCATTAACCACTTAAATCCTACTCTAAGTTGACCGGAGTCCCCCAGGGATTTCACTCAATATCTTAGCCGAAACTAGACGATCTACAAGATGACACGTAGTTATGAGTTTTGAGCTTGTAGATTGGCTATTTTTGCAGACAGACTGAGAGTTACATTTTAAAGGACCATACCGCTGGTCTGGCATCTCATGCCATTCTTGACATTATTGCGTCAACCATGTTCTAAAGCAGGGGTTTTCAAAGTGGGTGAAGAAAGTGGTAAATTGGACCCTGGGGTGCTTTGATGGCAGTCCAGGGGTGCCGCGAGATAATTTGATAATATTTGGAATTTATTTGGAAACTTGAAAAAATATTATTTAGTATCATTTTAAACTTGAAGTACAAAGTTATTTTCATTCAGTTCTAACCAAAATGGCAATTATCTAAATGTTTTCCTAAACATAATCACTAAAATATCGTCACTGTCGGGCAGAAACCTCGTATCTCCAAGTTTCAAATGTGTACTTGTTTTGCCTTGCTTCATCATACAAGACTGTTGTTCTGGGAAACGGCAACTGGACAGCATGTTGACATAGAAGACTGGCTGGCTGAATCCACCCAGTTGACCTATCGTGTTTGATCGCCTTATGTGAATTTGGAATGTTTTTTTTAATATAAAATTTGTACTGTTGTGCATCAGGCTTCAGGCTCGTATTGCGCACCGCATCCAAGATCTGGAGCATCTTCCAGGCTCCCTGGCCGGAGACCTGCGCACCAAGGCCAACATCGAGCTCAAGGCCCTGCGGTTACTTAACTTCCAGAGACAGGTAGGCAGGAATGCGCTTCAAATATTATAAAATCTATATATGGATAACTTATAGTTTTTTGTGGGGTTTGTTTTCATTGAAGACTGAACTTTGTTTCTTTTCGTACCCACAGCTGCGTCAGGAGGTGGTGGTATGCATGCGTCGTGACACAGCTCTGGAGACGGCTCTCAACGCTAAGGCCTACAAGCGCAGCAAGCGCCAGTCACTACGAGAAGCCCGCATCACAGAGAAACTGGAGAAACAGCAGAAGATTGAACAGGAGCGCAAACGTCGCCAGAAACACCAGGTACACGGAGAGCGGGGTCTGTTGCAGATACATTGGGCCTCATTCACTAAGCTCGGGTCCACACATATTTGTACTTATGAGCATTTCCAACGTTCCTTTTTTGGTCTGAAAACTCATGTCTGCTCGGGAGCAGACTGCCCCAAACCTTGCGTATATGTTAATTAAAGGCAACTATCCAATATCCAATGTTTGTAACGGGTGGTCTTGTGTGTCCCTCCTGTGTGTCACTAGGAATACCTCAATAGCATCTTGCAGCACGCCAAGGACTTCAAGGAGTACCACCGCTCCATCACAGGAAAGATCCAGAAGGCCACCAAAGCCGTGGCCACATACCACGCTAACACTGAGCGTGAGCAGAAGAAAGAGAATGAGCGGATTGAGAAGGAGAGAATGCGGAGGCTTATGGTGAGAGCTACATGCCGTCAAAATTGATTCATATTGCACAGTTAATGTGAAAAGCCTGTGCAATGCATTTAACCACACTATTGCTGTCAAAAGAAAAGAGAAGTATTTAGGAAAGTTCACATCCTGACAAAACAGACATTACATTTAAAAATGCACAGTTTAACTCACTCTGCCACCCGTCCTCAAAATCGTCTTTTTAACTATGGCGATCCCTGCCGATTGTCTTTTGAATCATCTTTTTTATAAAAAGTAATTTTTTAGATTTTTTGCGGAATAAACGTCATTCCTACCATATTCCAGCCTGGCAGACGAGTGTGCAGAGAAGAACAGGATGATGACTTATACCGGAAATGCAGGATCTCTTACTTGTTAGCAAGGCCTAGTTAGCCATAGCCTACAAGAGAAAACCAAAACCATTTCTCCGCTTCAGTAGGTCGGATTTTGATTCGGGAAAAATAGCTGTGGCGTGGCGTGTGCATCCGTTCTGTGCGCAGTCGATAGGTTAGTTGCATGATCCGACGCACGTGGGCCGCGCACGCACCCTCGTTTATTTTGCCGCTTCCATCTGCTTCCATTACAAGCCTAAGAGGCTGGCAGAGGCTCCACGTTATCATAGCAGACATATCAGAGCTATGATAGACTAATAGATGGCGCTCTCTAGTGGTGGTCTAGTCGTGGTGTATAATCAGTGCAGTGAATTCTCTGTACATATGATATAATAATATATTTCTGGCGTTATGAGCGCACATCCATTTTTTGGCTTAGCAGGGAACGTGTTAAAATGTTTGCATAAGCAGCGATAGAAAACAAAGTTTCACTGAAAAATCAAGATAAAAAAGGCTAATCTTCATTCGTCATTTAAGAACAGACATAGCATGCGTTAAAATGTAACTCTCATTCACTAAACGGTAATGTTCATTACCTGCATACAACACACACATAATAGAGATGTCTTGTGTGTTGTAATCCAGGCAGAGGATGAAGAAGGCTACCGTAAACTCATTGACCAGAAGAAAGACAAGCGTCTGGCCTATCTACTGCAACAGACAGACGAGTACGTGGCCAACCTCACCGACCTGGTGCGGGCGCACAAGGCTGAACAGGCTCTCAAAGAGAAGAAGAAGAAGAAAAAGAAGAAGGTGAAACCGAGTTTAAATTGAAGTGCAACGATTTAAACGTCTCTCTATACATTCTTTTAATGCATGTCTTTTCGATCTTTCTGAACTTCTCCTCAGAAGCCAGAGAATGTTGAAGGTGGGTCTTCTGCAATGGGCCCCGACGGAGAGGTGAGTTTGGAGGAAGATTTGTGTAAAGTTACCTTCCTGTTAAACATTAACCCTTTCCAAGCCACGGGGACCCCCTTAATATTAAAACCGGAATATACCGGACATCTGAGCAAGGGTGAGGCAGCCACGCCGTCTTTTACCGTACTGTGTCATTAAAACCGAAATAAATGATTTTTATCCAAAAATCGGCGATCGTCTAACCTTCCCTAGTCACCACTCGTCCATCGATAGCACATGGCTGCTCTCACATGAAGCAGAGGTGACGTCATTGCCTTTCCTTCTTCATGCTTCCTTGCTGCCGTCCCTTTACTGTTTGGAGGATAACATTAGCATAGCTGGAGTGCTAAGGGCTAAGCCAGCCAAAATGGTCAAACGACTTTTCAGTCAACAACGGCGCGGTTCAAGAAGGAGTGGTGGTGGGCTCATGTTTATAAACATAATATTATGTCTCAGATCACAATACAATAATAGAAATTTCACGGCTAATCTATCAACAGCCATTCTATTTTGGCTAGGAAAGTGTTAACATTAACACAACGCCTGCCACCATAGCCTGTCGTTTTATTTTGACGAGCCCCGGAAGCCATGTGTGTGTGATCTGGCGAATACAGGAAGGAGATCAGTTTGTTTACAAACGGTCGTGAAAATAAAATCCTAACCGGGGCCGACCATCACGATTAACTGTAGCCGTGAAAAAGAGCGGGTCTTGGCTCCCTTTTCGGTGTTATTTGCACCTTATTCAGAGATACAGACGGTTTTATGTTAAAGAATAGAATAGGCTTTAATGGAGCATAATGAGAAAGAAGTAGTCGCCAGCACTCAAGGAATATCCTTTGTACATGATTTTATTTACCTCAATGGACAATGTACGGACGCGTTTCAGCCCTTAGGCCTTCCTCAGCGTTGCAATTGCGTTGTCAATGGAGCATAGACACTCCGCTTTGCTTCTGGGCGCGTTGCGTCATGACGTATGCACCAGCGTCTTTCACAAGCACCCGCAGCAAGCGTCTGTTTACCTGAGTACCATGGCAACGTTAACCCGACTCCAGCCGGGTTATGCGGCGGAAGTGTTAAACAAATTGTCTATTTTCACAATTTGTCGTGATGAAATATATGGGGCATAAGTGGTTGACATTGTTTATATACTTGTATATAAACAATGAGTATACTTGTACTCATTGTTTTATCACCATGTTCCTTCACACTGTTCACCCTCTCCCCCCGCTCCCTTGCCTCCCAGCCTTTGGACGAGACCAGTCAGATGAGTGACCTTCCGGTCAAGGTCATCCACACTGACACCGGGAACATCCTGACCGGGGTGGAGGCGCCCAGGGCAGGTCAGCTGGAGGCCTGGCTGGAAATGAACCCTGGGTATGTCAGCCGTCTGCGTCATCCAGAACACTGGTGCTCACCCGCCACCCCCAAAATAATCATTAGAACAGTGGTTCTCACCCGCCACCCCCAAAATAATCGTTAGAACAGTGGTTCTCACCCGCCACCCCCAAAATAATCATTAGAACAGTGGTTCTCACCCGCCACCCCCAAAATAATCAAACTGGGGACAATGTTTAATTTGCCATTTTAGAGTTATTAAAAAGTCCTCAAATTGTCACTTGTGCAAATGTGCAGATACCCTCTATACACTTCAACTTTATGTTCGTTTGTTTACTGTTGAGAGAGAGAGAACAATGTTGCACATTAAGATAATCATCTAGGGACCCCCCAAAAACATTTGGGGACCCCCCTGGGGGTCCTGATCCACAGGTTGAGATCCAGAAGGAGACTATTGGTCTTTATTCTATTTTTGTAATTGAATGATTTTGGTCAGTTTGTTTTTTATTTGGACTACAGTGTATTTTATTCCGGCCAGTGTTAATTTTGTCAGACTAGACTAAGACTAAAAGACTACAATATTTTGATATTTTGTCGATAGACTAAAACTAGACTAAAACCGTTCCAAAATACTAAGACTAAGACTATTATTTGTGTTTTTCAAAAGACTAAGACTAAATCTAAGTCTAAGACTAGTGGCTACACAAATTAACACTGTATGTAACTGCAATGAAATTAAAGCCAAATACATGTTTTATGTATGGTTAATTTTGACCAAGTAACAGGCAGAAGAAGACAATGACTTGTTCATAATTGTGTGGTTATATTAGGCTAAAAAAACCTATCCTAAAAGACAAAGACTAAAAGTCTAAGACTAATCCCAAAAGACTAAGACTAAAATGTTTTGATATTTAGTCGACTAAGACTAGACTAGACAAGACAAAAACAATTTCAGAAGACTAAGACAGGACTAAGACTAAATGGTGTGTTATTCAAAAGACTAAGACTAAGACTAAATCAAAATTTGCTGAAAAAATTAACACTGTTCCGGCACACCCCTCCTCACTTGAATGTTTAGAACCTGACACACCAAACTGTTAAAACGTATTCAGTCAATCAAACCAAGTTGACATTGCCTGAAAAGCCAATGGTTTTGACGGTGTGTCTCTGGCTCTGCCATACTCTGCCATTAGCGGTGGCCATTCACCCGACTGAGCATGTCGAACAGTTGGCGAACGCTATGTTTGGCTGTTTTAGCCTCAGCAAATCGGGGCTCAAGAAGAGAAACGGAAGTCGGCACAAAGCCAACAAAGAGGCCACACAGACGTGAAATTGACCTAAATTAAATGGCGTTTCCCTGTAAAATCCTAACCGCCTTTTCTTTCCCTGTAAAATCCTAACCGCCTTTTCTGTCCTGCAGGTACGAAGTGGCTCCACGTTCAGACAGTGAAGAAAGTGGTTCAGAAGAGGACGAAGAAGAGGTTTGTCACTACTGAAGATACTGAATGGATTGTTAACACATAACGTTTACACATTTCTAACGCCTCTGCTGTTTTGTCCCTGTCAGGAGGAGGAGGAGGCCCAGAGCCAGCCGTCCACCACAGCCACAGCCGTAGAAGAGGACAAAAAGATCAAGATCCCTGACCCTGACAGCGAGGAAGTGTCTGAAGTGGATGTTAAGCACATCATTGAGTAAGACCCCGTTTGATACAATTTAGTATCTCTGTGACCACAATCTACATTCAGAGTTTATAATCTACACTGTAAACTCCTGAGTGTTTATTTAATACTTGAGTGTGCACACTTTCAGAGCTTCAGGCGCATAAGGGTCCATTTGGACCCTCTGTAATTTCAAAACCCTTGTGGTCACATCTCTTAAGACAGCGGTTATTAGACCGCTAGCACTATAGTTAGCTAAATCTAAGGCTGCAACACAATTATTTTCATACTCCATTTATTTACTGTATCTATTGGTATTTTTTTAAATGTTATTTTTACATTTGATAATTTCAATAATTTCATATGGCTCCACTTATTACTCAGTTAGCTAGACTGAATAGTGATATGGAGTTAAATACTTAAAGACAGGGTAGCAGAATAACATCTACTTTGTCCCAATTTAATTGTTAGGTAGTTGTGAAAATATTTGCCAATGCAACCATATAGTTGTCTTGCCTGTTTTCAGAGTTGTATTCAGACGGAGATTCCAATGTCCTACTTTTTCAAAACTCCTCCACAAGCTCGGGAATGGTCCGAGAAAAATCATGACGTATGGGCTCAGAGCAACATCACGTGATCCCATTGAAAAGAATGGGAAACATGCCTTGGGAATTACAGTATTTTACACTCTTTCTAATAAAGTGAACTCATAACTTTCTTAATTGACATGAACAACAACGTGAATGCTATACACTTGCAATCTTTTATAAAGAATCAATAGGCATTTTTTTCCGTATCCATTATATAGTGAAGCATGCACCTATTTACTAGCCTGGGGGCGTGTCTCTTCGCGCCCACAGCAAGCCCACATGGGCGCTCGTTTCGGCCAAATGCTGGAGTTGCCTCGGTGCTTGACTGTGGATGTTTTTTTTTTCCCTTTTCTCTCTCCTCCCGTTTTCCCCCTGCCTCTCCATTCATGTGTGGTCTACATCTGGACCAAACAACTCACCCAAAAGAAGGTAGACAAATGTATTCCACTGGAATTAGTTATTATAAGGTCCTTCACAAACGCGAGTGACGGGGCCGTGGGCCGTGCGAGCGATGAGCTCGCAATGGACTGGGAAAGATACTCATATTTTACTTAAGTAAAAGTACTCTCATATCATTCTCGCACGCATGGACAGTTGCCTAGGACGCGACGCGCAGTGGCCAAGCTACAAGCTCACAATTGTGGGCTTGCAGATCGGCTAGTTTCAAACAGCCAAGGTATAAAATAGGGCTAAAGTAGTTATTATAAGGTCCTTCACAAACGCGAGTGACGGGGCAGTGGGCTGTGCGAGCTCGCAATGGTGGAAAAGATACTAATTTTTACTTGAGTAAAAGTACTCTCATATCATTCTCGCATGGACAGTCGCCTAGGACGTGACGCGCAGTGGCCAATCTACAAGCTCACTGTGAGCTTGTAGATCGGCTAGTTTAATTAAAACAGCCAAGGTATAAAATAGGTAGTTAATGTATGTTTTATAATATTATAATGTATTTCTGTAGTAACTAAAGCTTTCAAATAATTTTAATGGTGTAACTACAGTATTTGCCTCAGAGATAGATGTAGTGTAGTAGAAGTGAAAGTATTGGAAATTGGAAATATCCAAGTACAAATACCTCAACATTGTACTTGAGTACAGTACTTGAGTAAATATACTTATAGTTACCAGGCGTCGACATTAGAACCAGCCCGCTGGCCCTGATGTACTTTTTAGAGTGACAGGGCCACCAGAACTCACCAGGGACTTGCCCGTTTGGGCCAGTGAATTTAATGCCTTGAAAATAAAACAAGTAATAACGTTTATATCTAATTTCACATGTATTCCCTGTGGTACTGTTTTGTAATAATTTCGGTGAAATCGTCTCGTAATTACCGCTAAAATATAGCGTTGCGTGATCCCGATCAAAGACGGAGCAAGTTCAAGTTGCCTTCTTGCGCACAGCAGCTGCAGTCACAGTTCCTCGCTCCACGAAAGATCATGCTAGAGATGGGATTTATGGCTCTTTGAAGTGAGCCGGATCTCTAAGATCCGTTCGTTTCAAAGAGCCGTTCATTTACAAAAGGAATGGCTCCCTATACTGCGAACCGGATCCCATCGTTCATTTCAAAGAGCTGTTCAAAAGACTCGATTCGTTCGCGAACGCCCCATCTCTACGCTCCACGCATTTACATCCATGCGTTCGGCAGAGCAGCCGTTGATGCTGCTAACGGCTAAACAGCGTTAGCTTCTATAGATTGTTGACAACAGAGCGCTGTTGCCCTGCCTTTCAGTATGTCCACCGCGGGTCAGAATCAGAAAGTACAATAGACAAGTTATGTTCTTGAAGTTGGGGAAAGGTCCGTGAAAGAAGACGCTGTCGCCTGTCGCTGTGTGTCTAGTGAACGAGAGAGAGGGGCGGTCCTCTGTGTGTGTGTGTGTGTGCGTGTGCGTGCACGCGCGCATTCGGCAAATTAGTTTATTTAAACTGTTGTACATATTTAGAATCAACGTGTACTATTGAGAATAATATATCAAATGAGAAGATGAGAATGGAGTGTGTCAGAGATGGATGGATGAGGGACAGCTAGCATGTAACACAACAGTGGGCACTAAGGAAGAGTGGGCACTTTGATGTAAAATTTGGCAATTATTGTTCTACATATTAAAAAGTCAAATATATAGGCATATATGATTAGAACATGATTGAAAATTCCACAATTAAGGTCTAATATTTCTATAATTGCTGTCCTATCTTCTGTATAACTGACTAGCTGGAGCAGGAATGTATACACAGTTTATAAATATGATGCAATTATGCCAGCATAAAACCTTAGCCTTGGATCAAGAATATCATAGATGTATTTTATTTACATTTTTATATCATCTATAAAATACAGCTTCGATAGCCTTGATCCTAGGCTAATTAACCCCAAATTAGGAGATCCTGGGAAGGCAGACAGACAGCTGTCAATCTGGGCTGGGGCCCTCACCAGTTAAACAGGCTACAGCTGGTGTTAGGAGTAGGCCTATTTTTATGTGGGATGATATTTTGAATGGCAAAAGGGACAGGACAGTACAGTTCACTGATCCAAATTCAGCTGAAAGGATTTAAACCACAGAAAGCTCAATGGCTTGTTTGGCATTTGGGTCCTATGTACTCAATTCATAACAAAAAAAAAGACGCTGGTATCGAGGATGAACGAGGACACAAGTTTTGCGTGCACATGCGTGTCAGGGCCAGTGATCATCAAAATCTACTGGCCCTGAGGGCCAGTAGTAAATTTCCCTTAATGTCTACCCCTGGTTACTTTACACATCATGCGGACATGTCCGGGCGTGCGGCGAGCCGCGAACACAGTCACGCAATCAAACAGTCTGCAATATGTCTCTGCTACTACTGAAATAGGCTAAAGTACACACAATCAGAACATTAAACAATTATTTCACTAATCGTTCACTCTCTCAGTGCAGACTGGAGAGAGTCCTGCAGAAACAGGCGGAGGGGAGGGGGGTGACTGTCTGTCTGCCTGTCACTGACTGAAACGAGCCGAGGCACAGTCGCCGCTGTGACGGAACTGAACGTCACGGAAGAGGCGTGGTCCCGAAGTAGACGGGTGTAGAGGGAGAAACTGATTAGAACTTCAAATGTGCCTATGTCTTTTGTGTATTTATTTATTTTAAATGTATTTGGACATCCTTAGGGGATCTTTGAGAGATATGCGTCATTATTTAGATAAAGAAAGATTCCTGCTCCCCCTCCTTTAACTAGAATTAGGAAAATAAAGTTATTACTTACTTTTTTATATTCATGCTGTAGGTTCCTGAGCAGTAGTGGGGTTCATACTTCATAGCATAATCCAACTCCAGGCTGGCTGTTGACAATAAAATAAGTTCTAGGCTCTAAAGTTTCCTCACTCTCCCTGTGTTTTCTCTGTGCTGCCAGACATGCCAAACAGGACGTGGATGACGAGTATGGCAATGCAGCCTTCGCCAGGGGCCTGCAGTCCTACTACGCTGTGGCTCATGCTGTCACGGAGACGGTGGACAAACAGTCAGCACTGCTGATCAACGGGCAGCTCAAACAGTACCAGGTACGCTGCCGTAGGCCTGTCAGTTATTACCTAATCGTCTAATCGCAATTATTTGAGGTGATCACATTTATTTTGCATAATCGTCAATCGTTTCCATGTTGAAAAATGTTCATATAGTTTCAAATATTTTTTTAAAAAAAAGAGTGGAAATAGCAGATCTACAAGCTCACAACGCATCGCACCGCGATGCGTTGTGAGCCTGTACATCGGCTATCTTTTTTTTAATGCTTCATTTCATATATCTGCCATGTGCAACTTCAAAGTCTGTAAGCCTAGCAGAAATGTAATTGTCAACTACAAGAACACAATTAAATCGTTAATTGCAATTATTTGAGTGACAATAATCGTCATGTAAAATGTCATAATCGTGATAGCCCTACGCTGCCGATCACCTTGGAGATGGGTTATAAAAACAATTACTACTGGCTGTAAAAAAGGACTCGACAGTGCTTACATGTAAGCTTGAGCAAAGGGTACAAGAAAAGAAGTTCACAAATACTGAAAATGTATGTGTGACAATCTTATAGATATACTACTATTACACCTCATGTGTCACAAATAATTCCTGGTTAAACGCAGAGCAGCCGGGTTGCTAACTGTGGCCGCTTCTCTTCAGATCAAAGGTCTGGAGTGGCTGGTCTCTCTGTACAACAACAACCTCAATGGCATCCTGGCCGACGAGATGGGCCTGGGGAAAACCATCCAAACCATCGCCCTCATCACGTACCTCATGGAGATGAAACGCATCAACGGACCCTTCCTCATCATTGTGCCGCTCTCGTGAGTCCAGGCATCATCTCCCCTTTAGATTAAGATTACAAAGGCCAGGCAGTTGTATTCAGATCATTATTCATGTTGCGACACAAGTATAAAACATTCATTATTCATGTTGCGACACAAGTATAAAACATTCAAAGATAATCCTATAAAAAGTAAACACCAGAGCAATTAACACTTGAACAAACATCTACTTTTCTTTAAACAAATATCTCGGCTCCACTTCCATCTACTACAGTAGCCTACATTCTCTTCGCCCTTCCAAGGGTTGTTGTCAACCTGGGGGCCGAGACCCCCAGAGAGGTCCCCAAATGATTTCGGGAGGGTCCCCAGATGAACATAAACATAATTTAAGGTCTCATTAAGACCTTTTCAATACCTCAAGAAAGAAAAGAAAAAAGACCATTGCCTCATTAAAAGTAATCAACAAACTATACTATAAAAACAAACATTAGCCAAATAATATAAGAAACATAAGGGGCAAGATTTTGTGGGTCTCTGGACCCATTACATTGAAAACCTAGCAACATCACTGCAAGTAGAAGGTAACAAATAATTTCAAATGAACGGTAATTAAAATATGAGGCAAGTGGCCATGACTTGAGGGAAAGTAGAACATGACCTGTACTTGCCCGACAGGCAAGTGCCTTTGAGACCTTAGTGTCAACCCCTGAGATCCCTGCATAAAGGATTAGTTCACCCCCAAAATAACATTTTTTCTATTGATTACTCACACCATGGAGACTTGAGTTCAATAATATTTTTAGTTTTTTGTCACATTCAATACAATAGACAATAATTTGATTATAGTAAATTTACCCCCAGTATTTGGGCCCCCACCCGGAATAAATGGGGGTAAATTTATTATAATATATATATATTTTTGTGTTAGGAATGCGACAAATACAAAAAAATATTGTTGAACTCAAGTCTCCATGGCGTGGAAATAAAGTCATTTTGGGGGTGAACTACTCCAAGAGTTCGCTCAACTGCACAGCATGTAACCATTTCTTATGTCCACCAGAGAGCAGCATGTAGTAAGTATTCTGAGAGGATCTTTTTTGTGTTGTTTTCAGAACTCTTTCCAACTGGGTGTACGAGTTTGATAAGTGGTCACCGTCTGTGGTGAAACTCTCCTACAAGGTTAGTAGCTCGTTGGGACCCTTCAACCGTAATTTATTTGTTTAAGAATGAGAAATGTCATAGTCAGGTACTCTGGTCAACCAGAAAATTATTTAATCCTGTTTATTTTCATGGCTATCCTTTTTTATGTTTTGATCTGGATCGTCAGACTACAGCCAAAATGATGATTAAAAAATAAAGATATAATTTGCATCCAGAGTGTGCGATTTAATATTAATATTCCGCTGCCAACACCTAAATATATGATGTGCGTTTTCTCCCGTCATTTAAAACCATTTCCAGGGCTCGCCACAGGCTCGACGAGCATTTCTCCCCATCCTCCGCAGTGGCAAGTTCAACGTGCTGCTAACCACATACGAGTACATCATCAAGGACAAGCAAGTGCTGGCCAAGGTAAAATGATCCTTTGGACCTGTTTGTCCAATACAATAATTACATGAGCAATAGCATCCATCTATAACCACTTAAGCCTCAACAGTGTTGTATTGAGACACATTGTGAGCTTGTAGATCAGCAATGTTTTTTTTACATTTTGATTTTTTTTTTTTTGTGCAAATGTTTTGAATTCATTTCTTTGAATGTCCATAAAGGCAAAATAACGACATGCTCAAAATGGGTACACCAGGTTGAAAGTAATCTTTTTGAGCGGTGGTTACACCGTCTCCTATACGTGGCCGTGTGTGTGTGTGTGCGTGTCTGTATGTAGCCTGAAGTACCTTTTCTGACCACACATGTTAAGGGAGGGGCGCTGTTGTTCAGGCCAGGCCAGACACACACACACACACACACACACACACACACACACACACACACACACCCCACACACACACACCCCCCCCCCCTCGACCACCGCTCAGTTCACACGGGTGTGATTTTTTTTAATAAGTGAAGCTCACTAGACTACTCAATCCCACAGCTCCGTTGGAAGTACATGATCGTGGACGAGGGCCATCGAATGAAGAACCACCACTGCAAGCTCACCCAGGTGTTGAACACACACTACCTGGCCCCACGGCGTGTCCTGCTGACTGGCACG
Organism: Nannobrachium achirus; assembly: GCF_963921795.1. Taxonomy (NCBI): domain Eukaryota; kingdom Metazoa; phylum Chordata; class Actinopteri; order Myctophiformes; family Myctophidae; genus Nannobrachium; species Nannobrachium achirus. The sequence goes on along the minus strand of NC_137813.1, from coordinate 22,937,311 downwards.
CCGCTGCAGAACAAGCTGCCTGAGCTGTGGGCGCTACTCAACTTCCTCTTGCCCACCATCTTCAAGAGCTGCAACACCTTTGAGCAGTGGTTCAACGCACCCTTCGCTATGACCGGAGAGAAGGTGAGCTTTTGTGTGTGTTTTTGCTGGCTCTTGTACTTCCTTTCTTGTGTGAAACAGATGACATATTTTTTAATTAAATTCTGGGCAAGGCAAGGTTGTGAGCATGCTAACATGCGAGGCGTTGTGAGTATGTAGATAGGCTATTTTCACAATAGAACAGTGTTAAACAGCCTCAACTCTTAGTGCTCGTCAGGGTGGGGGGGTACCCGCCTAAAATATGATTTTGGGGGTCGCGGCCTGAAAAGGTTGAGAACCACTGGCTTAACACTGTGTTGTACCCAGGGACTGCTCCATAGGTCGAACTCCCGTTGGGTCGAACAGCGTCGGCAGGTTAGATAATCACCTGCGAGTGTCGGCAGGTTAGATAATCACCCGCGTCACGGTTACTGAGGTTAGGTTTAGGGTTAGAGTTAGGCAGTTAGGAAGGATTAGGGTTTGGGTTAGAGTTTGGTGGTCGATCCAAAGGGTGTTCGACCTAATGACATGTTACCGGTGTACCCACCCCTCTAACGCTCTGTGCCCTGGTCTGTTTGCATGCCTGCTTTCTCCTCCAGGTGGACCTGAATGAAGAAGAGACCATCCTGATCATCCGTCGTTTACACAAGGTGCTCCGCCCCTTCCTGCTGCGCCGACTCAAGAAGGAGGTTGAGGCCCAGCTGCCAGAGAAGGTCAGATGCTTTTACATTTGACTGAATATTCACACGGCTTCATCACCTTATTGTTTAGTTCAGCTCTGGACCTAAAACTGCCATATGTGGAGTTAAATGCTGAAACTTAATTGTCTAGAAATTTAATAAGAAATATAGTTGGCTTTGGTGCAATGAACCACCATGCACCAACGTAATAATAATACATTTTATTTCGGGGGCGCCCGCTGGCCTACTGGTCCTGGTGCATACCACATAGGCTTTTTGTAGCCTGCAACCGGTCGCTGGTTTGATTCCCAAGCCCGACCCGTGTCACTCCCCATCTCTCTCCCCGTTTCCTGTCAGTCTACTGTCCTGTCAATAAAGGCATAAAAAAGCCTTAAAAAATTAAAAAATATATATATTTTTTTATTTGTAACCCACTTTACATTTGAAGCAAATCTCAGTACTGCATTAAAAGGAGAAAAAGGACTAAAATAATAACTATGAGACGTATTCGGTAGCAGAGCTTTAATCGTGCCTAAACCGGCCCAACCCAGCCCGACAGAACATCAGCCCGAGACGACCCAAAGCCTGATACATAATTGACAATTGGAGGAGCCCAACCAAGCCCGAAGCCAGACATTTTTCTAAACAAGCTTACTTGCTGCATGGAGCCTTTTTTTCTACCCTTTTTCAACCGTCTTACAGTCATCGTGCTTAAAAAAAAAAAAAGAAATCTGAAATCTTAAGCTCTATTTGTTAGTACTAAAATGCAATTTGTGTTATTGTTTTACAAAATGTTTCTCTAACTGTTGGTTTCCAGGTGGAGTATGTGATCAAATGCGACATGTCAGCCTTACAGAGGGTGTTGTACAGACACATGCAGGCCAAGGGTGTGCTGCTCACAGACGGCTCAGAGAAAGACAAGAAGGTAAGAGCATGAAGGGAATTGTCATAAGAGCTCTTTCATATGTGGCTGCTTTAACCGCTTAAAGTTAAATCTAACCACAGGAACCATGGCAGCCCTATTATGGAGCGAATATTTTGCGAAAATGACAGATATAAGCTCACTATGTGCTGCATTTCCAGTGTGTTGTGAGCTTACAGTATGTAGATTGCAACATATTTATTAATTGAGTAAACAAAGCCTATGACTAGCAGTCGTCTAAGAATGTCTTTGAGGACGGCCCAAAATGATGTACGGTACTTTTTGTCTTGCAGGGTAAAGGCGGTACGAAGACACTGATGAACACTATAATGCAACTGAGGAAGATCTGCAACCACCCGTACATGTTCCAACACATTGAGGTATGAAAACAACCTGCTGGCACAACATTGGTGTCCAACATGCCAACGCTAACATGCTCCTGTAAACATAATAGGACAATTAATTGTTAAACCAGTCTCCTCATTTTAATTCAGATATGTTTGATGTCATTGATTTTCTAGGAGTCTTTCTCAGAACACCTTGGTTACACTGGTGGAATAGTATCAGGGTAAGTATACTTTTGTGTGCTTGTTTACAGGCGTGTATAAGCACGTGCTATTTTCGCCTTATTTGTATATATATATTTTAACTGACATTATTTGCCCATAATGACATGAATGGTTACGGAGTCCGCCTAGGACTCTCCTCCGCGTCCATACCCTAGATGGGGTTGGCGAGAGGGCCTTTCTGTGTGGAGTTGTTCTCCCTGTGTCCCCTAGAGTAGGTACCCTCACAAAAAACATGTAGTAATCCTAGTCTCTATACTGCATCCCCCTGTTTTGCTTAATGGAGGGGAAAGGTACTGATTGGAATAACATTCCACACGCTACGTCCGGGGCTCTCCCCAGGTTGGCAGAGGGAGAGTAGCTCCCAGGATTACAGCTTAGTTAATTGGCACTAGGTGAAAATGGGTTATAATATCTTTGAACTGAAAAGAATAACTGTACTAACCCAGCTTCCCTCCTGTCTGCAGCCCTGAACTGTACCGCGCCTCTGGGAAGTTTGAGGTGCTGGATCGTATTCTGCCCAAACTGAGAGCCACCAACCACAAGGTGCTTCTCTTCTGTCAGATGACATCGCTCATGACCATCATGGAGGACTACTTTGCCTACCGCAACTTCAAGTACCTGCGTCTGGACGGTAGGGCATTCACCAATACAGATCTTTTTGAATTCGACTTCGAATACCTAAAAATATTCAAATAGCCTATTATTTGCAGGTAAAAATTAAACATCCAGCGAGTAGGATTAACTACTAATATAGGCGGTTGGGTTGGCTTTGAGAGGCCTTTTACAAGTCAGCTTTTTGTTCTGTCCAAGAAGAACTACAAATTCACAATGCTTCACGAATGGACATGTGAGCAGCTTGTAGATCAGATATCTTTGATGCGCAACACCCTCCTATGGCAGAGCATACTGTCGGCACAAGCATGACTGCTACCATTGGCTAAAGTGAAACGTAGGGTACTCATTCATTCAATTTATTTAACTTGGAATAACTCTAGAAAATGACTGTTCAAGCCTATCCTATCTTTATTGAACAGCAACCATAGTTGTATGTTCATCCTTCTGTTGTTACAAGGCCAAGATGCATTATGATTACATGCTCTAACTGCAGGCTATGAAATAGAAGATCAACTTCACTCCATCACAGTTCGTGACCTGTTTATTAGTAGTAATGCTGTACGCTTGCTCGTTTCTTTGTCGGATAAGCATATGATAAAGTTGAATAATAAACGGGACATCACTGCGAGAGCTACTGTAATGAGTGTCCAACACTGGACATCACGATATGTCCCATGTCTAACGTGTTAAACAAACTACATTAATAAACTAAAGTATTTACACACTGTTGTTAGAATTATAGATTTGGTGTGTGTATTGGTGACACCCGAAGTAAGTGCAGTGTGAAAGAAATTAAATAATCATGATTTGGAATTACGTTGATGCGCTACTTGTAATGATAAGATACATGACAGATTTAACACATGCTCTACATTCACAATAAATAAGAAAAATATAAACACTATATTTTGGCCCAATTGCAAAACATGTTGAAGGGGACACAATCATGCTGTATTTGAACAAGGATCTTATTTTTTTTTTATTCTGCGTTTGACCATAGGAACTACCAAGGCAGAGGACCGTGGCACGCTGTTGAAGACCTTCAACGACCCGGCCTCTGATTTCTTTGTATTCCTGCTCAGCACCAGGGCTGGCGGCCTGGGCCTCAATCTGCAGTCTGCTGACACCGTCGTCATCTTCGACAGCGACTGGAACCCTCACCAGGTACAACACACAAACCAGAGTGTCCCTTGAGCAGTGTTGATTCCGTTAACTAAAACTATGACGAAAAATGTTTGTCGACTTTGTTTCATCACTCATCCGTGAGAGGAACAACAAACATCTCACCTAAGATTGATTTAAAAATTATTTTACTTGTTTATAAAGCTCTAAATGATCTAGCACCTTCGTACCTCTATGACTGCCTGCCTAGATATGTTCCAAACCGCCCCCTCAGGTCTTCTAGTGCAGACCTGCTCGGTGTGCCTGAAATGACATAAAAAAGCTTTCTGCTTCTATGGACCGACAGCTTGGAAGAAACTCCCTCTACACCTAAGACGTGCAGCCCCTGTGGATAGCTTTAAAGCGCAGCTCAAGACCTATTTCTATACTCTTGCTTTTAGCTGAATGTTTAAATCCCTGTGCTGCTATTGAAGTCTGCACTGTTCTGAATATGTTAATTTTTACTTTTATGGTAGGCCTTACTGATGTTTTAAATGTTTTTTTTTTCTCCTGCTTGTAATCTTGTAATCATGTGTATTCTTTCTGTTAAGCACTTGTGCTTCATTTTCTGCTCTGTAAAGCGCTTTAAGCTGCATTTCATGTCATGAAAGGTGCTATACAAATAAAGTTTTATTATTATTTTACCTGACTAAACAAACCACTCACCCATCTCTTTGTGTCCCCCCCTCTCCTCCACCTACAGGACCTACAGGCCCAGGACCGAGCCCATCGTATCGGTCAGCAGAACGAGGTGCGCGTGCTGCGCCTCTGCACGGTCAACAGCGTAGAAGAGAAGATCCTGGCTGCGGCCAAATACAAGTTAAATGTAGACCAAAAGGTCATCCAGGCTGGCATGTTTGACCAGAAGTCGTCAGGCTGTGAGCGCCGGGCATTCCTTCAGGCCATCCTGGAACACGAGGAGCAGGACGAGGTCGGTGTCGGATCAGAAGGGCTGGTACCACCGGTCTGTTTTGATTTCTTATTACGGCAGTTTTATCCTTTTTTTTGGTTTGTTGGTCAATGGTTAATGGTCTTATTCAACAGTGGTTCTCAACCTGTGGGTCCCAGATAATTAACTTGATGTGCAATGTAGTTTTCTCACTCAACGGTAAACAAACCAACATAAGGTTTAAGGCCCATTCCCACTGATTATTTTGGGGGTCGTGTTATGAAAAAGGTTGAGAAGCACAGTCAGTTATACAAGAGTAGTACTGCTAAAGATAATTGTTGTTAACACTGGTTTATGGTCTTATACAAGAGTCAAGTGCTGCTGAAGTAAGGTTTAGCAAAACAAATAGAACTACACCATTTATATATATTTTAAAGTGGTTCATGATATTTTTATTTTATTTATTTTATAATATTAAAATTGCTGTGTGGGTGGAATTGAGGGTGGGCAGCAGTGGCTCGGGGGTATATAGATGCCGGATGGGAACCGCAAAGGTTCCCAGTTCGATCCCGGGCTCCCCGCTCCCCCAGAGTTAGTGTTGAAGTGTCCTTGAGCAAGATGCTGAACTCCTAATGCTCCCAATGTGCAGGTTGGTGCCTTCCATGGTTTGCTACACCAGCGGTGTATGAATGTGTGTGGGGGAATGGGTGAATGTAATGCACTTTGGATAAAAAGCACTATATAAATGCACCATTAGGGGTGGCTCTTTATAAATGCACCATTAGGTGGGTGTTACAAACATAACATGACCATAAATAGAGACCATTTTAAATTAGAAAATCGGGTAGATGAGCACAAGTTGTTAGACCTACAATGGAGCCTAAAGATGGATGGAAGAAGTTCAGTTGTCATAGCACTGCTGTAAGGATGAAACCAACATACAGGTAAGGTTAGAAATCAAGCCAAGAATAAGGGGTAGGAGAACACAAAGTTAACACATCTTTTCTCTCCACCTGGTTTGCGTAAAGGAGGAGGATGAGGTGCCTGACGACGAGACTGTAAACCAGATGATCGCCAGGAGCGAAGAAGAGTTTGAGCTGTTCATGGTGAGTCCTGCAGTGCTCTGTGCTTCATTATACAATCAGAGTTAAGGTGTGTTAGTCCGTTGACGCAACCATCCCTTTCACCGGGCCCCCTCTCTTCCCTACCAGCGCATGGATCTGGACCGACGCCGCGAGGAAGCCCGCAATCCCAAGAGGAAGCCTCGTCTGATGGAGGAGGACGACATGCCCGCCTGGATCCTGAAGGATGACGCCGAGGTGGAGAGGCTGACATGCGAGGAGGAAGAGGAGAAGCTGTTCGGCCGAGGCTCCCGGCAGCGCAAGGAGGTGGACTACAGCGACTCGCTCACCGAGAAACAGTGGCTCAAGGTAAGGCGCTCCAAGGATTCACCACAGACTGTTTGCCATGTCGCTAAAAGTTGCCGTGGAATTATAGCGTTCCATCTCTGTCTTGTCCACATTTGGTTATTCCCATTTAGGCCTAACCTATAGATAGGGCTAAATCAGAAATTGGCCTACAAAAACAAATATTTTGCTACATACTGTACATACTGTAAGCCCCTCCCAAACAGCAAAATGTGTTCCCGGCCTGAATGGGTTAACATCTACTTGGCTGTTGGATGTATATCTACAAGCATGCAGGCCAGGGTAATTTTATTTTTGGGTCCAAAAATGCGGGTCATTTTCTTTTGGGGTCCAAAAATGTATGAACTTTGATGCCTGTCATCATCTCTGAATTAAACTGAAAGAGATGGAAACCTATATTTCTATAGTGGAGTTAATTTTGTCAACTATTCAATTTAAGCTTTGCTTTAAATCACCAACTCGTGGCTCACTAAAACCTCTCCACCCCAACAGGCCATAGAGGACGGCAACCTGGAGGACATCGAGGAGGAAGTGCGTCACAAAAAGACGACCAGGAAGCGCAAGAGGGACCGTGATCACGATGGCGGCACCTCCACACCCAGCTCGAGCCGCGGCCGGGAGAAGGACGAGGAGGTGAAGAAGGCGAAGAAGCGCGGGCGTCCACCAGCGGAGAAACTCTCGCCCAACCCCGCCTCCCTCACCAAGAAGATGAAGAAGATTGTCGACGCCGTCATAAAGTACAAGGACGGGTAGGACGTGAACGCCTCGTCTTCGCAGGCGGAGGGCAGATTTTAGGAGTCCAGAATTTACCATTCTGGACTGGTTTCAACAGTAAAACAAAGTAATAGAGTACACCCTGGTGGCTGGATGTTGAGCACAGTCATCACTGTTCAAACACAAGTTCTGAAATGCCAGATATGATCTGGTGTATTTTAAAAGTGTTTGGTTGTTCAAAAACTTGACAATTACAACCTTAGGAAATGTTTTAATTTGTTTATCCCAGTTGCTGTTGAAATTGTATTGAACAATGAAATACTCATCATTTTAACATGTGGTTCAGCCAGACTGCATGTTATGTTCCAAGATGCTTAAAGAGGTGGTGCCATGATTTCCCCCCCTCTAAAACATGATTATCAGGTATTATGATTATACTAGGAGGAAGATCTTTTTCAAAAAAGTATACAGAAAGAGTTAAAATTGGGTTTTTATGTGGCCACACCCCCAGTTCATTAAGTATGCATGGATGGCATGGTGGGTGGTGACCCAGCTAATATAGCCACACCCCACAGTGTTGGGTGAATGGCAATTGGGGAGGAGTTGATACTGTGACACACTTAGTATCTGTGTTTTTAACTGACACTTTTGACCACAAGGTGGCAGCCTCCAAGAGAAAACAAACAAATACTAAGAGAATACATCATTTCTCAAAAAAAAACACATCAGGGGGTCTAATGAAGTACTTTCAACCTCCTAGACACATGAAAAACAGAAAAAGTACAAAACTATGGCACCACCTCTTTAAAGACTCATTTATTTTGTACTGTACTGTAGATATGAAACACTGACCCACCACTACAGTGTCTTGGGTTCAATTCCCTTGTCCTACATCTGCCATATAGATGGATTTCCTGAGCGACACCCTGGAGAGGACGCCATTAGCTGCAGTGTAAACACTTGTGTAAAGTAACTTGGAGCCTACATTTACAATTCTTAAGTACAATTTTGAGTATTTGTACTTTACTTCACATTTTCAATAATTGTACTTCTACTCCACCACTGGCTGCTGTTTGCACCACAGTTTGCATCTACGGGGAAGCACTCAGGAAATCGGTCTATACCAGCAGTAGGGAGTGTCTGCAGCAACGGGGTCCATAGTAGTCATGGGGCAATGTCTAAAAACTAAAGAATTACACTTAGGATGTTATCTTGTGTTGTACTAATACTCCATATTCCCTTTCTCCCTGGTTTACAGCAGTAATGGGCGACAGCTGAGCGAGGTCTTCATTCAGTTGCCGTCACGCAAGGAGCTGCCAGAATACTACGAACTCATCCGCAAACCCGTGGACTTCAGGAAGATCAAGGTCTGAACTTGAAACCCCTCATCCTTCTTCTTTTAGTCTTCCATTAAACAAGTGATTTCAACAACTACATTTAATTTCAGCAAGCGAATACATTGTACTGTAATAAAAAAAAAATGCTTGTTATTTTGGAGAATCCTAAAGTTGAGATGGTTTTGTAATTCCCCCGATATAGGAGAGGATCCGCAGCCATAAGTACCGCAGTCTGAATGACCTGGAGAAAGACGTCATGCTGCTCTGTCAGAACGCCCAGACGTTCAACTTGGAGGGTTCTCTGGTGAGTGTCTGTGTGAGGCATCATGTCATAGACATTAGATCACATGGATTTAAGTTCTCCGTCGCCCACAATTGATTTCTTTTAGATGTAGAACCTTTTTAGAACTTGTTATTTAGATTTTTAAATCCCTGCTTTGACTTAAGGTATTGTGTGACCCTAGCTCGGTGGTCGTCAGGGAATCTGCACATTTCCCCCACATTTGATCCCGGTGTTGGGAGCAAGAATCTGATTCTGAACACCTATTAGAGAAGTGATTTACAGCATCTCCCTTTGACTCCTCCCCTTAGATCTACGAGGACTCCATCGTACTTCAGTCGGTCTTCACCAGCGTGAGGCAGAAGATCGAGAAGGAGGAAGACAGCGAGGGAGAGGAGAGTGAGGAAGAGGAGGAGGAGGCTGACGAAGGCTCCGAGTCTGAATGTGAGTCCTTGAAACACATGCCAGTCACAATGTCCATCATCTCTGTCGACCTTCCTGTTCAAGAGGGATGTGAGTGACATGAATGTGCTCCTCATGCCATCCCCTCTCTCCTTGTCTCAGCTCGTTCAGTGAAGGTGAAGATCAAGTTGAGCCGGAAAGAGAAGGGTGAACGCAGTGGAAAAGGCCAGCGTCGGCGGGGCCGTGGTGCCCGGGCCAAACCTGTGGTGAGCGACGACGACAGCGAAGAGGAACAGGAAGAGGTGAGAGACCAAGCATATATACACATAACCGCCATTGATGAATAGATTGATTTGATTTTTGACACACTACAACTTATACCCAAGAAGTGTATTTAGCAGGGCTCAGACAAATGCCTTTTCTGTGATGTTTTATTTTGTTAAAAGCAATTCTGGGGTCCTTCAGAGTTAGGATATGTCCAGTCGGGGATATGCCGCCGTCTGTTATGGTAATGTGTGAATAAAGCATGGATCAATGTGAGCTTACATTTTTTACAGCTTACTCTAAACATGCTATTTGGCCGGGTACTTCTAAGTGACCATCTTACAGTATGTGTGTCTAATCAAGATCGCAAAGTTTCCGCTGCTTACAAAATGCTACATTAAAAACATGATGAACTTAGGAGCTCTGAACCATCAGCCTTAGTGTTTACCCACCTGCGTCTCAAGGACCCACAATTTATGTTGACCATTATTAGGTCAGTAGCCATTGAATTGGCTCCTATAATAAAGGTGTGTGTGTGTGTCCATCATGAGAATATTACAGCCCACTTGTTGTTAACAAAAACTAATCTCAACAGGAGTGTTATACTGAAAGGTATAATACTAATGCATGCTCATTGCATCGCTGTCTGCACAGTGTCTGTTATTTTGCAGTATACGCGTCGTACGTTGTAAAGCACTTTGAATGGTTGAACTTGAAAAGTGCTCAGGAGTTTGAAGTTGCAGTCCATTAACCATCTTATCTTCTGTACTCCAGGAACGCTCGGCCAGCGGCAGCGAGGAGGACTGAAGACAAGCCTCTAGACACAACCAACGGTCCACTGAAGACCCTCTACTGGACCCCATATATTTTACTTTAGATAACACAGCGGGCAGACAGCCAGGGGAGGAGCACTAGTTTTACCTAGATGAGCTGATTTCTAGTGGGACAAAGGTATTCTCATTAAAGTTAAAATGATGAACTAAAAAAAAAGAAGAAAAGAAAAAAAAACAGTTCAACAACGAAGGCTTTACAAACCTTCCACTTCAATATTTAAGCAGGCTGGTATGAATAGTAGAACTGTGTATGTCTTTTTGCCTTCTTTTGTTTTCTCCTATATTATGATAATTATTGGCAGGGCTATTAGACTGATCGTGGACCACAAGGAGAGCTAAACTGACTTTTTTTTAAGTGGTATTATTTGTTTGTCTTATTCTGTTTCTGCTGAGACAAGAACGTGAACCAGAGTCACTGTTGTTTCCTGAACTGAGTCCTTTTTGATTTTGTTTTGTTTCCTTTTTTTGAATGCATGTCGTGCGTGTCAATGGAAATGCACCTGGATGTGTCGTTCTTTATTATCTGTGTTTAATTTAAGACTACAAGCAGGATCGCGGTTAATGTCCCATCCTGGGGACCCTCCCTCTGTGCGTGTGGAAGGAGGGATGGATGGATGGATGGGACCATTTCTCGTGTAGGTGTCACTGGATTCCAAAAAGTACAATAAAGGCATCTCATAATTAACTTGTGATTTAATTGCATTCATTTCCTTCTATTATATATTTTTTAATTTCTTTGATGGGGAGATCGGTACAGTAGTTGTTTGACTGGTATGAAACTACAATAATAAAAGATTTGCACAAATTAGTGCTAGTGCATGTGCGGCTGCACATGCACGTGCTGCACATGTGCGGTGAGGCTGCGGCCCAGCCTCAGCCAGACTCTGCCTCCAGCGGCCCCAAGGGGTTACATTCATTGTACTTCTCAACTCCGATCCTTTGGACACAAGATTGACTGATTAGACTTAGACTTCAGATGAATGATGTGGACTACCTGGTGAAATGGAAAGCCAGGAGCACCTGGGGTGCTGCCTGGAAAACAGTTGAGCCATAACTGTGGTTATCACTATGCACACTAGATGGCTCCACTCACCAAGACAAACTACATAATGTACTTAAAGGGCTGCAACTGCTAGTGGGGGTGTTATGGGTTGTTTTTGTCTCTTAGTGACTTTGACCATAACCTCTTGAACCCTAGTGCCAGTGTCTCTGTTTTTGGACAAACATGGGGCGAAAATAGATCTACAAGCTCACAACATGTTACGTTTTGAGGCTGTAGATCAGCCATTTTCATCTAAGGTGTTTGGTGTAGAGAACCGGAGGTGGCCTAGTATAGAGCAAATAAGTATAGGGTTTACGTGGCTAGACTGAAGTCTGCATACACAACACCACACAGACCTGTGGAAATAGATCCCCAGTCATTTTTCAACTTTGGATGTGTTTGTTTTGTCTTCATTTGCTGTTTTTAGCACTTGCCCATTCGTTCCTATTCTTCCCATGAACACTACTTTCAAAGAATGAAATGCATAACTGTATAATATATTAGATTATAGTTTGATATTGCTGTTTTATAGTTTGTCAGTTGATGGTGATCATTTTAATAATAAACCCAGTTCTGGGCAATATGCAGTAGCTCAAAAGAAAAACAATGGTGGTACAGTACTATGAGGGCGATTGTGACCTTTTCCTACATAAAACTATTTTATCTGTTATCTGCAGTCGTGATTGACATTAACATGTCATATATTTTTCCTTAATCAGTAACATTAGTTTTATCGTGATGTTTTATGAAGATGATTTTCTTGACAAAATCTGTATGGTTCCTGAAGCTGAATTCCCTCCCAGGATGTGATGTTGGACCTTCAGGCTGATTTTTAAAAACACATTTTTGGACACTGCTCCTACAGATTTTGCCCTAAAATCACGAAAATCACTACACAGCATGTCTACACTCATGTCATCAACATGGATCAGGAAGATTTGGGAAAAACACATTTTTGCCCTATTTGTGGAGATAAGCGACCTATGGTCGCTTATCTCCCGATTAGGGAGTCTTACTGGTGTTGTCATTGGACCTCCATGCCTCTGATCTCCGTGCTCTCCCTCGGAGGGCAGCCGTTGACCCCGACACCCCTATATCCTCCTTCCCCTTCACAGGGATTTAGCGGCAGCTAGGGGCCACATACCATGACACCTGTCCAAACACTGCTGCTCATATCTGAACTGATCTGTGCATGTATGCCATTCACTCCAACCTCGTGTGAGTTCAGAACTCCCTTGAACGTTTGGAGGAGACACTGTCCAAGCATGAATACGCTATTCTCTGAGCATGCCATTTCCTGTCAGTGTGTCCTTGCAGAAAGGACGTTTTGTTTGGAGTTGTATATTTATTTAACGTACAGTATGTTTGTATGGTTTTACTATTTAGATGTTCTTGGCAAGTTTGTTGCCCACACATATTTTGTTATATCTAACACTGGCCAGTACTCAGGAGGACAAGTTACACATTCTTTTGACCTATTTAGTGTGTGTCTTATCCTCAGTTCCGAGGCCAGGGTGATAAGGCCAAACGTGAGTTCTCACAAGTCATTTCAAAGTAGAAACAATTGCTAACAGTATCAGACACTATTACAGACAGGAGATGCAGAAATGTTTCCTTCTGGTGCCAAGTGCTATTTTCAGTGGATGATGGATAACTGTGTGCACAGTCTGCACACGCATCAATTGATGTCCAAGGTGAATGTCCCTGCATTAGAAAAAATCAAGCACAGGCATGGAGCCAGGATGTGTTCTCTGTCCTTAAATTCACTCTGCACTGCAATAGGTTTGATGCAAAAAAGCAGCCCATACTATGATGGAATATTTTTCCCAATCTCTCTTGCCAACTTTGTCAGGGTTATTGGAGTAGTGGCCAAATAAAGACTTGAGTACGACTGGGAGAACCTGATTTGAAGTTCTGAGGAAGAGAGATTAGATAAGATGGTGTGTGGTAGTGGTGTTTGCATTGCATTGGCTCATGGTGAAGTGCAACAGTGAATGCATAAAGAAATGCAAAGCCGAGGGAAGGGAAGTCTGTCACGTTAGGGGAGGATCGTGGGGTTGGGGGTGCGGTTGGGATTTCGGCCAGGATTCCTTCTCTGTCCTTATGTAGCCTCTGCACTGAAATACATCTGCTGCGAAACAGCAGCCCATACCATGGAATATGATTCCCTGGACAAGTTTTGGAGTAGCTGTTGCCAAATAAAGACTGGGAGAACCTGATTTGACCTTCTGAGGAAGAGGGGTGGGTGGGGGGTATGAAGCTCCAGCACACCAGTTTGTTTTGAGTGCGTGTCAGGCTGTCTGCAGCAGAAAAGAAGGCAGTCGCTTCCAGCATACTGGAAGAACCAGAAGGTGTGTGCTGGGCGTTGTTGACACTGGCCCGTGGTGAAGCATGACTAATTGTGCATCATGAATAATGTAATGCTGAGTGAAGGGAGGTCTGTCAGGTTAGGGGTGGATTGTGGAGCTGGGGGTGCGGTTGATACTTTGCGGTTGCTATCCTCTTTATATGAATAAGGCACAAAGAGAAAGCCACTCTCACCTTTCCTGTACGCCCCAAAACCTGCTATTTGGCTTCTGCCTCTGGCTATAGTTTATACATAGTAAAATCATCAGTGTTTGTACACTCTGACAGTGTTAAAAACAATGGCCCTTAGGGGTCTATTTCTTCACTCAGAGGTAAATTAACTCTTGACGTCTACTGACTACTAGATTTGTAAGGGAATTCATCTCTCTCTCTCTCTCTCTCTCTCTCTCTCTCTTTCTCTCTCTATGAATATGACCTATCTGTTCATGGAATTCCATGTCAGGGGGCCCACGAGAAGGAAGAGTAATTAGGGTTCGTCTCATTAGGCGATCCGAGGTCCATTCTGGGCTCTGGCACAGTTTCAGAAAAACACTTTCCAAAGCCTTGCGGGCTTCTCTGGGGTGGGTCATCAAGAGGACCCAGTTTTTCCAGAGGCCCACAAATGTAAGCCTGTCAACTTATATTAAATGCACACCGGGTTGGGTTGTTCCTCTCAGAGTGGGGCCTACAGTAAGAACACAATCTCTCCTTCACATCAGTCCAGGGTACAGTACAAGCTGTCATAGATTTTTATCTGAATAGAATTTTGATATATTTTAAACGAGGGGTTTATTTTGAGGTTCACTTGTTTCATTGTAATCTTTTGTGATAATATAAACCTCTGTCCATGGATCTAGTCAGTTTAATGTATGTCTTGTGTTCACCGTTTCCCCACACAGCCACATGGTTCCGCACAGTGGCTTGATAACATTCCTCAGAGCAAAATACACTGAATGGGTTGACCAGTGTTTTGTTGTGACCTACAATGTATCTATCTTTTTCATACAGTATAATCACCATTCATTGTTCATAGACTACTGATAGACTGTATATGTTCATACACATACAGTAATCACTGTTGATATACTGCACAGTATATTACCCAGATACTGTTAAAGGCTGTTTGTTGGTCAGTACCATCTGAGTGTATAATGCCCTATGCCATGGCAAAATATCTCTATAGTTAGAAAATATGATAGCATTGCTCTAGTGGTAGCTTTATGTGTGTGATGTCGCACATTATAATGCTACCCAAAATATGTTTTACTTATCCATGTATGTGAGCCGTTATTACATTATGAGTTGCTATATGACATTATGTCTTTGTTATTTACAGAGGAAACCTTTGTGTAACATATTTCATTCGGTTCTATGTATAATTTTGAAAAGCGTGTTTTGGCATGGGGTTATGAATGGAGTGATAACATACAGAAAGCTACCATCACTGCAATGCTATCACATTGTATTGCTGTCACTAGGGGTAGGGGTGTATATAGGCCTACTTGTATACTATGTTGATAGCCTGTACATAATACTGTATCCAAATCTGTTTAAGTATTCAGTCAATCAGTCAAGGGTCAATAATAAAAGAGAACTATTAACTATCAGTTTGAAGTAGAATGTTTCATTCGCTTCTACTGTATGTATAACATACAAAAAGCTACTGTATTTTCTAGCACTATAGGGTGTATCTGTATACTATGTTGATGTTCTCTACAAGTGTACATACATTTACATTTCACTCACTTATATATATTCTTTGTCAGCACCTCAGTCAGAACCTATTTTATTATTCTTTCACTTTTTTTTTGTATTGCCTCGACTAAAATTACCTCTTCCATGTGTCTCAGTCTTGTGCGGTTGCTGTTACAGTATCACCCATAGTTTTATCTTATCTTAGGCTATATACCTTTATTACCTCTATCTATTATCATCTATTATAATGGCCACTTTAGTCGCTTTAGTGTAATTCACTGTTGGCAGCAATATCAAAAAGTCCACCTCTTTCCTTTCATATGGATTTGAACTCTTTTGGAGCTACTGTGATGCAGCCCCGCTCTGATATGAAGCCAGAGGCTACCAGTGGGACGGTTAGCCTATTGGTTGACAGCGGAACACACACCCACAGACCATGAGAACTGGAGCAGCTCTGCGTATTGTTTTTGCTGTTGGGGTTCTCCTCACGTGGTCAGCTTAACTAAGGATGTTTTCTTTTAGGTCTGTATGTGTGTTTCAAATAGTTGTTTGAATTCTTAGCTATTTTAACTATTTTACCTATTGAAATTATACTGAAATATAGAACTATACCAAACAACTATTGCTTGACTGTGTGGTGAAACATTCTCCTAAATCATCAATGTATTTAGCTTACTTAGCCCTGGTTTTACATTTCGTCATACAACACAAAAATAGCCGATCTACATGCTCTCCGACACGTTGTGACCTTGTAGATCTGCTATTTGTGTTTTTTACATTTAGCCTACATGCCCAAAGGGACACCAATTTCAGCCACTTTCGAATGTTCCAGAAACAATGATTAAAAAAGAAAAGAAAAATACAAACAAATCATTGTTTCTGGAGCATTCATGCTGTGAAGGTCATATCAGATTTGTCATGAGGATTGTGAAATATAGTTTTGTGTAATGAAGCATCTTTGGATAAGTGGGTGTGTGTATTTGTATATGACGCTCATTCTGCCTGGTTCAAGGCTGTTTGTAACCATTATCTCTTTAGGTGCGCTTTATCTCTGTGTTGTGTGTAATGGTATCTTATGTTATAGTGAACTGGTTATGGCTCTGCCAGTAACTTTGAGACTTTGCACTTGAGATCATGTGCAGGCCATAAATCTTACAGTAGAGGTGTCAAACTGTTTCAGGTGAGGGCATTAATCTGACAACAATGTCAGGTTAATGGCCTTGTTAATGATTTTACAGCCTGTTTGTTGGTGTTTTATTTCTGAGCGGTGCTCCTGGAACAGGAGCTAAGCTCCAACATCTGGCTTTGTCCGGTTCCCAAACTGAAGCGTGGCCTACGTCTGGCCTAGATATGGCCTACATCTTGGCACAAACAGCTCAAAGTGTGTTGTACGCTTCGCAGGACGCGCAATGATTGGCCAGCAGGACGCTTCATGAAATTAACTCATAAATAGCACCGCTCACCTCACACTAGGTGTGATTTTTATGATTTGCTTATGACTTCCCAGCCTGTAGGCTATACAGTAGGCCAATTGTTTGTAAAATAAAATTCCACCAAGTGTGACGCAACATATTAGGCTAGGCCTAATCTCTTGAGAATATTTTTGGCAGTCGGAGCCAAAAGTTGGAAATGTGAAATGAATAAGTTATAAACATCTGCCAGTCACAGGCTGTATGCATTCTGTGTGTGTGTGTGTGTGTGTGTGTGTGTGTGTGTGTGTGCGTGCGTGCGTGCGTGCGTGTGTGTGTGTGTGTTTCTCAGAAGGAGTAGACTACACGTGTACACATGCACAACTCTCTCTTTCTCTCCTCCCTTCCTCTCCCTCTAGGAATACCTCCTTCACAGAATGCAGTGAGGGGGGTTAAACCAATACATCCATGGGCGTCACAAGGGGGGGGGAAGTGGGACTGAGTTACTAGGGCCTATGGGGCCTTTATTATTGTATACTTTAGCTATTGAAAAATAGCAGATACAAGCTCTCAGCCGCTCTGCAAGCTAACCCTATTTTTGAAAAGTCAAATCTTTGAATATAGGCTATATTTTTAAGCGAACATTTGTAACTCACATTTTGCGTCTGGGGGTCTTTGGAACTAAATATTTTGAGATGGGGGGTCCGTGGCCAAATACATATCACTGACATGGAAACATAGAAACATTAGAAGGATTTGAAATATTCAAAGACTTGCAGAAATGTTCACGATTTAAAAAAATAGCAGATCTACAAGCTCGCAGCGCGGCACTCTGTGCACGAGTGCCGCGCTGTGAGCTTGTATATCTGCTATTTTTCAATAGTTAAAGCACAAAATGAGTGAATCCTTGTACCCAGGGCCCAGAATTGTTGTGCGACAACCCTGGGGTTAAACCAATACACCCATGATGAGTGTTAAAGGGTTAAACTCGTAGTAAAAAATGCCTCCCCGGAACTTAAGCCCCTCCCCTCATTGTAAAGCCATGTGTCTCTGGGATCACACCACTCCAAATCCCGCCTTCCCCTAGCCGGGGCCCCTCCTGGCCCCTCGCGGCCCCTCCCACCCTGGACCACATTGAAATGGGTCTGATGTTGTTGCCAAAACATTACAGTGTGACTGCAGCGTGAGCCCTGCATCCCCATCCATCCATCCATCCATCCATCCATCAGTCCATCCTCAGCCAAGCCGAGGAGGAGCATCCAACAGGCGGACCACCTCAGATCAGCAATTCGGGACGCGGGACCCTCCTGATCTGAACTGCCCAAACAACACAGTTTGTAGAGAAAGCAAACAGAGCAGGCACATCATCATCATCATCATCATCATCATCATCATCATCATCATCATCCTTATATTTACACTCTTATTCATTTGGCCATAGAAGGCATCAGGGATCTGCAGGGACTGCAGAGCAGATGATGTTGATATTATCAGCTCGGTTGAAAGCCATGGAACGACTGCTCTACGTGTCACTGGCTTTTCTCATCTGTCACCTTGCCCAGACAAGTAAGTTGGGGCGGAAATAAGCTATAGTCCTATTTGATGTTTTAATTGTAGCTTGCAGACGTGGTTCCCAAACTTTTTAAGTCGAGAGACCCAGAGAGAAATTAGACCTTACTCGGGCTCGAGCGCTCGACCCAAAGAAAAAGCAGAAAACATTTCTAATTCATGGAATTTCTTAGATTTCCATCCTCCAATGGGGGAAAAAAATCATTGAATTTAATTTTTCATGAATGTTTATTGAAAATGTTTCGAAATGATGACAATAATATTAGCCTAAAACAAAATTGTAGGAAACAAAATAGAAGGGAATCAGCAGGCTACCACTACAAATTGCGCATATCTGTTGTTAAACAGCGTGGGTGTTGAATTATTTATTTATTTAACTAATAATATTTTATAGACTAATAAAACATCCACGTCAATTTCCTTTATAGCCTACATTTAGTTAATAGCCAGTTTTTGTCTGTTTACGGGTTTAAATTGCCCACTCCTCTGACGGCATGTTGGGGGAGGGGTAATATTTTTCAAAATGTAGGTCAATTTTTTTCCCTGTCGTGTCCTGAAAAGACTCGAGGGGGGCTGGATTATTGTATGAATCATATTTTGTCAGAATTTAAAAAAGGAGACTTTATCTACCAGCATGCATGCAGCTTTTATCTCTCAATTCATTGACGTTTTAAAAGTATGTAGCCTATTTAAACCTATTTATTCTTTTAGCTTTTTGTTTTATTTTACCGGCGTTGGTAAAGAATCGAGCACCCTCATTGGTTGGTATAGAGGTCCGTCTAACTGTAGCCAATGAAGTTTGAAGAATGTGACCGCTGTACAATTAATTTATATTCCATGTGTAGCAGCAGCTTTGCCTACAGTGAGATTCTTGTTGAGGTGGAAATGATACAGCCCTACTACGGAGTATTGGCTTAATATGAAGGCATCAAGCTGTCAAACGGGGGTTTCGGTTTCGATGTTTACATTGATTGTTATTTATGACGTGAGAAAGGATGCTATTTATTTACAAATGCACCTTTGTATGAAATAACTAAACAACTGAAAGTTTAAATGTTTTTAATACCGGTAATTTGATCATTTATAAGTAGCCTATAACATTAGCTCTTGCAGGTGCACACAAATAGCCTATTACCCCCCTCCATTATGATTATAATTGTCCTAGTGTGGAGCTGACACATGATGCAATATCCAGCCTGTTTGCAGAAGCAAGGCTCAGCCTGTAGTCTCAACCATTTTAATTTCAAGGATCCATCAGTGTGATGTGCATCACTGAGCCCCATTTTATTCTATTCCTGGGACCCCCGATGACTGTTCATTTAACTCTAGGGAGTGTACATATGTAACTGCATGGACCCCTGTACAGTTGGTTCCTATCAATCATTTGGCTGGTGACCGTGCCTCACGTTTTTGTGATGCCCCAAAAACATGCTGACCCCCAAATCACTGAAATGGACAGAATCCCGGTCACACCCACCTTGACATAGAGTACTTTCCATGGTATTTGTCTTGAGGCAACATGCCAGAGTAGTGGTTTTCAACCAGTGGTCCGGGGACCTTGAGGGTTCCAGGTGGTCCCCAGCTAAATTATGGAGAGTTGGTAACCAAATGGACCTGTATAGACCATTTGAAAGTGTCCATTTTACGCTCTCTAGAGTTAAATTATTGTCAATTTACGCAAGTCTACACAATTAGAGAATGTTGAAGAATTGTTAATTGTTAATCTTATCCAGATCTCAGGGCCTGAGAGGCTAAATGTCATCAAATCGTCACTGTCGGGAAGAAACCTTGTATCTCCAAGTTTCAAAAATAGTATGTTCTTTCGTATTAAAGCCCTACTTTATCATACAAGAGTGTTGCACAAAAGTAGTGAAAATAGCAGATCTACAAGCACACAACGCCTCACGGTGCGAGGCGTTGTGTGCTTGTAGATAGGCTATTTTCACTATGTTTAAATCATTTTAAAATGATAAATACAAAACGAACGGTTTTGGACATACAAGGTTTCCACCCGATAGAGACGAAATGGTGGCCTGCAGCTCAAATGCAGAAAAAAATAATGGACCTTGATGTGAAAAAGGTTGAAACCCTCTGCACCAGAGTATTGGTTCAAGCACCTTTCCTAGAATCACGTTTAGGGATCGACCAGTGTGTTGAGAGAGAGGGCACATGGTAGAACGTGTTGGAACTGGTTCTCACCCAGCTTCACAACAGAACCCTGTGTTGTTGTGGTTTGGAGGACAGCAGCACCAGTCAGTGTTGGCTCAGTTCTATTGCCCCACATTGTCTATTGTTTTATCAGGACACCCGCACATATTGAGCCTTTCTCCAGAGTCCAGACTGAAGGCTTTTCATTATTTATGGCGTGTATGGGCCGAGGAGTGGAAAAAGATGAGTCTGTTCAAATGAAACCATAGATTAAAACCTCTATACTTATTGTAAACATGTCTGGGTCGGCACTTTACTTGGTCTGCTCCTTTAGTTTACACCGCCATATCTCTTAAAAGTGTTACAGTGTCTACAAGTGTTTGGAGCTTGTAGATTTGCCATTTTTGACAATTGTTCCCCCCAGAATAGGGATCCTAGGGTTCAAGTGTCCGCGATGACACGGTTTATACTCAGGCAGAAAGTGACTCTAAAGCGGCCTCTTAATCTGCTAATCTCCATCTGGTTAAACATGTAAGTCCCATATGTCCGTGCAGTTCAAGCAAGGAGACCTAATTAAAGTTGTGAAGCCAAATGGCTTATCAGAGTGTACAGGATTATAGTTTCCTCTCGGGGTATTTACCTGATAGCAGATCGATTGGGTACACCAGACATCAGAGACAGCATGCACTGCAAGCATGTCACAGCTCTGTGTTGTGTCCCTCCCCCCACAACAAAACTGATCAATCAATAACCCTGTCATCTTGTGGGTCAAGCCTGTTTTGAACCGTTGGACTTTAATCCCAAAAAATAAAGAAATCATTTAATTTACTTTTGGAATGATGAAGTCAAGACAGGCCCAGGGAGATAAGGGACAGGAACCACATGGACCGCCATAAAGCCATGGTGTTTACAATATAACCTGATTTATAGCAATAAAGATTGTTAGAAATTACAGTCATATCAGTATGTATCAGGCCAAGAACCATTTTCCCAAATATAAAATGGACTACATCCATTGAAATGGTACAGCCCCTCTTGCATGGAGTTGCCATGATTTAAACCTCATGCTTCAGTGTGACTGCACTGGGATTTACGATGTATAATAGATGCAGTTTTCATTTGCTTCTGGAATATTTTGCCTGGTGAGGATTGTAGCTTGACATGAATTGTTAATTACAACCGTGTGGTAAAAAAGGTAAAGAAAAGCAAAAAGCACCCTCGCTACTGCCTACTGGTCACCAGGTAGCGAAGCATTAGCGTGCCGAGCAATTTGCTAGAACCCTGCTGGTGGTGTGATTCTTTGACTCCTCCCTGCTGACCTCTGAACAGGAACAGGTGTCCATCCAGGGTTTCAAGGCCTGAGGGGGTAGGAGGAGAAGTCCCAAGGGCCCAGGCTACCTCTTGTTAGAGTGCTCTCTCTGGCCAGGGGCTCTGATGTACAGTATCTTAATTGGGTCTTTCTTGCAGTTCAGTGGGTTCAGGGGATCCATTAGAGCCGGCTGGGCCGGGGGCTGGAGAGTGGAGAGACTTACAAATCCTCTGAGAGGCGTAGAATGTCTTTGTTCAATGAATCTGAATGAACTCAATTCAGACTTGGTATGCGTTTGCTGACATGGAACCACAAACAGTGTCAAACGAGATATGCATTGTTGCACTTGTAAACCTGTCGAGTCTTGAAGACAGTCGGCAGTCATTACTAATCTCTCTTTACAAAGCTGTAGTTACCAAATCATCTGCCCTGGATAAACCGTCGTGAATTTGCCAGTAGGATGTACTGTACAGTATACAGTATGTCTGTGTACATAAGGGGCTTGTCAGAAGGTCATACAGCAACAGCACTTACAGTACCTCCTGAACCAACCCCCTGCTCCCCTGGTAGCATGTTAGCATCATGTATACCACGGCCCACTGCACAGGCCCTCCCCCCACTCACTGCCGCTGTGAAATATGGTTCAAAACACAACCGTGGCCAATTGTAACCTCTCACTTGAAGCAGTACCTTTTCTCTTTTTTTACAACATGGGACATTCCAGGTCACCGAGGAAAGATATTTGAGAACAGACCGCCAGCTCGACAGTTGTTCTCAAATACATCAACTGCCAGATGTTGCATGATAGAACAAGAGCCAGCATTTTCTATTTCAGCACTCGCTTCTATAAACAATTTATTCCTCGAGGGTTGCTCTCGCTTTCCAAGCTAATTTCTCTTCACGTGCAGTCGTCACTTTGCTTATGTGGACTGACCCTGATAGATGATGGACTGAAACAGCTGCATGTTTTGGCTCAACCTGTGCCCTTTTTGTCACAGACGGACTGACAACGTGTGGGAGCGGCCAGTTCCAGTGCGGCAATGGGAAATGCATCACAGGCCGATGGTTGTGTGATGGAGCAGACGACTGCGGAGACGGCACTGATGAGGTTCCTCAGACCTGCTGTGAGTGTCACGTTGCACAGTGCTTCATGGCTATCATATTGTCAGATCCCACAGTGCTTAATTCACCTGTTTAATAAGCAGTAACAGTAAGGGGGCAGAGATTCTCAACCTTTTGAATTTGAAAGACCCCCCAGTGTGATGTGCATTAGGCCATGGACCCCCATTTGATATACCCTTATTTATCTCTGTTTATCTCAGTTTACATTTCACTCTGAAAGTGTACAAACGGAACCAAATACATTTGGGTCCATTTGCACGCTCATAGTTACAGACCCGTAAGACAGTGGTTCTCAACCTCTGGGTCTGGATCCCCAGTGGGGTCCCCAAATTATTTTGGGGGTCCTTAGATGATTAACTTAATGTGCAATGTTGTTTTCTCACTCAACAGTAAGCAAACCAGCATAACGTTTAAGTATAAAGGCTATCTACACATTTCTAAAGTGACAATTTGAGGTATTTTAATACCTCTAAAATGACAAATTAAACATTGGCCAAATTGTCAAATATTAGAAGAAATTGTGAAAATAGCCGATCTACGTGCTCACAACGCCTGTAGATCAGCTATTTTCACAATATAACCGTGTTATACAAAATGTAATGCCTCAACTCTTAGTGCTTACTGCTTAGTCAGGGTGGGGGGGGTCCCCAGTTCAAATGTGATTATTTTGGGGTTCGCGGCCTGAAAAGGTTGGGAATCACTGCCGTAAGAGAGACACTCATGAATATGATGAGGAACTCTCTGTTATGGTTCTGATGTCCTTTTCTTGTTTGCTTTGTCTCCAGTGGACAAGACATGCAGACCAACAGAGTTCAGCTGCGGCGGGAGTCTAAACCAGTGTGTGCCGAGCACCTGGCACTGTGATGGAAAGGCAGACTGTGAGAATGGATCTGATG
The DNA here is from genome assembly GCF_963921795.1 of Nannobrachium achirus. Taxonomy (NCBI): domain Eukaryota; kingdom Metazoa; phylum Chordata; class Actinopteri; order Myctophiformes; family Myctophidae; genus Nannobrachium; species Nannobrachium achirus. Next base: position 22,913,604 of record NC_137813.1, on the reverse strand, counting down.
AGGAGGGCTGTGGTGAGTTGGACCGCTGTTGGAGTCTCACTGTGGCCATCTGTCTTCACTTGTTACTTCATTATTATGGTTTTACATCATTCCTCAGGACACTCTCAGTCCTAACCTACCCTAACATAACCTAACCCAGTGGTTCTCAATCTCAACCTTTTTGAGCGGTGGTCACAACGCTCCTATACGTGGCCGTGTGTGTGGGTCTCCGTCCGTCCTTCCGTGTCTGTATGTAGCCTAAACTTCGGCGCGTAACTAGTGCCGCACCATTTACGCCACTCGCGCAATATATACATCAAAATGTGCGGCTCGGCCGGGAATTGTGTGCTATTACCTTTCGTTCCGAAACTTCCGATCCGCCTTACCATGCCGACGTAATCGGCAAAAAACAACGCTTAATTGTCCCCATTGACTTATAATGGGACAATGCAAGAAATCACTTTCAAGTATTTTTCTCTCGTAAACCATAGGAGCTACAGTTTCAAACCTCGGAGAGGAGATTCATAATGATTTTAAGAATGAATCCAAAAATAATTACATCACTCGGCCTCATGGTGGCGCTATAACGGCCCACTTTGCGTTTTGCCCCGTAACTCTTGAACCGTAGATCGGAAAATTAAATTAAATTATTAAATTCTTTTTTCCCTGGATTCCTTGGGTCAAGACGCATCTCCCCATATAGGCCACGCCCATTTGCGCCAGGATAGATTTTCCGCCATCTTGAATTTTCTCCAAAACACACTTTTTGCTCCTTTTCCTACATATTTTCTTCAAATGTCACAAAAATCGGTACACATGATCTATGAGGTGGGTAAACCACCGCTCAGTTCACACGGGTGTGATTTTTACACCAAGTACCACCTCAGAAAATATCTGTCTCTCCAAGTACCACCATAATAACTGAAGTTAAAATACAGGTGTGAGACCTCCCCCATCCTATTCAGCTATGTACACAAAAGGCAAATCTGTGAACTTCCTGTGCAAACGGCGCTAGCATAGTCGCTTAGCCTAGTGCAGTTGCAACAGCCCTGCTGGAGAGACTCTGTCAGTGTCTAATCAGCTGAAGCAACTGACGATATTTCTAATGTGATTCATTTTTTGGGAGACCCATACCACTCAAGTACCACCAGTGGTACATGTACCACAGGTTGAGAACCACTGACCTAACCTAATCTACCTTACCCTACCACTACCCTAATCGAATCTAATCTAATCTAACATAACATAAACTACTGTATGCTAAACTAACCTACCCTAAACTGAAATAATATAATCTACCCTAATCTAACCTAACCGACCGTACCAGACTATAATATAAAGTAATATATGACCTGCCTTAATCTAACTGTAATCTGATTGTACTTAATATTTATAGAATACATAATCTAATTTAGATTAGATTATGTATTCTAATCTAATTTAGATTAGATTATGTATTCGATACATTTTATATTGTATTGCATGATTTTATTGTTGAAATCTTTGTGTGAAGCACAGGAAGACTAGCGACCACTTTGTGAAAGCGAATTAGAATAAAACATAAAGAATAATAAATAATCTAAACTAACTAACCTTTTCCTTCCTCCATTCCCTTACTTATCTCCACGCTGTTGAGTCATGATCGCTCCACCTTGCCCTGACGATCCGCTCCTTGTGTTTTCCCCCCTGCCGTTACAGCCCCTAAACAGTGCACGAGCACAGAGTTCCGCTGCGGGAGCGGCCAGTGCGTGTCCACAACGTTTGTGTGTGATGACGAGGCGGATTGTGACGACGGCAGCGACGAAGCGAGCTGCCCGCCCACCACCTGTAGCTCCGCCGCCTTCCAGTGCAACAACACGGTGTGTGTTCCCCGCCTCTGGGCCTGCGACGGAGATGCTGACTGCTCTGACGGCTCGGATGAATGGCCACAGAACTGCGGCGCCAAGAAGCCCAGCAGTGCCGCCACTCATCACTGCTCCCCGCTGGAGTTCCACTGCCGGAGCGGGGAGTGTATTCATAGCAGCTGGAGGTGCGACGGAGGGGCCGACTGCCTGGACCGATCGGACGAGGCAGACTGTAGTAAGTGGCCACCCCATTACAAGCTTATTATGACCTTATTATTATTCATATTCTTTTTCATGTTTGGTCTTAACATTTGATGCTGTGTTCTCTACAAATAACAGTATAATATCAAATATTTTATGTTGACCTTGAGTTCTGTCCATTATTGTAAACCACATCCCTGTCTGTCTGTCTTTCTCTCTCTCTCTCTCTCTCTCTCTCTCTCTCTCTCTCTCTCTCTCTCTCTCTCTCTCTCTCTCTCTCTCTCTTGCTCTCTCTCTCTCTAGCTCGCCCCACCTGTCGCCCAGATGAGTTTGAGTGTGACGACGGCACCTGCATTCCCGGCAGCCGGCAGTGCAACCATCAGTATGACTGTAGGGACATGAGTGACGAGACAGGCTGTGTTAACGGTATGAGGCTAGCCTTCTTCTACCCGCCCTCTACCTCTACCTCATCTGTATTTGGAATACATCAAATCTGTGTTCGTATTTTAGTGTCATAAATCCATTGTTGCCCTGTCTTCTCCGCAGCGACACATTGCGAGGGTCCAACCAGGTTCAAGTGCCGCAGTGGGGAGTGTATCACCATGGAGAGAGTCTGTGACAGAAAGCGCGACTGCAGGGATTGGTCAGACGAGCCCCTCAGAGAATGCGGTGAGAGGCGAGACCTTCATGACTAGCTAATTGCTAGCTTCACACGTTTAATGAGGGTGTTTGAAAGTGTAGAATGCCAGTTGCGCCTAAGGGAAAGGGACTGACAAAAAAAAAAAAAACTGACCTGAGATCCTTTTCGTTCTTTGTATGCTGCAGGTTCCAACGAGTGCTTGTACAACAATGGCGGCTGCTCCCACGTCTGCAACGACCTGAAGATTGGCTTTGAGTGCCGCTGTCCTGAGGGATACCACCTAGTTGATAACAAGCGCTGTGAAGGTACAAATACAAGAATTAGCCCTTTCAACCTGCTGTCCCTATTTTGGTTCATTATCGGCAAACATCTTCCAAAACTTTACAGAGTTTTTGATACAAAAATAAATAGATAGATACGGTATCTATTTTCAAAAGGATATACTGTATATACAGTATTTGTCATCACGTGACACCATATCATACGACGCAGTACAAAATATCACTTCATTGGTTTATTTATTTGTGTCAGCCAAAGGTACATGAAGTCACTTGTTAAGTAAGCAATACTTCATGTCCGTGCCAGCGTAACGACCATGCCAATGTGAACTTCAGACATTTACTGCAATCAATGTATTCAGTGGCGCAAACCCCTGTGCTGGCAACCGCACTAGTGTAGGGATGGTGAAAGGGATTATGTCTACTGCTGATGAAATGTAAATGTTGATGACTCAACACTGTTCCAACTTCCAACTCTCAATGATGGTTGATGCCGGTGTTTTCAGCCTGTCAAAAAAACGACTATATATTTCTACTGTCCATTCTTTGCAGATATTGATGAGTGTGAAAACCCGGACATCTGCACCCAGATCTGTGTCAACCAGATAGGTGGCTACAAGTGCGAGTGTCAGGAGGGTTACCAAGTTGACCCGGCAACCAAAGCATGCAAAGCCATTGGTAAATTAAATCTTTTGGAGTTTGTTGTAGTAGTTTGTTTGCTAGATCAAGTTAAAAAAATATTATAAAGTATGCCAATGTATTTGATTATTTAACATTATTTCAGTTTATAAAGAATTATATTTCCATAATCTTCCCCAACCATTAGATAACTCTGAATAAGTATTTGCCTTAACTTAAAGACAAACACTCATGCTCTTGTTTGATTGGGTAGGAACCATAGCCTACCTGTTCTTCACCAATCGTCACGAGGTCAGAAAGATGACTTTGGACAGGAGTGAGTACACGCGTGTCATCCCCCGTCTGAAGAACGTGGTGGCTCTGGACATGAACATGGCGGGCAAGGAGATCTACTGGTCGGACATCTCCCAAAAGAAGATCTACAAGTGAGCGGGAACCCCTCGTCTTTACCTCCAGTGCTGAATGGGCCCACTTAATTTGATCACCAAACACCAAAATTAAAAAAATATCTTTCTCAGTTCTCATTCCTAACCTTTCTCAATGCCAGTAGTGTAAAGTAACTAAGTACATTTACTTAAGTAATTTTGAAGTATTTGTACTTTACTTGAGTATTTCAAATTTCCAATACTTTTACTTCTACTCCACTACATCTCAGATCTAAATATTGTACTTTTACTCCACTACAATGTTTGGAAACTTTAGTTACTAGTTATTTTGCAGGTACAAATTATGATATTATAAAACATACATAAACCATTTTAGCTCTATTTTATTCCTTGGCTATTTGGAAATAGCCGACAACTCGTCACGATGCAACGCGGTGTGAGCTTGTAGATCTGCTATTTTCAAACATATTGTACTTTTACTTTTAGTACTTTATGTACTTTTACTCAAGTACATTTTGAATTCCAGACTATTACTTGTAAGGGTGCCCTCACACCAAAATACCTTTGAGAGTGGAATCTGCGTTCCGCCAATGCATTTCAATGAGAATGGAGCGGTTTCATGCCAGTAGAGTAAAACCACTCCATTCTCATTGAAATGCATTGGCGGAAGGTGGATTCCACTCTCATACAATAGGTATTTTGGTGTGTGTGCACCCTAACAGAATATTTCCACATTGCAGTATTGATACTTTTACTTAAGTAAAGAATGTAAGTACTTTCTCCACCACTGCTCAATGCCCATCTTTTTTTCCATTCTTCCTGGTGAATCCAGAGCTCCCATGGACACGGCAGCAGACTCCAGCCAGCACAACGTGGTGATTGACAGTGACATTGATGCTCCCGAGGGCATCGCCTACGACTGGATCCATGGAAACCTGTACTGGACGGACAGCATCCGCAGCACCATCTCAGTGGCCACCGCCGACGGGAGCCGCCGCAAAACCCTCTTCCACCAAGACTTAGCCAAGCCCCGCGCAATAGTGGTCGACCCCCACAGCAAGTAATAACAATAGCCTACTGTTTCTACCGATACAGTGACAAAATCAAACATTATACCATGTCAATCATACTCCCAGTTATACCAGTAAGACTCCCTAATCCGGAGATAAGCGACCGCCAGGTCGCAGCGTGATTTTAGGCCAAAATGTGTAGGAGCAGTGTCCAAAAATGTGTTTGAAAAAATCGACCTGATAGTGCCGCTATATGGGACAGATCCATGTTGATGACATGAGTGTAGACATACTGTGTACCGCTTTGTGCGATTTTAGGCCAAAATCAGTTGGATCAGTTTCCAAAAATGTATTTTGCAAAAATGATATGATATGATATGATATGATATGATATGATATGATATGATATGATATGATATGATATGATAGATAATATAATATATTTTCTTCTGTGTTCATAGCTTCATGTACTGGACAGACTGGGGAACTCCAGCCAAGATTGAGAAGTCAGGGCTCAACGGAGGAGCCCGCTATCCATTGGTCACCGACAACATTGTGTGGCCTAATGGAATTACACTTGGTAAGCTCTAACAGTTGACTTCTCATTGTTGGTGTGCAGGTTGGAATTCAAGGTTCAGTGTTCTCACAGCACATTTAGTTTTTTTTGCTTGTCTGCCTGTTTGTGAGTGACCGTAGTCTAACCTGTTGTTATCCCCTCCCCCGCCTCCTCAGACCTGCTTAACCACCGGCTTTACTGGGTGGACTCCAAGCTCCACACCCTCTCCAGTATCGATGTGCATAACGGAGGGCGTCGTACGCTCATCATAGATGAGAACAAGCTGGCCCATCCTTTGGGCATCACTGTTTTTGAGGTAAGCTCCTTCAGCCCACTCAGAATTGGCTGTGTGCAGAACTAGAGTACTTGTTTCTCGAAGGTGGCATAACCCATTTCCGGTTCAGTTTCCCTTAGCTTCGCTTGTTTGCCACCGCCAACCTGCATGACAGTCATGCAGGTTTCCAGTTAAAATCTGCTGGCGTGCCAGTCAAGCAAAGCTCTGGAAATCTGAACCGGAGATGGGTTACAGTATGCCACCTTCAGGAAACAGAGACTACAGTTATACACAAAGGAGTGTAGTAAACTACCTATGTTCCTTCCTGCATCCCTATGTTCCTTCAAAAGTAACACTATCCTCAACCCTAATATTATCCCTAGTGAAAGAGAGACAGAGAGAGTGAGAGAGTGAGAAAGTAGAGTGACTATGGAAAAGGAAGGAGGGGGGCAGAAGGTGACAAAGAGAACTTGGTCAGAGGCGGTAGAGGAGCAGACCGTGACTAATACAGCCGTACCATAAACTGTTTACTGCAGCTGTGTAAACTGTAATGGTGATGCAAAACTTGACAGGTTTCAACATTGCTTTCCTAGCTTGGGCATGTCATTGCGACCGTAGGTCGCAGTTTACTATCAGAACCGTCACAGCTTGTCCGTATACGTCCGCCCATATCTGTGTGGCTGGTTCTACAGACATCTTCATGTGCATAAAAGGGATTGTATGTATGATGTCAGATGTCATAGACGTCATAGGACTTTCGCATAACAAATAACTGAGTAAGCAATGCTGTGAGAGCCCAAACATGCTTAGCATGTTTGGGCTCTCACAGCATTATCTCCATATACTTTATGGGTACCAGCCAGGGGTCTCCATATACAGTATGGGTAACTGGTCCTATATATATCACTGGCCAGATGGCCAAGAAATGGCGCGACCTCACCCTTTAGGGCGAGGTCGCTTGTCGCCCTGAGGCGTCTTACTAGTTATAGTAGGTTCAAAAAAATATTTTCTTTTCTCCAAAAGAGTGAAAATAGCAGATCTACAAGCTCACATGTTTTGATGCCATCTGTTTCTCTATCTTCCAAAAATATGCTTAAGGCTTAAGTGGTAAAAGAAATTTCAAAGCTATTCTATTCCACTTCATGCATTGAGACCAGCAGACCACCTTTTATTAATTCTTAACAAGCTGTGCTTCATGCATCTAGGAAAGAGTGTTCTGGACAGACGTCAGCAACAATGCCATCCTGAGTGCCAACAGGATAACAGGGGGTGACATCAGAGCCTTGGTGGAGCACCTGTCATCTCCAGAGGACATTGTTCTGTACCACAACCTCAAGCAGCCTGCTGGTAAGCATACTCTTCTGGGCTTCAAACTTCTCAAAATGTCCGGTGGGCTTCAAGGCCAGGGGTGTAGATTATGTTTTTGCCCCTGTATGTCTGTCTGTGTTCTGTCTGTTCTGCGGCTAATCTTGCCACAAACACACACTACTGGACCAATCAGCATCAAAGTTCTTTGCTCATGCTGCCGGTAGGTCAACACCAGGTCACAATGGCCAAGGGTCACATTGACCGAGGGTCACATTGGCCAAGCTTTGCATCCCGCTAAGCTTAGTTTGGCCAATGTGACCCTGGTTGTACAACAAACTTTGCACAAACGGACAGGAACTTGTCTGTAAACGATGCGTAACCTACCTCTGCATATTGCAAAGGTCATTATAATGTTCTCCAGTACAGGTCTATTTGTAACTATGCTGTATAGTTTACATCCTATGCTCTATCCATCCAGCCTCTCTGCAAAAGCGCAGAAATGTGTTTGTAAAATATTCTCCTGTCTATTGCAGGAAGGGATGTGTGCAGGGCGGCCAACGGAGGCTGTGAGTTCCTGTGTCTACCAGCTCCTCAAGTAGGAAGACATTCCCCAAGATACACTTGTGCGTGTCCTGATAACATGATGCTAGCCAGAGATATGAGACAGTGTGTACCAGGTATGTCAATTGACTTAATTTGTGAATGAACTAGATAAAGTAATTAAGGCTAATTTTTATTCTTTGTCATTCAAGATAAACACATCGTCTTGGACGAACGACACTTGTCGAAAGGGTTGTATGACAAAGCATATATAGTTGCTGTCGGGTGGAAACCTTGTATGTCCAAAACAGTTGGTTTTGTATTTATAATTTTTTTAATGATTTAAAATAGTGATAATAGCAGATATACAAGCACTTGTAGATCTGCTATTTTCACTAGTTTGTAGTCTTGTATGATGAAGCAGGGTTTTACTTTACAAAAAACATACAAATTTGATATGAGGTTTCTGCCCGACAGTGACGATATATTATCTTTAGCCTCTATAAAAAAAAATCTCTTTTACTGAATGCCTTATTAGCACCCAGCACACACATTTGTCTTGACTCTTGCTCTTCCTCATGTTCCAGCCGTGCCAACGCCCCAGGTTCCTGTGACCACCCCGGTGCAGCCACCAACAGAGCCAGATAGGACTACACCCAAGCTCCTGGTCCCCACCACCACCAGGGCACCTGTCATAGTCCCCGTCACCACAGCCAAGCCAGCGCCACGCACCACCCCCAGGGCCGTGGTGAAGACCACCACTGCATCACCGGTAGCCAGGACAACAACCCAGCAACCGGCGAAGCCCAGGGTCCCTCAGACCACTAAAGCAGCCCAGACAACTACAAAAGCTCCCGTCACCTCTCATGGTAAAACCTTTGGTTACGTCTGTGTCATGGAATGTATTGTATTACTTTTGCGTTACTTTTGTGTTATCCTCACAACCACCTCCAAAGCACAGTAGGATGGGGCATAATATTAAATGGAAGAGACTAGAGGGTAGGCCAGATGCAATAGAATAGGGACAATAATGCTATTGCTATTAAAATGCTAATTTAGTAACCTAAATTTCACTGTAAACAACTCAGAAGTGGCCGGCCCCTTTAAATAGATAATAGTCATTGGTGTACATGAATTCGTTATTTGCTTTAAAATGTTTCGGCTGCTACTTTAAATTACCCAAAAACTGATTCTTGAGTAGTTTGTTGGACATTTCATAATTCATCATTTGTGTGCCTGTATTGCAAGCGTAACGCATATTCTTGTATTTTTCTCTCCTCACCAGGTGTACTTCATGAGGCCGTACTCGAGACTGCTCCTACCACCCCACCAGCCCTGTATATTGTCTTACCTTTGGGTTAGTAGCTTAGCATCTCATACGCTTCTCATCTCTGCACACATTAAATACTGATAAAAATAAATACACAATAAAAAATATATATTCAGAACTTTTCTGAACCAATTCAGTCCTGAGGCCGATTCTACAATAATCTTCTAAATCAGTTTTCTGGGAAAAAAAACGTTGCCATATCAGTGATGTCAAGATATATATATTTGGCCGCCGACCCCATCTCAATATATTTTGTTCCAGGGACCCCCGGTAGCAAAGATTTGAGTTAAAAAAGTTTGCTTTAAAAATTCAATTGCACAAATTTGCCACGAAGTGACGCGCTATGAGCTTGTATATCTATCATTTTTGAATAACCAACCAGTAGGTTTAAGTTTGATGTCTCTATTTTCTTCCCCGGCGTTCAGTGATCCTATGCATGGTGGCCTTCAGTGCTGTGCTGGTATGGAGGAACTACAGGCTGAAGAACACTAACACCATCCACTTTGACAACCCTGTGTACCAGAAGACCACCGAGGACCAGGTGCACATCTGCAGGAGCCACAGCCCCGACGGTTACTCCTACCCAGCGGTACGTCTGTTGGGTCAAACTGGTCCAGGGGGCTAGGCAAGGGGACTAAAATAATATCCATATACGATGTTATTGCAATTCTTTTAGTCCAAATGTTACCTTATTTGGTTTACTAGATGCTCGGCTACCCTTGCCGAATCTGAAGCCGGTGGGGCGAACGGTTCTCGAGATACGCGGTTTACAGACAGACAGACAGACAGACAGACAGACAGACAGACTCACAGAGACTTCTCGCATTTATTGTAAGATTAGTGAGTGGGATCACTCACATCCATGTGCATTCCTGTGTATGTGCCAGCTATAACCACGCCATTGATTTTCAGCACTTAAAGGACGACTTCACCCATTTTCAAACTATCGTCATATAATTTGGCCTCAATATAATAATAATATTATTATAATGAGCATTAGACTCATTATAATAATATTATAATGAGCATTAGTGAAGACCAATTATATTGGTACCATTTAGTAGAAGAAAAAAATGTTTTGTGCATTTTATCATGCATTAGTGAGGACAAATTACAGTATATGAAGATAGGTTGAAAATGGCTGAAGTTGTACATTAACCTTGAAACTTGAAAAGATGTTTGGGTTCTAGTGCACAGCATGATGAGATTCTATCCTCTTTCTCTGTCTCTTTTTCTGAATTCTCCTCAGATATCAGACGATCAGCAAAAACCTCTTCGCTGATGAACATTTCCTCTCCTCTAGTGTGTCCCTTATGTTTCTCTCTGACTCATCTCTAATCTGCTCTCTCTAATCTAACACCTTCCCATTCTAACCTAATCTAATCTACCTGCTATAAATGTTCATACTGTTTAGCCACACATGATAATACGTAGCCACGCCTGACTCAAAAATAACTCGCAGATAACTTTGTTGAATAGGATGGCCTTTCACCCACCCAGTGTTGATTTCGTCGACTAAAAGTATGACGAAAAATGTGTGTCGATGTCGACTGCGTTTTTTTCACTGACGAAAACTAAATAATAACTAAATAAAAACTAAGCTGTGATGACTAAAACTAAGACTAAAGATATTGACAATTTCGTCAACAAAATAAAACTAGACTAAAACGTTAGGGAGGGACTAGTGGAGGAGAAAGTAATTTTATGTTTGGTTGCTCTCAGGTGTTGCATGCTGAAAATAGCAGATCTACAAGCTCACAACGCGTCGCAACGCGACGCGTTGTGAGCTTGTAGATCTGCTATTTTCAGCATGTAACCAAGTGTAAAATCAGTCATTATGATGCCATCAAGGCCTGCTAAAATACATTTTAGTTGACTAAATCAACTGTAGATTTAGTTAACTAAAATCTCATGATATTTAGTCAACTAAAATTTGACTAAAACTAAAACTTTTCAGAAGACTAAATTATGACTAAAACTAAATGAGATTTTATTCAAAAGACTATGACTAAAACTAAATCAAAATTTGCTGTCAAAAACAACACTGCACCCACCGCCATGTTACTTTCACCCATCTTGTGTATTAACACATTTGTGTATTGTATTAGATTACTGATCTAATTCTCACCTTTATTTGTGTCCTATCAGAAACAAATTGTGAGCCTGGATGAGGAGGCCGACAACCCAGCCTTTGAGAACTGAGGACCACAGGAGTAACAGAGCCTTGATAATAAGCTATGTTGGAAGTTGTTTTATTTGAATATTTGAAGGTTAAATATTTTCAACCTCACAGCCACAACAAAATTGAAGAAGAAACCAGCTCTGGTTATAATGAAAGCTCGAACCACGATATATCCTCAAGCCAAACACCACGGTGAAGGGAAGACGGTTTTGCCTATCCGTCGCACACAGCATTCCTCCACATCCACAGTGGACCAGCGTGAAAGTTTGTGTGTTATCATTCCCGGCCAAACGCCACAGTAACTCTTTATCCAAACAATGATGCCTTATAACAGAAGACTGTCCTTCTGTCAAAGCCACAACATGAAAGAACAGCATTGACTTGGAACAGAAGTGACCTCTGTTGCTACTAATGGAAGTTCTCTGTCAGCTCTTGGCGCGTGGAGCTCAACAACGCTGTGTTGTAAATCACTAGCATCGATGTTTATTTTGATAGAAAGCGAGTTATACATTGCTCAAGGAACGTGATCATGCCTTGCACTATTTCCAGATAGATTCTATTTTTATTCTTCACAAAACTAAACAAAAACATTAACATGAGAGATTTGTCCCACAGCAAACACTACCACTGAATATAAATGAATGGTAATGGGAATTATCGATTAGAATTCAAATGAACAGACAGGGATATTATCCAGTGTGACCTATAATGCCAGTATAGGTCCCACACAAACACACACACAGACACACAGTAACACACCTATCCATTGTTTATTTGCCGTGGTTATGGTTAAATGAATGAACTGTAAACTTGACCTATCACCAAATGTCTTATGAGTTCAGTCACTGGGGCTGTAGCCAACTGGCCAAGCAGCCATTTGATAAATCTGGGGGCTCTTGTGGTCCATTTCTGTCTAACTGGAGGTCTAGATGCTAGAGGTTAGTGTTGAAAAATCATCCTGTTCTTCTTCCTCCATTTTCCCCTCATTGCCCAATAGTTTCCCCACTTTATGGATCACTTGGTTGAAATGTGAAACATTCCTCGATGGCAGGCTAAAGCATAAGTCTTCACACGGCCGTGTCGCTCAACAGAAATACGCCATTTTCACCTGAAACTTTCCGCTGAGCAACATGAGCATAAAAAGAAACCTCAGGTGAGGCGAAGCCGTATGATCCTATGATCAATGGAGCCACGATGTGCAGGCTCGTGTGTATTCACAATACTCCCATAGGACCTGCAAATCCATTCGCTTTTGTTCTCGCTTGCATTCCTGAATGCCTGAAAGGCTTCTCCTATATACAGTAGTTCTCACAAGCTATCCAGGGTTATTTTGTATCTGTGACAAATGTGTGCCTTTTTAACCACTTAATGTTTATCACCTTAATGTTGGTGCTATTGAAATCCAAGGATTTGTATAAAATCAACATGCCTGTTTGTTTACAATATATAAGGGAAGTGACAGTGTTATTGTAAGTCGGGTTAAACCTGACAGTTGTAATACTGAGTGTTGCACACTGTAGCAGGGTGTAGCAGATCAAATGCTAGTGAAGCCATGTAGAGAAATTCGCAAATAATCGTCCTTTTACATTTGTCAACTAACAGCGCAGATAGAGAATGTGTAAATACATTGTTCATAAATGTAAATATGTGCTCTGTCTTTTTGGTTCATAATGTTATTGTGTAGTTTGTTGTATACTTTGAAATGTTTGCTGTACATAAATAAATGCTTCTATTTATTCTAGACTTTCTCAGCATTCAGTTTTGTGAAAACCTTCCCTCCATGGAAGCCAGCAAAAAGTTGGCTTCCATGCCAGGTTCATAGCTGAATTAGAGGCCACCTGGGAAAAAGAAGGTCCCAGGTTCAAGCCCTGGCTTGGTGTCAGGGGTGTCGCACCAAATTCTAGGCCCTGGGTACTTTAACTATTGAAAAATAGCAGATATACAAGCTCACAGCGCGTCTGCGAGCTTGTAGATCTGCTATTTTTTTTTTATTGTGAAAACTTGTGCAAGTCTTTGAATATTTCAAATCCTTCTAAGGTTTTTGTGAAAAAACTATGTTTCTATGTCAGTCGTGCTCAAACTTTTTCACGTGAAGGACCCCCAAAATAATATGTATTTGGCCACAGACCCCCATCTAAAAATATTTAGTTCCAGGGACCTCCCAGAAGCAAAACTTGAGTTACAAATGTTTGCTTAAAAAATACAATTATTTATTCAAAGATTTGCACAGATTTTCACGACTTTTCAAAAATGCAGATCTACAAGCTCGCAGCGCGGCACTCTGTGTCCTTGAGCAAGACTGCATTCAGTCTGACCACTTGAGCAGCAATCAGCTGAGTGAGGCTGAAAACCAAACTTTCCCTGTGGGACCAATGATTTGAACAGCCATGTAATAAAGTTAATTTGCATTAGAGATAAATCTAATGTTTCTGTACAAGTGTGAAGTAAGTAAAGTCATGTAAAATACATGCCCTATAGTTTTGTATTTCCAGAATGATTTGATTTGTAAATAAAATGTTCTAAGACACCTTTGAGTTTGAGTTGTCCATCCCACCTTCTCCGATAATCCCTTTTATTTTAAACCAAAATAACATAGCATTTCATATTGTACATAAAAACACATACACCATGATATATTACATAAAATGTTATCTTGATTTATTTTTCAGCTTTCCATTATATATGTTTGTAAAGTCAAGTCACTAGTATCCTGTTTAATTTATTTCAGCTTCTGTAGGCTACATTTACATAACATACAAACAAGTGTTACTGGGTCAGTTCGTTCTGCCCTGTGGAAATGTCTTATCATGTGCCACGTGAGAGTGTAATGAAAATTTACAACCATTGCCCACCATGTTATTTTTTGGAATGCACACACATACTGTAGTCGTTATCACCGGTGGGAGTAGTCAATTTCTGATAAACACATGTTTGTTTGTTTGTTTTTTTGGGGGGTACAAATGTCAAAAGCTAGTTTGAAACATTTCAAAAATTGATCTAAAAATTGTCAGCTATATAAGGTGAGGTAGATAGCATGGCCTCGTTCAGTATGAGATATACCATAATGTTTTGATGTTTCCAAGCCTTGTGAGATCACAACAACCATCACTGATGTGGTACAAACTGGTACACTGTGACGTCTTGGTTGACATACCATGAATAAACAAGGCCAGGTTTTTACAGAGGTTATTGAACTCATTGCTATCTTTACAAGCAGAAATAAAAACAGAAGCTCAGAAGACCCATGATGACAGGCATGATCATGTCCTGTACAATTAAATGTGAACCTGTATGATTAAACAGACACCTGTATGATTTGATTAAACACACCAAAAACTAAAATCTGAGATGGGAAATTAGATAAATATGATACACAACTACATATTTTCTTCACACACTCCGTAACAAAATGATGGCGCAATAATACTGAACAGCAGCTGCCATGCTCTGGTCAGCACTGACGCAAGTACATACATGTAGCCTACATGTGAATGTTATTGTCCTCTAGGGACGCCTCGCCTCCCTCCATCTTCTGTCCAATCGTTGAGCCCATATCTGCCCACCACAAAACAAGCTGATATGACTACTACCCGTTTAAAGCCCACCATGACTCACCTAAATTCCAACACACATTTTGGATGGCCCAGGGTAGAAAACAGGTAAAGCAAATATCAATGTGATGGCTATTTAATTTAGAACAGGTACACATTATTGTGTATCATAATTTTATGCTTTAACTATTGAAAAATACCAGATATACAAGCTCACAGCGCTGCGAGCTTGTAGATCTGCCATTTTTGAAAAATTGTGAAAATTAGAATTTTGACCCGATTCTATGAGTGTCTTTTGAATCCTTCTAAGGTTTTTTGAAAAACCTATGTTTCTATGTCAGCAATCTGGCCAGCCATCGTCAAAGAAAATGTCCTTTTCACTTAAATGGAGCTCAGTTAGTCTGTTCTTGAGAGACTACTATGTCAGTGGTTCTCAAACCTTTTCATGTGAAGGACCCCCAAAATGATATTTATTTGGCCACGGACCCCCATCTCAAAACATTTAGTTCCAGGGACCACCCAGAAGCAAAAGTTGAGTTACAAACGTTCGCTTTAAAAATACATATATTCAAAGATTTGCACACATTTTCACAACTTTTTCAAAAATAGCAGATCTACAAGCTCGCAGCGTGGCACTCGGTGCCGCGCTGTGAGCTTGTATATCTGCTATTTTTCAATAGTTAAAGCATTCAATAATTCTAGGCCTAAATTAAGATACCCAAGGGGACACCCACCGGCACAACACCAGCTGGGAGCACCCACGATCTGGTACCCCCCAAATTTAGAAAAATCATAGGCAGATTCTCATTATACTTCTCTGCCAATGTGGAATGCCTTGACATCATCCATTACATGATGTGAATCATTGGCTTCTTTCAAAACTGTCCTGAAAAAGTATCTATCAGGAAACTACAAGTTGAGTTAGATATTAATTCCCATTCATACATTGCAGGCGTTTTCCCCAAACTTCAGTGATTTAGATGGTCGGAAAAAACATCTTAGGCTGAGTCATGTTTCGGAGAATTACACGCACACGCACACACACACACACACACACACACACACACACACACACACACACACACACACACACACACACACACACAACTTCAGTGATTTAGATGGTCGGAAAAAACATCTTAGGCTGAGTCATGTTTCGGAGAATTACACGTACATGCACACACACACACACGCACGCGCGCACGCACGCGCGCACGCACGCGCGCACGCACGCACGCACGTGCACGCACACACACACACACACACACACACACACACACACACACACACACACACACACACACACACACACACACACACATCATCTCCTGGGGGCCATGTCACATTTCAAGGTGTTTTGCATACCACGTGAGACTGAACCTCACGTTGCTCGGAAGCAAGCAATAGAATGTGAGTGGTGACCTGGAACCCAAGAAGAAGAAGAAGAAGAAGAAGAAAAATGGGCTATCAGTGAGGGGAAAGTCTGCCCTCCAACCTGTGGGGGTCAGTAGGGCAAACACGCTCAACCTTAAGGGTTAGACCCAGGGGTGTCACATCAAATTCTGGGCCCTGTGTACAAGGATTCTACTGCGGGCCCCCCATGAATGTTCTTCATAGGGGGAGGAGGGGGTATAACCATTTAGACTCTGAACCATTATTTATTACGTATTATTGTGTGCTTTAACTATTGAAAAATAGCAGATATACGAGCTCTGTGCCGCGCTGCGAGCCTGTAGATCTGCCTGTTTTTTTTAACTATGTTTCTATGTCAGTGGTGCTCAAACCTTTGTATTTGGCCATGGACCCCCATCTCAAAATATTTAGTTCCAGGGACCCCCAGAAGCAAAATTTGAGTTAAAGAATACATATATTCAAAGATTTGTACACATTTTCACAACTTTTAAAAAATAGCAGATCTACAAGCTTGCAGCGCGGCACCAAGTGCCATGCCGTGAGCTTGTATATCTGCTATTTTTCTATAACTAAAGTATAAAATAATTAAGGCCCCTCCACCTTCTGCCCTAGTAACCACATTTCCCCCCCATGTGACGCCCCTGGTTAGACCCACCAGTGCCCGAGGCTCCCAGCCCAAGTTCAAGGCTTCAGAAGGCCAGAAGTGATAAGTCATCTGAGATAAGTGACAGGTCAGAAAAGCATCCAATATAACTCACATGTAGAGTAACATGTAGACACATACACGCAAGAACACGACTATCAAGTACAGAATTTATTTTGGGTGGATTCTATTCTTTCTAAGCTCATCTTTTCAAGCATCTGTCTGGTTCAATATCTTTGTAAATCTATACTGTTAGTAGTGTGGACTGTCAGCTATTTTAGGCTTGTGACACCACTGTATGATGCAGTATAAATTAGTTGTAATGGGACACAGTGTCAATGGGACATTATCAACCCCCTGAAAATGTTCTGGTTTAGTCTGATGACTGATGAAGATCCACAACAGGAGCGAAACGTAAAATAAAGGCGTTCTGTTGTACCTCTGTGTGCGGGCTCTATCCTTTTGTGAACTGAAGGCTCTTTAGCCCAGTACCCACCAGTTGATGTGCATTACCTAAGTTCCCCCTTTAAATAGATGTCATTGCGACCATCAGGTCGCAAGTTACTATGAAAAACTCTAACGGTTGTCCGTCCATCCGTCTGTCTGTCCATCCATCCGTCTGTCTGTCCATCACATCACGTCACACTTTTGGTCCTACTCTTATCTCCGGCACCGTTGCCCCTATCCATGCCAAACTTTGCACACACTCCTTGGCTGGCAAACCACAACCTCCAGCCCTGATTTCTCAATTTTCACTTGGCCCTCTTATAGCGCCACCATGAGGCCGATTTTTGCAAAACACATTTTTGGACTCTATTTTGCCCAGAAATCATGCAAAACGGTACACAGTATCTTTAAAGTCGTGTCATCAACATGGATCTGTCCCATTTCCCATATTCCCTCCTGATTGGCTACAATTGCCTTCTAAAGTTTGTGTATGCGACCTGGCGGTCGCTTACCTCCCGATTAGGGAGTCTTACTGGTTCTTAACAGATTTTTCAAACACTACCACAGGGTTTTTGTTTTAGTTGGCATGAGGCAGCAGAAAGACAGAGATTTTCAAAGAACATTTCTAATCATTAATCACAAAAGGTCAAAATCAGTGCAGTTCAGTCTTTCCTGCCTGTACTGGTGGTGAACTGAACAAATACTATTCTCTAGTTTCAACATGTTATTAAACTAATGGAATGGCTGGTCATTTATGTTAAATGTGTAATCTGTAATGTCGTCCATTTGTTTATTTCAGTTGTACTTTATATGGGGTTTAGTAATGTCTTTATTATGTATATTCATTGGTTATTTTCGGTGATAAACGTTTTTATCCCGATGTTGCATGATAGATCATCAATGACAAACTGACAGAAGTGACACATACATGACATGGCATCCATTTAGCTGCCATATCTCTGGCTTAATTTTACCTGATTCTAAACTGAACCTGTTCTACATTCTTCCAAGGTCCCAGACTACACTTATATATGGTGATAAAATATAAATATGACTTTTAGACAGCTAGCGAGAGAATCTGCATTCTTGTGGGCCAAAGTACATCCTCTTCAAACACACACTGTGGCAGCCAAACCTGTGGGCCGCTCAGATGTACGCAGGAATGCCTTCATAGACTATTGCTGACAAGGGGCGTCACAAGGGGGGGGGGAGTGGGACTGAGTTACTATAGGGCCCAAGGTGGAGGTGGACCCTAATTATTTCATACTTTAGCTACTGAAACATAGCAGATATACAAGCTCACAGCGTGGCACCGAGTGCCGCACTGTGAGCTTGTAGATCTGCTATTTTTAAAAAGTCCTGAAAATGTGTGCAAATCTTTGAATATATGTATTTTTTAAGCGAATATTTGTAACTCAAATTTTGCTTCTGGGGGGTGCCTGGAACTAAATATTTTGAGATGGGGGTCTGTGGCCAAATACATATCATTTTGGGGGTCCTTCACATGAAGAGGTTTGAGCACTACTGACATAGAAACATAGGTTTTTCAAAAAATTGATTTGAAATATTCAAAGAATTTTCACGATTCTTCAAAAATAGAAGATCTACAAGCTTGCATTGCGGCACTCGGTGCCGCACTGTGAGCTTGTATATCTGCTATTTTTCAATTACGCACAAAATAATGCGTTCCCAGTCAAAATGGGTTAAACCCCCTCCCCCTATGAAACATTTCATGGGGGGCCCGCAGTGAATCCTTGTACTCAGGGCCCAGAAGGGCCCAGAAGTAACCCCTGTTGCTGACCCGTGGCTAGAATGATGTTTTGTTGGAAACGTTTATTCCCCACATACAGATCTACAGTACTGTAGCCCAGGGCTTCTCAAAGCGGATGCCATGACACCCTAGGGTGCCTTGACACAAGTCCAGGTCCAAGTCCAAGTCTAGGGGTGCCTCAGAATACTTTGATAATATTTGGAATGTATCAATGTCACTTCAGTTCAACCACTTACCTCTACACTCTAAAACGGACCTGAGTTAAACTGTACTTGGTGTTTTCTTTGAAAAACATATTAAAATACTCCAAATAGCCGGTCTACAAGCTCATAACGTGTCAATGTAGATCGGCTAGTTAAACTATTTTAAAATATTTTTTCAAAATAGTAAAAAAAAGTCAAAGAAGTTTAGGGATAAGGGCTAAGGCATGGACGAAAGTAGGGCCCCAATATATCTCTTCACCTACTGTACAATAGCTGATCTACAAGCTCACAATGCATCACATTGTTCCCCCCAGAATAGGAATGTTGGGGTTAAAGGTTCTTTGCGGGATGGATTTACCTATTTATGTACCGTTAATATTACAAAGGTTACTGTGAAGTAACAATGTCATTCAGGGGTGCGGTGGATGAAAAAGGTATTTACAGGGGTGCCCTGAGCCAAAAAGGTTTGAGAACCACTGCTGTAGCCCACTGGACAAGCACATATCACACACACACACACACACACACACACACGCACGCACGCACGCACGCACGCACACACGCACACACACACACACACACACACACACACACACACACACACACACACACACACACACACACCAGCTCATAGTCTGACTCCTGTTACCCTGTGATACCAGCGGTAAAGATATTTCAAAAAGGTATTTTAAAGATGACACTGTAAAAAGACAAATTTGTTATCTACAGTATATTAGTCAATTCATTTTCAATTTGATATAATTACAGTTTCACCCAATAAGTAAACAGTGGTCCATGAAAACATTAAGAACTTTGTTCATTAGGTTGAATATATTTAACATATCTGATCTGTCAGTTGTAAAATGTGTATACCGGTAATTTAGATAAGCCGTACAGTATCTAAATAGACTAGACTAGATAGGCAAATATAATACTATACTTTGAGTGTATATTGTATATGTATGCACACTAACACAGCTGAGTCCGCTGCTACAAAATAGCTACCATCCTGGGTGAAGGCCGTATTATCCTCCTTATGCCATAAACATCAAAGCAAAAGGAGAGGAGTTGGAGTGTACTTTGATCACTATAGTCTGAACCTACAAATGTGTACACTGACAGTTTGCCCAGTGAGTGTGTGTGTAGGTGGGACTTATTTACGTTTCCCACAGCAGTTGAGCATGGAGGGGGCAGACAGGGACATACACTGGGGATGGACAGACTGCCGTCAGTCTCGTACTAATGTTTTGCACTTTCGTTGTACCTCAGCCAGGCCTGGAATTTTGTCATTTTAGGGGCAATGCCACTTGGCCTTTGGTGTTGTCTTATTTTTTGAGGGCACAAAGGCCAAATGCCAGGGCAGGAAGGCCATCAAGATTTTAGTTCATTGAAAGAATTTGTTGAGAAATAGATAAATGATGGTATTTAAAATCTGATCAGCCCTGCACCAATTAAAGTTACTGAGTTAAAATTCAGAATCTCAGCAAAAGACACTGGCATCTACATGACAAAAAAGATGACACTAGTGTCTACTGTCTACATATTGACAAGAAAGAGACAGAGGAGAAAGTGGTACAGTCAGCTGGGGCTTTACGGCCTTTTGGCCTCAGGTTATGCCATTGGTTTGAGGGGCACAAGGCCAAACGGAGGGGCAACGGCAGCCATGGCCTTCATCGCCTCCATGAAATTCCTGCCCTGACCTCCGCATAACAATCTGTGCAGTTGATCAGTATTTAGTGTCATATATTTGCCAAACATTGATGTTGCAGTAACAGATGTATTTCTTTTTCTGAATGGATTTATGGCTTTGAATTTACAGTTTGACAGATTCTCTGTGATACCTGTGAATGTATTTATTGTACTCTGTTAACAGGGGAACCCTTGAACTCTTGGTTTTATATTAATAATAATGCCATCGTCAGTCATATATCTAAATGTGTATGTCAAGTCAGGTCACATTTCAATTCACAGATTACCTTGCTAGGGCAACAAAGGACAATCCCGATAAAACAAGAGAGAACAAACACATCATGAAAGATATGGGCCTACAGTTTGAATGAATGAGCGTGAATGTACAAATCCACAATCTGTATACACTCTTTCATTCACAAGGAGTGCGTATATGAGAGATAAGAGTGTGCAGAATTTTGAGTGATTGAGTGAGCGTGCATGCATGCATGAGTGTGTGCGTGCGTGCGTGCGTGCGTGCGTGTGTGTGTGTGTGTGTGTGTGTGTGTGTGTACACACACACACATAAACAGTACATTGATGTAACATCTATGTGTGGTGTGGTGGGAGGATTGCTACATTAGATTGTAAACTCTGCAAGTGTAGTTTAAGAAGAACGTATGTGAACATAGATTTGACCATTATGTCTCTCTGTTGACTCAGGAAAGAATTTAATGAATAAAATAAACTAAAAAATAAGATTGTTTATGTTATCAAATTATCCATAATAATCTGAAGCACCCTAGAAAACCAAGGACCCGAGACTGAGAATGAGAGTACAGTATGTTGCAATAAAATAAATGGAGTATGGAGCGGTTTAGTTTATTGCCCTATCTGCTATCCAACATTCCTGGAAAGTAGGAGATTAAGCCAGATCCTTGACATTTCAATGTGTGATATATTTCTTCTTATGCAAGCTGCTGTTCTCATGCTCATAGACTTCAAAGACTCTTTATTAATCAGACAGCCTCTCCCCCTCAGCTCCACCAATGCCAAGCTCATGTCCTTCCTGGAATGCTAGATTAACATTCACTCTGCAAACAACATGTTTCCCACCAGCTATATTGTTTGTTTTTAGTGCCATATTTACACACTTCCTATGGGCGACTGACCGATAACCATTGATAAAGAACTCCATCGTCATGCTGTGTCATGGGTAGACTATGGAAGTAAACAACTGTGTGTGTTCCATGAGTGGTACAGATTTTGCCCTAAAATCACGTTACAGGCCTATGTTTGTGTATACATGTGACCTGACGGTTGCTTATCTCCCGATTAGGGAGTCTTACTGGTTTATATTTAAGCAGTCGACTCGTGTTGATGCCAATTCTTTCAGATTTTAGATAATATTGCTCAGGATTAATTTCCTTAAATGAGTAGTTCACCCCCAAAATGTATTTTTTTTCCCATTGATTACTCATACCATGGAGACTTAATAATATGTCTTGTTTTAGTTGCATTCCTAACTCCTATTAAGACAATAATTTCATTACAATAACTCTTCCCTCATTGATTCCAGAATGCATTTGGTTCCCCATACGCATCCGGAATCAATGGGGGTAAATTTACTCTAATCATTTTTTTGGTCAAAAAATACAAAAAATATTATTGAACTCCCTGGCATGAGTAATCAATAGGAAAAAAGTCATTTTGGGGGTGAGTCATTACTTAAGTGAATATCTATATGATCTTGCATGCATTGCCCCCACCCCTAAAGTGGGGGTTCTGGGTGTCCTCCCCCAGAACACTTTTAACATAGTAGATTTAATTTCCTGTGTTCTGGTGAATTTTGTGCATGTTTGATACTTTTATCAGGCTTTTTTTTACTAGCATGGGTACAATTTCAGCCGTATAATGCCAAATGTAGGTGTACAGATTTGATGACTGAAGCAAAGGACATCTTTAATAATGACTTCTCATCTTTAAGTCATTACCTAATCTTTCTTGCATGCATTGCCCCCACCCCTAATGGGGGGGTCTACAATAACATAGTAGATGTAATTTCCTGTGTTCTGGTGAATTTTGGGAGTTTGATACAAAATCCAGGAGATTTGCCAATCCAGGAGATTCCCAGGAGATGGGGTCAAAATCCAGAAGACTCCTGGGAAATCCAGGAGCATTGACAAGCCATTAAGTTGTTTTTGTCCTCTTCAACTTGAAGAGGACAAAAACAACTTAATGGATATTCAGTTCATAATATAGCCTATTCATTCATTTAATTTATTTTTAAATGCAATTCATCGTAGCCTAATACTAATTTAAAAGGTCAAGTAGGTCAAGTACGACAAACTAAAAACAATACAAATGTTGTGTTAGTCCACCCTCGTGTGGACATATGTGTGTACTGTAACTACAGTACTCATGAACCGTTCACCGGAAACCACGTGGTAGTGGTAGTCAGATCTTTACACACATGCTTTAGCAACAAGAACTACTTTTCATGCTTACGGTGCTCTACTTTATTCAAATAAGAGTAAACGTTTTACACATCAAACCATGCCGGGCCCTTCGGAATTGAAGATTAATTCCAAGTTCGCGGAGAAATATGAAAAATACAAACAAAAAGAAGAGTTACAAAGGCGTAAGTGTGTTATTATTGTAAGCTATCATGCTAACATCCATAGCATATGGGATCCTCTCTGTCGTGCAACGTTAAGGTTTAATGTTTTGAAATGTAAATTAATTGCCTGGACGACAGTGGGTATACAGCCTTATGCAATGTCTTGTCTTTCTGTAGTGAAGGACCGGTATGGAAATGAAGCTGATCAAAGTGAGTCAGGCTCATCAGACTCTAGTTCTGATGACAGTGAAGTGGTAAGTAGTTATACAACTCACTCACTCAATCACACACACACACTGACTGGAGTGACAGCATGGTGAGATTTGCTCAATGGGCTAGCCCTGGAACATGTCAGGTTATCAGCAGGTTTCAAGGCTAAATATGGGCATACCTGGTGGTGATCAACTTTTAATAATTATTTTGCTGGTTGATGTTTTGTCTATTGTTTACATGATGTCCAAAATGTATGCAGCAGGCGCACTGCATACTGGAATATAGAACATTGGACTGTTATTACACTGTAAGGACTGTCACTCCTTGTATTGATATTTGCACTCATTCACCTAGACTAGTGCAGGCATTGACACTAAGGCTTGCCCACCTGCCCCCGGCAGGTAAATAAAACCTTAGGGCAGGTGGAGTTTGCTTTCAGGTTGCACGACGGGGCAAGTGCTTGTTTGAGAAGGGGACACAACCGTCTATGAACACAACATGTGATTTCTGTCTAAACAACAACTGAGCGTGGCCAGAGCACTCTGTCTTCTGGTCTGTGGAATAGTGCACTGTTTACCTATAATGTGTTGTTTTCACTGTTGCTACACTTAAGAATATAAACTGGGTGTGAAGCTCATTCAATCATAGCTATTTAGGTATTTGGATACAAAATTTGGTATGAAAGTTTTTATCGCACAGCTAAAAGTTAAATTGAACCATAATTCAAATTTCATCATTTTATAATGCACAATTTACTTTTCGGGCAAGTCGAACATGACCTGAACATGCCCTACTGGCAAGTGCCTCTGAGACCTTAGTGTCAACCCCTGCCTAGTGCAATGTCTATGTAAAATGTATATACTGTATGTAGTATGTGCTATACCATTTCATAACCTGTGCGGTGTCATAATCAGCCTGTGCACTAAATGATGATCATCAACATAATGCAACACCAATACCATTCACTCACATTAAATCATTCTCATTACTTTATTTGTTTTCAGGAACTTGACCCTAAACTTGAAAGGGACTTCTACAGAACGTTGTCACTGCTAAAAAAGAAAGACCCTAAGATATATCAAGAAGATGCCACGTTCTACACAGAAGACGGTAATGTTATGACATGCACAACTGTTTTGTGTTTGTGATGGTGGTTATTTTATACCCAGTCCTCCTTAACTCATTTGCTGCCATTTAACAATACCTTCGTACTCCAATCCTGCCAAACTGTCTCCATAGACTTCCATGTAATTCATAGTGCACGGATCATGCACACCCATGCCTAGATAATGCACCACGTGTGTCCAGATTGCTCACAGCTTTCAAACAAAAGAATCCGAATGGAAATCCGTTCAGGCATTCATGAGATAGCAGCCACTATGTTTTACACTGTTGTGAGCTTGGAGGTCTGCTACCTGAGTTGTATGGGGGTTGTATGGGGGTTAAACAAGCAATTTCGCGATCGCTATCATGCCTACTAACGTTTTTGGGGTCCAAAAAAAAAAAAAAAAAAAAATCAAAATGGCGGCCATTCTCGGGTTCCTCGGGCGTGGCAGGGTATGAGTTAAAATATGAAATTGAATGTTATATTTTTGAGGTTGGGAAATTTGGAAAATGTAGGACGCATTAAACATTTCCCTATGGATCAAAGTTTGCATCTTGCTCTTCTCGGGAAAAGTTTGACTAAATCTTTTTCAGAATTTTACTTTTTGAAATCTGTACAAAGCCTGGGTGTTGTTTTCTTTTTTGTCAGTAAATCACTTATCAATCTCTTATATACAGATGGATCCACAAGCAAAAGCCAACCTTCAACCTCAAAAGCTATTAAGCCAATGTATCTGAAGGACTATGAACGTAAAGTCATCTTAGAGAAGGGAGGGTAAGTGAGCTACTCTTGTACACAGTTTTACGATAGGAAGTGGATAATCAGCCATCGGACAGCATCTGTAAAGGAAATGTCATTCAGGTGCCGGGCGCCAGAACCATTGCCCTATGTCATATGGTGGCTGAATGTCCACTGCCTTTAAGTTTAAAAGATATGCGACTGACATACAACCAGCTGATTCATATTTTATTCACAGTAAATATGAAGATGACGTTGATGAAGAAGAAGAGTCCGATGATGAAGAGGCTGCCAAAAGAAGAGAGGTAGGATTGCATTATTATTACAGTATATTCATTGAGAAATGTTAATGTATGTATATGGTGCCAGCGATTTCACTATGTCTTTTTCCTTTTTTAAAGCGAGCTGCCTCTCCCAGTTACATTCAGGAGCAGAAGGAGCTGAAAGAGAGGTTTGATTGAAGTTTTTATTGATAAACAAATGCATATATATATACATAATTGTACATGCGTATTTGTCAAAAGGATAAAACTCAAAGAAGCTTGAGGGTTTTGAGGATTTTGGGAGGTATGGTCAACCTGTCTACATAGGATGGAGCAGTGGTTCCACAATAAACTATTGGCATCGGCAGGTACGAGTGTGCAGCTATGTAAATGTAATGATGTGCCCATCACTTCTCCAGCCTCCGTAAGATTGTCCAGGAGAGTGATGAAGAGGACAGTGAGGGAGAATCCCAGCTTTTAACCAGGAGAACTAAAACCAAGGAAGAGAAGGTCAGTCGGTGGAGGACGGGAATGTGTACCACATGGCTTCTAATGTATAACGTCTGTCGGGAAAAACCTTGTATCTCTGTATTTTTTTAATGTTTTTTCATAAATCAATGCCTTATTTTATAAGTCACTGCTTTCGGGCAGTAGTAGCTAACATTGCCGATCTACAAGCTCACATGTAGATCTGCAAATGTATTTTTGTGAATTTTTTAAAACATATTAAAATGTTCGAATATTTTCACCTTTAATGTCATAACCAAAACAGGTGCCCCATCTTGAACGTTGTTATGTCTGTGGGTTGTATAAATATTTAACTATAGAAAGGTATTAGCTAGAGATTATGACTAATTTTACAAATATATTGCATCCATGGGGACAAAGGTTCATAAAAATAAACGATTTTAGACATAGAAGGGTTCCGTCCTACAGTGAAATTATTAAGATATGCATAACAGGTCAGCAGCTGATTCACTGTTGGCATTGGTGTGACATCCCTCATGTGTCTAGGATCAAGAAGAGGAAGATTATGTGGAGTGGCTGAAAGGTCAGAAGGACTGGGAGGGACCAGAAGAGGTGCAGGACATGGTGAGTGTGCATCACTGAATGAGACAACAGAGAAAGGGAGAAAAGATTGAGAATCAATGTACTGAAATGGAATGGAACATTGAAGTTATATTGGTGTAATGTAATGTGACTGAAAGTATGGCATTTTTTCCATTTGTAAAGTCTTCATGTGCTTTTCTTGCAAGTGTACATAGACCCAAAAAAGATTTAGCTTGGAGTCCTGGTTCAAGGAAATTGAGTGTGATGGTCAATAATATTAAAAGGCGATTTTGACAATATTTAATATGAGTCATATACCGGTAGTTCTGTTGTAAGGAGGACATCTGGAAATGTGTCTTGAGAGCTCTCTCTTGTCAGCTTAAGCATTGGCAACAAGTGTTACTGTATGTCTGATTTACACACATCCTCCATCATCCAGGATTCAAGTTAAATATCAACAAAGTCTCCCTTTAAGTGCGTATTCAGTAGGATTCAAGCATGCTTAACAAAGCTTCACATTTCATCACATTGTAAATGCCTGTGATTGATTTAAATAATAGATGACTGAACAGTATTGAATGTGGTGATGGCAAACTACTAATCAGGGATATGTTTGCATTGAGACAGAAGTACCTGAGGGACTACTGGAATGACCCGAAGTTGGACGAGAAGGAGCGCTTCCTCAGAGACTTCGTCCTCAACAAATCCTACCTGGACGATGAAGATAATAATGACAGGTCAGTTGACCGCCCATCTACATGTTGACTTTCACAAGTCATAGTATAGCTGAACCACCATATACTGTAGAAGGGAGTGTTTTACTTCCTTCTTTCTGTTATTTGCCATTTATGTTATACACAGGGAAATACAGGCCATTTCTGAAATAGCATATGATCAAGTGAGCAAACAAGTAAACAAAATACTACAGTAAATTCATCTGTTTAATTTGCCAACTTTAGCTAGTTTTGAGTTTTCCTGTCACATTTTTCCACTCCTTTTGACTGCACTGTAACTATTCCTGGCTGCGTTTGAAGGATCCCTACCTATGATGAAGTGGTCCAAGATGACGTGGAGGACTCTGATGAGGAAGGGGAGTCATTCCTTCGGCGGCAGGAGGACTTTGAGAGAAGCTACAACTTCCGCTTTGAGGAGCCAGACGCCGTCCAGATCAAAACCTATCCTCGCAACATTGCCACCTCCGTCCGCACCAAAGACGACAGGAGGAAAAGGAAACGGGAGGAGGTGAAAGAGCGGAAGATAAAGGTGGGTCTGAGTATCTGGCAACGGCCCTTTCATCCACTGACTCTGTATTGGACCATTGCTCTGATCATTGGGCCGCCTGGATAGAGAGATACACTGGACACAAAAAAAATGGATGTTGCTTTCATTGTTACATTGTGGTAAAGGTTGACGGTCAGGATGGATCCTGGCAAGAGAAAATAATAATAATGATAATCGGTATACGGTAGGTCAACTATGATCTTTGTTATCAGCTAGTAAATGGTAAATGGTAAATGTGCATTTATATAGCGCTTTTATCCAAAGCGCTTTACAGAGATTGTGCATTACATTCACCCATTCACGCACACATTCATACACCGGTGGCGGAGGAAACCTTGCAAGGCACCAACCTACTCACCGGGAGCAACTAGGGGTTCAGAGTCTTGCCCAAGGACCCTTCGACATTCACTCAGGGGGAGCCCAGATAGTAGTTTTTATATCTGCATCTATAATAACATAGACATGCAGATATGCAACACTGGAGAGAAAGGGACATAAGCATTTAATCACACTCTTGTACTATTCATTCTCTTGGTCCTGCATAAACTATAAACTACCGCTGCTGCATTTCCTCGTGTTCAGGAGAAAGAGCAGAAGCAGGAGCAGCTGAAGCAGCTGAAGAACCTGAAGCGCAACGAGATCATGGAGAAGCTGCAGAGGCTGAAGGAGCTGACGGGGAACGAGCAGCTGGCCTTCAACCAGGAGGACCTGGAGGGAGACTTTGACCCCCAGCATCACGACCAGCTCATGCAGGTGGAAACGCTGCAGTCACTGCTGAAACCTCTGAGCAAACAACAGCCCATTGACAGATAGAAAAATCTATGGAATAATATTGTTATTATAAAATGGAAATGTTTACCCAGCAGTCAAACCATAACAAGCTATTTTATGACTTCTGTCTGGGTTCATATAAATTCAGATGAGCGCTTACTATTATTTGAAGTTTGTAAATTAATTGCATACTGTAGGTTGATAGTTAAAATGTAATGAGTGTTAGTCTTGGATCACGTTCACGTACACAGTGTAAAATGTCAATGCCCCACACTGATGTGTACATTATAAGCTGTGGGTCTTACTTCCCAAAATCCATCCCTGGAAATTAGTTTACCACCCTCCCTCCTGTCCTGTGCATATAGAGTCATGCACAGAAGGAGTCTGTCTTACAATCATTGTTAGCTGAGTATTTTTGTTTTGTTGTCCTTTATCTTCCTGCAGAAATTGTTTGATGATGAATACTATGGTGATGAAGAAGGAGAAAAGCCCCAGTTTGATGACAATGATGAACTTGAAGGTAAGTTTTTGTCTATGTATGTATACTCTACAAGATAAAAAAGACATGACACACATGGCACGTTGTGAGCTTGTAGATCTGCTACTCACTATTTAAGAAATGTTTAAAGTATAAAATAGGCCTTATCAGCTTTAACCACTTGTCTTGTAATGTATTGGTCTCTTTGCAACGGACATTCTGTAAAGATGTGACTATTGTTTCTGTGTGTGTGTGTGTGTGTGTGTGTGTGTGTGTGTGTGTGTGTGTGTGTGTGTGTGTGTGTGTGTGTGTGTGTGTGTGTGTGTGTGTGTGTGTGTGTGTGTGTGTGTGTGTGTGTGTGCGTGTGTGCGCGCGTGTGCGTGTGTGCTCTTGCGTGCGTTACAGAACACTGGAACTGGGACACGTGGACAGGAGAGGGGGAAGAGTGCGGTGGGGAGGAAGGGGAGCATGAAGCTCAAGATCCAAACTGCGAGGACGCAGACTTCATTGTGAGACACCTTGGTTTGAGGTTCCCATGTTTGGACAGAACAACCTTTTTTGTTGATGCCGGTTGTCTGATGCTAATGATCTTGAATCTGTTGAAAACAGATGGATGCAGACTATGACCCCAGTCAGCACACTGCCTCCAAGAAGAAGAAAAAAAAGGAGAGGCAGATGAAGAAGAAAGAGGATGCCCCGCAGATGGGAAAGAAGAGAAAGAAGTCTCACTTTGCTGAGGTCATCACTAAAGAAAAGCCTGTATTTGATCCTCGTAAGTGTCAATGAGTAAGAGTCAATGAGTCCCTGTCACATTCATGCCTCTAATTGTAAGTCGTATATGTATTTTATTTATTACAAAACGGAAACAACGTTATAGAAACACTAGCCCATACCCATGCAAGTTCAGATTGGGTCAACCCCTCTGAGGAAAAAAGTGGTTTAAACAGACAGATTCCTTAAAGTATAATTCAATTATATATACTACCTGGCCAACTCGGAACAATGTAAATAGGGAATGAATGCCCCGCCCTTTAATGCAAACCCCATTATACCTGTTTTCATAGGACCCGTTTTGACCATTTGTCTGCCTGTGTCCATTTATGCCCATATATGGAGATATCTGTATCTGTCTGTCTGTCGGTGTCCATTTTATGTCCATATATGGAGATCACTGCAGTTATAGTTCTGGGTCCATTTTATGCCCATATATGCCCATATATGGAGATATCTGTCTATCTGCGTCCATTTTATGCCCATATATGGAGATCTCTGTATCTGTCTGTCTGTGTCCCTTTTATGCCCGTATATGGAGATCTTTGTGATTCTGCATCCATTGTATGCCCATATATGCCATATATGGAGATATCTGTTTATCTGCGTCCATTTTATGCCCATATATGAGATTTCTGTCGCTTTTTCAAACAGATGGTCAAAACGGGTCCTATGACAACAGGTATAATGGGGTTTGCATTAAAGGGGGAACCGGCACTGTGTCTGCAACACAGTCGGAGGCACAGACAGATACAGAGATCTCCATAATGGGAATAAAGGGACACAGACAAACAGATGGAGGAGGAGACAAACTTAATGCAAACCCCATTATACCTGTTGTCATAGGACCCGTTTTGACCATCTGTTTGCCTGTGTCCATTTATGCCCATATATGGAGATATCTGTATCTGTCTGTCTGCGTCCACTTTATGCCCATATATGGAGATCTTTGACCATCTGTTTGCCTGTGTCCATTTATGCTCATATATGGAGATATCTGTATTTGTCTGTCTGCATCCATTTTATGCCCATAAATGGAGATCTATGCAGACACAGTGCCAGTTCCGGAAAATCCTGATGTCAGACATCAGAATCCGAACCTTTCGTGCTGGTTCCAGAAAATCGTGTATCGGGTCGGGTCGGGTCGAGGCCGAGCACTGCACTACCTGCTGCGGTGGGGAACGCACGTGCCGAATTTGAAATAGGGAATGAATGCCCCACCCTTTAATGCAAACCCCATGAATGCCCCACCCTTTAATGCAAACCCCAATATACCTGTTGTCATAGGACCCGTTTTGACCATCTGTTTGTCTTTGTCCACTTATGCCCATATATGAAGATCTCTGCACACACAGTACCGGTTGCAGAAAACTCTGATGTCAGACTTTATGCCCATATCTGGAGAACGCGCGTGCCGGTGGGAAGAAGGGTTCTCGAGATACGCGGATTACATACATACATACACATTCACAGAGATTTTGTGTTGACTCATGTGGCGTACGTGATGTCAGAGCCTTTTATGAAGTGATGTCACAATGACTCAGCGCTTGCGCCGATTTCCTCCGGAACAGCCTGATGTCAACAATCAGCTCCGCATAAGGAGATTCCGAACGTTTTGCGCCGGTTTCGGAAAACCGCGAGTCGGGTCGGGTCGAGGCCCGGCACTGCACTCCGCGCTGCGGCGGGGAACGCGCGTGCCGAATCTGAAGCCGGTGGGACGAACGGTTCTCGAGATACGCGGATTACAAACAAACAGACAGACAGACAGAGATTTGTCGCATTTATAGATAGATTAATAAAAATACATTTTCATCATGCCTATGAGATAAAAGCTTCTGAGTTTAGCTCCTTTCCCCACTTGCCCTCTCTTTCTTCTATAACGATATGATGGGAACAATGCACAAAAATGAATTTCATCCACTTTACTTCTATAAACCTGTGATGTGACAATAAAGCCGTTTCTTGGCATGATTCTTAGGTACTTCTGGAAACTTTTCACCTCCAAACCATTTGTAATGGAATATCATATTTTGCATGCAACCTTCAGAGCAGAAGAGTTTTGAGCAGTACCTGGACGAGTATTACAAGCTGGACTATGAAGACATCATTGATGACCTCCCCTGCCGTTTCCGCTACAGGCAGGTTTTGCCAAACGACTTTGGCCTGAGCACAGACGAGGTATGAAATCAATGCATGTATAGTTCTAGACTAGCCACCTTGTGTCATAAAACCTGAGTTATCCTTTAAGAGAGGGATCTTCAACGTTTTCAGGCCAAGGACCCCTTAGTTGAGAGAGAGATGAAGCAAGGACCCCCACAACCTTTTCATAGATTCCATATAGTGTCATTGTTAGACAGCACAATCATCAGTGTATTTTGGATAAATGTCAATTTGTGTTCTAAGATATTTAACCACTTGAACGGTCAATACTTAATAAACGTGACCTTTCACTCTGTATTTCCCCTTTACACCAAATCTCTTTGTCGTAACTAGCCGATCTACAAGCTCACAACGCCTCGCAGCGCGTTGTGATGTCTTTTTGGCTAAAGTTCTCAGAATATGAACGCTAGGGTTCAAGTGGTTAAAAAAGGGGAAAAAATCACACTCCAGATTTGGAGGACCCACTGTAGTAACTCTCAGGACCCCCTGTTGAAGACCCTTGCCTTAAGATTATACTCAAATGAAAATATATTTTGGCTTTGATAAACGTGCCATTTTAGAAGAACTCTTTTACATTTGATGTGAGTGTAGATGTTTTACCAATGTTGTGGTCCCCTAGTCCTGCACTGATGAGCCTTAAGTGTGTGACCTGGTATTGCTGCCCTGCGGGGAAAGCTTTGACCAGGGAATGATCTCACTTTAATCTTCTCTCTGAGCAGACGAGGACAAACAGCAACTGTGAAATCAAAGGGCACAAAGTCAGGATGATTCTTTGTGTGGTGCTGGCGGGTGTCAAAAACGTAAAGGCGTTAGCTGGAGGGCATTGTGCAGATGCATTGAATCCAAACAAAGTAGGTTGTATAAAACCTAAACTGGCAAGATCCAAGGCACACTTGTTAAAAAGCCTTTATTAATTTGTCTGATGCATGGAAAGAATAAATGAATGCCAGCCAAACTTATGAAGCCGGCCTTTAAAGATTTTTCCCACGTGAGTTTTTAGCCAATTTAGTTTTTTATAAGCTACACAACAGTTGGATTTTGGGCAATTGTGAAATGCCTCTGTATGAATGGTTTATTTATGCTCTATTCCAGGGGTCTTCAACGTTTTCAGACCAAGGACCCCTTAGCTGAGAGAGAGATGAAGCAGGGACCCCTACTACATATTGTATACAATTCTGTTGCAGATTAAACATTTTCATAGATTTCTGAGACAGCTTAGACTTGTTTGATAGCAATATCATCAGTGTAGGTTTTTGGTTTTTTAGACATTGAACGACTTGAACCGTCAATACTTAGTCTGCTTTTCTTTTCACTCTAGTCTACACCAAACCTCTTTGCCAAGAATAGCAGATCTACAAGCTCACAACGCCTCGTGCTGTGAGGCGTTGTAGATTGTAGATCGGCTATTCTTGGCTAATATTCCACACAGAATATGGATACTAGGGTTCAAGTGGTTAGTGTAGAAAAAAAAAAGTTCTTAAAACACAATGATTTGGAGGACCCCCTGTGGTAACTCTGAGGACCCCCTAGGGGTTCCGGACCCCCTGTTGAAGTCCCCTGCTCTATTCCATTGGTTCTCAAAATGGGGTCCTAGACAGCCAGGGGTCCTTAGGGGGGTTCCAAGGGGGGCCTCAGCAAAATGAAAACCCTAGCCGCTCACAATGTGTTGTGATGCTGTTCATTTTTAGCTGCTATTCTTTTTTTTTTAATCCTCTCTTATGGAGGTCCCTGCCACAACCACAACATCTTCTCAAATGGTGGTCCGTGGCCAAAAACATGAAAGACAATTTGGGTGTCCTTGAAATGAAAATGTTTTAAGAACCATTCTCTATTCTAGCCTGAAGACCAGACAAATCCGCCAGTGATATTAGACTGACCATGCCATGCCATATTCAAGATGTAATGTGGCTGTTGGTTACATGTAACTCTGTAGGTTAATGGAAGACTTGGTTTCCCTCCCAAAGGTCCTGAAAGCTGATGAGAAGGAGCTGAACCGCTGGTGTTCTCTGAAGAAGACGTGCATGTACAGGTAGGATGCTACCCTTCACTTTAAAACGGATAGATTTAGGAATCAGGAAATTGATGATGGCTAGCCACTCACTTGATTGCAATCTTGGTATTTTTGAAGCGGTGAAAGCCGCTTCCAAGGAGTGGCTTTGTGTGTCCCGTTCATGTCCATATATGGTCATTCCAGTCCAGAATGAACAGGTTTTATCTGTCCCGTACATGTGTGTCCCGTGTGTGTCCCATGTGTGTCCCGTTCATGTCCATATATGGTCATTCCAGTCCAGAATGAACAGGTTTTATCTGTCCCGTACATCCAGAATATGTGTGTAACGTCCGTCCCGGTCTGATGATTAAAAATGTCCAATGAGACCATACTTTGAGGATTGGTCAAGCTTCACATGACAATTCGGCCCTCCAGATAAAATCATTCATTCATTCAGAATTGGATGAATGTATAGATCACAGAGTTCATAGCTCTAGAACATATAGAACCAAGGTTTGATTTTTTAGCTTTGACCCTGTAGCTATACAAGCTACTCTGTCTGATGCATCATGCTGCATCATATGATGCAAAATGCATCACTAGTCATGCTGAAATACTAAAATATCTCAAAACACAGATTGAACACAAAAGATAACTCAGGATTGTGTTGATCGTGTCCCCAACAACAATAAAATAGGATCTGGGTGTCCCAGAGGTGAAGTGGGCCTTTAAAGCTGCACTAAACTTACCTCTTCTGCCCTGGATTTGAACCCGGTTTCCTGCACATGTGCTACAATTTTTACCATTGAGCTAATAGAGCCTGCCTGCTTGCTTTGACCATCAAGTCAACATTTGTGTCAGATCTTGTATTTAGGTGAGACATGACCTTTGACACTCAGTAGAAGAGCAGGGAGACAAAACACCACCTAACCACCCCAATTGTATGCATTAAATTGTTTTAACATACATATCATACAGACTGGAAAAACAATATTAATTTAAAAAAGTTGCATAGTGCCATTTTACGCAGCAGTGGAAAATATTTTCATTTTAGACACGCAGTCTCATTTCTGGGAAATTGTAAATGGGACATATTAGGAATGTTTCCCTGATGCATCACTAACCCATAATGGATTACTGAACGTTTATTTGATGAATCATTTCACCCCTCTGTCTCATTGTCCCAGGTCTGACAGGGAAGAATTGGGTGATCTGAAGAACTATGAAATGAGGGCAAAGAACGAAAACAAAAAGAGACAGATTCTGGGTTCCCTCTATACCGAGTGAGTACTGATCGGAAATTGCCTTTACTACATGCAGCCATGCACTATAGCAAATAATTTGACCTAAACTTCTCTGACTGCTTTTCTGTAGAGAGGATGAAGAGGAGCCCAAGGGCAAGTCCAAGGTGGGCAAGAATAGAAGGGATGGTCAGCAGAATGCTGAGAAGCAAGGCAGCGGAGCAGAGGAGGACGGGGAACCAGGGACCAGTCTGGCCGTCTCCGGTGGCAGCTCTGCAGAAGGGACTTTGGGCAAAGCTGTCAGTGAGCTTCTGGATGTAGACGACAACGACGAGTTCTTAATTCCCAAGAAGAAGATGAAGCCTGAAGAGAACTCTGAATCGCTCACTGCCAAAGAGGAGTCTGCAGGTCGAGCAGAGGAGGGTGATAGCAGGACTGGTGGGCCAAAACCACCCAACAAGAAACACAGGCCTCGGGGTGGCCGCTTGATATCGGGACCCATAAGAGTGAAAATGGGTGGCCGCGAGTTCAGCGGACAAAGACTCAAAGCCTTTGGACTGAACCCAAAGAGACTGCTGTTCAGACAGCTTCACAAGCAGAAACGAAAAAACCAGGAGAAAATGGAAAAGAAGAAAAGCAAAGTGTGATGGTCATCTAATTCAGTTTCAAGCGTTGGCAGCTTGGTTTTGAATCTGTCAAACTTTAACATTTCTCCCAATTTAATCACATTTTGCCAATGGGGAGTTACATATTCAACATATCAACAGCCTCTTGACATTCTTATTCAGGTTTTACTGATTATACACACATTTGGTAGCCTTTATTTGACGGAGACAAAATTGCCTGGCTGCCTGGTGAATTGAAAAGGGGACTCGCATAGAACAAGCCCTAATATAAACGCTAAAAGTTTAAACACTGCCAATTTTGAAATACCCCATTTCCAATACACAATTTCAGGGTTACAAATTGAAATAAACGTTTTTCTGAATGTAATTCAACTTGCTTTGTCTCGTGTTAAATAATATAGATTTCATGGAGGTGCATTGATTTCTTTTTTCTTGATTTTTTGCTTTCCAAATTACCTACCTTTTTTCCACCCTCCCCAGTTAAGACAATGGTTATGGTCATAACGTCAGTCCACACCAATGCAACTCCTTGCAGCCATGATCCCCAATGGCTGTGGCAATGTGTTGCATTGGTGTGAATCCTTGTCTTCACACAAAGGGACTTTCTTTTTAATATGAGAATTGTTGAATAAATGTATGCAATCCTGGGATCCTTTGACCTGTGTTAAGACTCTTTCAGTTGGCTTTGTGTCTTATTAAAATACTATAACATTTGTGAATTAATTCACTCAGTTGTCATTCTTGTGGGATAGATCAGTGGTTCTCAACCTGTGGGTCTAACTTAATGTGCAACACTGTTTTCTCACTCAACAGTAAACAAACCAACATAAAGTTTAAGAGTATAGAGGGTAGGCCTATATACACATTCCTAAAGTGACAATTGAAGGACTTTTTAATACCTCTGAAAGGACAAATTAAACATTGGCCAAATTGTCAAATATTAGAGGCAGAATTTGTGAAAATGGCCGATCTACATGCTCACAACGCCTCGTAACGCGAGACGTTTGAGCATGTAGATCTGCTATTTTCACAATAGAACCATGATATACAAAATGTAATGCCTCAACTCTTAGTGATTGTCAGGTTGGGGGGGGGGGGGGTCCCCAGTTCAAATATGATTCTTTTGGGGGTCATGGCCTAAAAGGTTTGAGAACCACTGGGAAAGATTGTTAGTAAGGGCACTGGGATGGACAGAAGGGGGCGGTAATGCAAGGAAGAAAGATGCTAACCCGTGAA
This sequence comes from Nannobrachium achirus, assembly GCF_963921795.1. Classification (NCBI taxonomy): domain Eukaryota; kingdom Metazoa; phylum Chordata; class Actinopteri; order Myctophiformes; family Myctophidae; genus Nannobrachium; species Nannobrachium achirus. Next base: position 22,876,198 of record NC_137813.1, on the reverse strand, counting down.
CTAAGAAGAAGTTCCATCCCGGATGTGACGTTCACGCGCGCAGGGAAGTTTTGAATCGCGGAAGAGAGTCTTATGAAGAAATATTGAGGTGTGTATTTTACTTTGTTACTTTCTTGTACATTTCAGAAACATGATGTTTCTTTGCACACAACGACCTGTTTAAATTCCTCGACAGTTGTATGTAAAATCGGGTTCACGGATATTTGGCTTTTTCTGGTCGTTATGAACAGTTCATTGAACACGCTAGTTGTGGCTGTAATACCACAACGTAAACAGCTTGATACAGCATAAACATCAGCACAGCCACAGCTGCGATTTCCCATCATTTTTATTTTAAAATGTTACCGCGTATTTTATTTGGTTGGATTGTCTACTTGTCATGGCAGCTTTAGTACGTTTAATGCGGGGTAAAGAAACTGTATTTTGCTTCCCAGACAGTTCCCAGCCGAGACAATCGTACTGCCTACCAGACATTATCTTGATAGTTGATATCATATCCTATCCTATGCATAGTAGGCCTACTGTGTTCTATTCGTCTGTCTTTCAATGCTGAGATAGCCTACATAAAGGGTTCTTGTGTCTTGTGTAAATAAGCCGTAAAGCTTTTTATTCCATTGTGTGTGTGTGTGTGTGTGTGTGTGTGTGTGTGTGTGTGTGTGTGTGTGTGTGTGTGTGTGTGTGTGTGTGTGTGTGTGTGTGTGCGCGCGTGCGTGTGCGTGTGTGCAGAGAACGAACTGATCTGAATGATGACACATTTTTTAATACATAATGTTGTATGCTGTAAATTCCTGTATTATTGTTGTTGTGATGTAGTTTATTTGCTTGGAGTCACCATACATAACTTGTAGGACAATAATGAGATGGTTATTGATTAGGAATTATAATGATTAGGGATGGGCCGAAAGCAAAATTCTTGGCCGAAACCGAATACATTCCACCGAATACTGAATACCGAATAGCCGAATAATACATGTATATAATTTATTTTGTATAATAAATGTTTGTACCATTGCTGTACCTTTGTTGTAAAGCTACCTGATTATGGCAAACCCTAACTTAAATAATAATCACCATATGGTTCCATAAAACATTTATTTCTCACTTTTGAATGCACACAACAAAATAAAATATTTTCTCTTTGCAATGTTAGCATAAAACAAAGTCAAAATAGTGCAACTATTTCTGTAGTATCCTACAGAGATAAAAGTGCATCAGAACAAGGTGCTTAAAACTGCAGAATGATCTAGGCCTACAACAAAATATTATTGTAAACACAAGGGCTGTAACAGCCAGGCCTTCAACAACAAATGCACATACTGTATGTTGCAAAATGATCTAGGGCCCAGGGGTCCTCAAATACAAATCTTGAAGGTCCAGAAATATTTTTTTGAAACAGGTCCAGGTCCGAAAAAAAGGCGAAGGCGAAATAAGGCGGATACATTTATACAGTATGTACTGTATGTATGTATGTTTATTATAATCATTAGAATTGTTTATTTTAATTATTATTATTATTATTTGGAACTTTGGAAATCTCAGTTGGAACTGTTACCCCTGCTACCTGATGCTGGATAAGCGGTTGAAGATGGATGGATGGATAATTATTTATGCATGTAGAGTAGGCTACATTATTTACATTTATTGTGTAGCAATAAAACACTGGCTTATAGTTTAATTATTGGAAACTAAAGAGCATAAATGCAATATTAGGCTTGTCGTTCAGAATGGAAAATAAAGTGGAACTTAGCGTGAGGGGGAGAGGATTACTTGACATTCAGTTAGTTGACACACGTACTGCACAAGCCAGACTGACTGTGCTGATTGACTATGTCAAATGACCAGTCAAATCAGGGTCAACGAGTCATAGTTATTAACCTAACACAGCCTAGGATAGCTGGCAATAATATGCGACGACACATCACATTGTTAAAGACGCATGATCACGCATCGCGAGTTTCGCGACCATTTCTCGTCTAATGCAAGCAGTTGGAGCCTTACATCGTGGATATTAATGTGTTGCTGTTGTCCTCTCCAATTGAACAGCCAAAGGTAGAAGATCTCTAAGTTATTAATCCAGTGGGAGCAATGGTTTCCAAGAGGTTTTAGCAACTTTTTTAAGGCAGTGAGCGGCATGAGTGTGTGGAGAGGAGAGGAGAGGGGAGGGGGGGGAGCAGCATGGAGAGCAGACTGCGTCGGAGACTCGGAGGGAAGGAAAACCTTTGATCTACAAGCCCACAGCACGTTGCACCCGCGACGCTTTGTGGGCTTGCAAATTGGCGTAGGGGTGTGTCTTGTGAGCCTGTGTATGTGTTTGAGCGAATGAGCACAATCAGCACATACACACCCACGCACACACACACACACAAACACACATCACACACAGTCAGTCCGATCGTCAGATACAACTGTGCGGAGATTTCTCAGAAATGTGCCGCGGTCCGGACATGGACTGCGGTCCGCCTATTGAGGACCCCTGACCCTGTCCTTCACACTATTCGGTGCTCAACTATTCGGTTTTAAAAGCTATCCAGCCGAAAACCGAAAATGCATTTTTAAGGTGGTTGCACACTGCACTGCGTGTTTTCGTTGCGTTTTGGAAATCCGAAAGCTGTAGGCCAGGGAGAGAGAGAGGAAAGGGAGAGAGAGCAAGGGACTCAGTGCAACAGCTGCGAAAATCGGAAAAAATCAAACCTGGTCCGAAAATAAATACGAAACCGGCGGCAGTGTGCAAACGTGATTGACATAACGTGAGGTTGATTTTTTTATTCACGCACTCCGAAAATCACTCCGATATTCGGCCCGAAAAACGCAGCAGTGTGCAAAGACCTTTAGCCATTTTCGGCCGAAAATTTTCGGTGCCGAATATTCGGCCTCATCCCTAATAATGATGACATCTTCTGTGATGAAGGTATTTCTCAGCAGGGATGCAAACCGCACAACAATAACATGCATTTTCTCCTGTTTTGTCAGAATTGTCACCTCTGCAGTTGGTAACGTCGCTGTCACCAAACATGGCTCAGAATAGTTTTGAGGACTTGGTGGAGACGGGAACAGACTTGATTAACTTTATCAACCAAAGCCATGTTGCGAAAGACCAGGAGCTGGTGACTGTTGAAATCAAGGAATCCGTTAAAGAAATGAAGGAAATGAAGGAGGCTGTTAATCAGATGCTAAATGGCAAGTAGGAATGAACCAATTTGAATATGTTTTTGTATTAAAGGTAGGGTATTTTACTTTTAACAAGTGTAAAATAGCTCTATTCTGATAGGAATCGTTGTATTGTTCAGTAGCAGGAGAAAGAATTTGTATAGGATGCAGAAGTGTAATTGGAAGTGACGAATGTATATAAGATGCAGAAGTTTAATTGGAAGTGACGACAAAGAAATTAGCGTTTTTTTTTAAAGGGATCCCTGGCTAATACGACAAATATGCCTTAATACATTATAATTGTCCTCTATAACTACAATGTAAAATTAAAAACAGCTTTAATATTTTATTTCTTCTAGAAATAGCCAATCTTTCACTCAACAGGGGAAATGCCCATCGAGAGTTGATGATGTCATTATAAATTCCATAGGGATAGACCACACATGGTTTTATGACATCAACTTGCGATGGGCATTTCCCCTATTGAGTGAAAGATTAGCTATTTCTTAAAGAAATAAAATATTTAAGCTGTTTTTAATTTTACATTGTAGTTATAGAGGACAATTATAATGTATTAAGGCATATTTGTCGTATTAGCCAGGGATCCTTTTAATGGTGTGTAAAATTAGATGGATGGATGAAACCGCCTTAGAGTTTAGACAAAGAATTGTCATAACCGAGTAAGTAATACAGAGTTGGGCTTTATACACATTGGCAGAGATCTTACTGTACTGCTGAATAGTTTCTAGTTATCTCAATTCTCTAATCTCATCTCCTGTACCAGTTCTAATACAGATTTAGTTTTAATGTCATCTCCTAATGTGCCATTTCTATCCAGATCTGTCTCTGTCTGAGCAGAATGTGTGCCAGAAGCTGCTGGACATGGAAGACAAAAGAACCCAGCGTCAGCAGGAGCTTGAGAGTTTGGATGAGCAGCTTAGGAAATTAACAGAAAGGAGCCAAAATAAAGACTCGGAAATTATGTATCCTTAATATATAGCATGTAAGAGAGTGTGATTGATAAATTGGTGGGCCCTTTTTTTCTTTTTGTAATAGATTCCTTAAAAGTTAGCAATAGGTTCCCTCCCCAGATTTCCTATTTTTTTTTCCGTAGGTTTTTTTTGTAGTGAATGTTAATGCTGTTGTGTGCATTCATTCTTTACTGGTGTTAATAACCGGGTTAAGCCCTTTGCACACAGGACAGTTGCGTTTCTTCCGTTTGCTGTATGAATAAAACGCATTGGATTTGGTGTGCAATGCTGTGCGGAATCGGCGCTGCGGATCCCAAAAGGAGTCATAAAAGGAGTGATGAGTTTTTCACCGCATGCGACAAGACGCACGAATCGAACTGGGTTCGATCGAGAAAAAAACGCACGGCGGCAGCCACTCGTCGCACGGCTAATTCGGAGCCGGTGTGCATGAGGTCATAGAGAATCATTGTTTTCTTTTCAAAAAATGATATTGTCCGTTTTATCCGTGCGGTTAAACGCGCCTGTGTGCAAAGGGCTTTAGGGTTAGGGTTAGGCCATAACCACTTAACTTTTATTTTCCAATTCTTTCAAAAATCCTTTCAGCCCACAACAAAGCATTATGGGGAATAAGTGGTTTAAGAGCTATTTATTTTATTTATTATAATTGTTTTAGACCAATGGGGTGGGGGGAAGAAACTGTTATTTGTTTCTTAACCTGCCCTCCCACCAGGTTCCTGCAGAGGGAGCTAGAAAAGCTGAAATCCTCTGAACAAGAGATTCAGACACTGGAGCAGGAGGTGGAAGAAGGCACTACAGAGATCATCCCCAATGCTCAGTGAGTCCCATTATCATTTATCGTCATAATGTTCTCTGGTTAGCCAACTGCCTGGTAGCATTGCCTTCAGTGATAACATAACAGATGGAGCAAACGTATTAAGTACAAATGTATTTGTGTTGGCAACAGCTCGGGACTAGACAGAAATGTAGATTTCACAATCGGTACATTACACCGGTGTTTCAAATGAAGTCAGATATAGGACCGCTTGTGTTATCCTTTTGGCCTTAATGTCTTACTGTGTCACTTGCTGTTTGCATTTCTGACAAAGTATTCAATCGAAACAATATAGTATACAGTTATACACCAAAGGAATTAAGAGGTGTACACAGAAAAACTGTAATATTGAATTCTCTCAATCCATGTCTTCAGTGGTAAATGGGACTGTATTTAGACTGTGTTGTACAATGTATGTACTATGTAGCACTTTACAACCCATTTACTTGCACGTACGGCGGAGTCATAAGCCATATAAGCCTGCCTGTTCATTCAGAGCAGTTAGGGGTTCCCTGATTTAGGTACTCCATGAAGTCGCTCTGGATGAAAGTGTTTACTAAGATGCCTAAATTCAATTGTACTTTTGTTGTTGATGAACTGCTGGCCTCTGTTAACTTTTTCCCCCTCCATCAGGCACATTGCTCAGTTATACCACAACATAACCAAGATTAAGTGGGAATACAAAACGGAGCCAAACATTTTAAAAGGAGGTATTTACCCTCAATCAGTTTCTCTTCAATCCTAACAACTAAACTGTTTTTGTGGATACTCAGTATTATCTGTTTCTCTTCTTCTTAGTGCACTATGGCGCTGACCTGGCCACTCCCATCAACATGGATACCTCAAAGGCATCTCCTTTTGAAGTCAGCAACCAGCTGTGGACCCTTCTAAGCACTGAGTGGTAGACCACTGTTTAGTTCAGAAGACATCGGAAGGCTTCGGATGGTGTCTCCTCTTGACAGTTCAAATGTTTTCACCTGTATTCTGTATATATACTGTTTTGTTAATTGGGGTTTCGACTATTGAGGAGAGGATTACATCATGATATGAGTTGTGTGGGTCTGTGTATAACATATTTTATTATTTTTAATAAACTGCTGAAATTTCTGCCACCAGGTGTCACTGCAGATTCATTAATGTCTCTTTAACTTTGTTGACCATGAGGATAGACAGACAAATTGGCAAGATTGGAATGAAGATATTGTTCAGCTGTAGAGTTTAGTGGCTGAAATGTGCCTTTTAAGGACACTGAAATCGCCACTTGTCATCTCGCTTGATAAACTGCAGCGCTAACCTCTGGGGTCACAAATGGAACTCAAGCCTACTTATGTTACGATGGAAAAAGAGGTCTTGACATGAAGCTTGATACATCACATTATGTCACTTGCCTGTCAATGCAGTTAAAGATAATACAGTCTATGTTTACCTACCCTTGTGTGCCTCTTTTGGAAACTATATTTTCATTGCCTGTGCCCTATAGCAGTGGTTGTCAGCCTGTGGGTCAGGACCTCCAAGGGTGTCCCCACATTTTTGGGGGGTCCCCAGGTGACATTAAAGTGACAATTTAAGTAATATTAAAAATTATCATTATTGCATCAAAAGTAATCAACAAACTACACTGGTCAAACATCTGCCAAATTGTCAAATATAAGGAGACAAACTGAAAATAGCTGATCTACAAGCGTTGCGAGGCATTGTGAACTTGTAGATTGTCTCTTTTCACAATATTTATCAGTGGAACAGAGTCAAACTAAATGCAATGCCTCAACTCCTACAATTCCAAGTGCTTGTTAGAGTGGAGGTCCCCATTTCAAATATGATTCTTTTGAGGGTTCGCGGCCTGAAAAGGTTGAGAACCACTGCCCTGTAGTATGGTTTTGTTATCCTGGCATAGCCAAACTATATACTAATGCAGCTAACTAACTGCAGTATCATCCCCTCCTTGTTTTAACATGGGTGGATTGTATAGCTGTGCTAGGCTATGGTTTCGTAGCCATTTAGTTCCATGTGTGGTCATTTATAGGCAAGTAGGCATTCATGCAAATTCTAGTAGGGCATTGCAAACAGTGGGTCGGGACACATTTGTGGGTCACAGACAGATTTTTATGGGTCCTTTTGTTTTTGGTTTCCTACATTTAGTTTTTCATGAATTAAATAAATTTCTTTTTTTCCCCCAGTAATTTCATGAAGAAATAAAATAAAAATCTACGAAATTCTATAAATTAGAAAACATGTTTAAGAAGTAGTGAAAATAGCAGACTTACAAGCACACAACACAATAGTTTGGCTCCCCGACAAACGTCTAATCTTTCTTTTGGGTCACGGGCTAACCACTGGCATAGGGTGTACCCCATTGCTGCTGATTCATCTGTATCTCAACCACAGTCGCATGCCTCCTCAGAGACAGGGTTGTAACACCGTGCCCTTCTGTGTTATTCTTTTTGACATACTGTAGTCTTTGTCTTTCTAAATAGCATTATTCCAAGATGTTGAAAATGTCTTTTTGTTTGAATAGCTGGTAACAAATATATACGTGGATGCATTCCTAAATTGTAAATTTAGCTAATTAAAGAGATTTTTTTTCTTATTAGTAAAGAATTACAGTAAAAAAAGAATATTAGTAAAGAAAAGAAATACTTGACTGTCTGGCCACTGTTGTATACAAAAATAACTACATTCATAAGATCGAGATTGATAATTTTACATTTTAAAAGCGTACTGAAAGAGGCAAAGATAAAATGTGCTATTTAGATTATGAGGTATTTAGTTCTTGGGTACACAGAATATAATAAAATAACAATTATTGTCATGTTTATTTGGCATTTTAATGTACATATAAAACATTGGCATCATAACTTAAATACAGCTTTGATTATACCTCTGATAAGCTCAGGGAGACTCATTTACACAGTATACTGTTTGGCAGTATGACAGAAATAGAAATGTTTTATGTACAATCTGATTTTGTGAATCGGCATGAAAATGTACCACATCACAGCCCTTGCATTGATTGCATGGTTTTCTTTTTGGACATGCTCTACTATGTGGGAGAAAATAATCATAACCTGATCATAAATGTCACAGTGTACAGGAGGAATATTACATAAATATCACTTTGTTGCATAAGAGCTAAACGTTTCCCCAATAGCAGTGCTCTTAGGAATCTTGTTTTTGTCCACAATCTACCGTGGACGTTTGGCATATGATCGCCACATTCTTGTCCATAAAACCAGCAAGGCGTCAACAACCCTCCATCATTAGCTTTATTGCTCCCCATCATGTCTGGTGCTACATATGTTGAAGGGACCTCCAAAGCTCTGAACAACCACCTCAAGCCTCCGCCATGTGACGTGGTATGTGCATCTCCAAGCCACCAAGCCTCTGATCTTGGTCGAGGGGACTCCTACCCAGAATTCCCGCTCTCCCAAGTACAGATGACAAAAATTACATGGCTTTGGCTACAGTTTTTGGGTGTGGATGCTCAAGAGTTTTCAACAACATGTCATTATGTGTTGACCACGGGAGGAGAAGAGATAAGGGTGCCACACATGTTGGATTCTTTGGCTTTCGTCTGTTGATGTACATCATCCATTTACGTTTTTATGTCAAACCTTCAGCATGTTTTTTTTTTTCCGTTGAAAAAGCCAAACTCTGACAAAATAAATTGCCAGTTCGGTAGACGTGTGGCCCTGACATCTGAACTCAAAGTACATAGAACCAAGATGTGCAGTCTTTCACCATCTATGAAAGGATATAGAGTGCCAAATTTCACAGTTTGAACTGTGGATATGTCATTGCAAATTGAGAAGCGCTAGCCAAAAAGTTCTGACTATCTGTCCTTGAGAATAATGACAAAGCTGAGTGACATTCCTTATGATGTGTTCTCAATAGTACATCATATAGACTAGAGGACCAACCAGGGAGAATTGGTGGTCCAACTCTTGGTTCGTAACACACTACTTAATCTCAGTATTTTAAGTCACTGAGCAGCAGTCATGTCTTAGACATCCAAGCTTTAATAGTGGATGGTGTGAAGTTTCCGGAAGAGACTGTTGTCTCCAGGCCCTCCAGTCTGTGAGATGCAGCATCGGCCTTACTGGTGCTGCATTCCAGGAAAGGGATTCCAATCTTCTTCACTTGTCCATCTTTAGTCAGGAGACAGTGTCTGCAGAGCAGTCTGAGGATGGCCTTCCTCATGTCCTTGCTGGTCAGGGTGTAGATGATGGGATTGAGGAGAGAATTGAACATGGCGATGCCTAAGAAGTAGTCGGCTTTGAAGAGCACTTTGCACTCATTGGCCTTGCAGCTGAAGTCCAAAAGCAGGAGAATAAAAAGCGGCAGCCAACACACGATGAACACTCCAAGGACTATCGTGACCGTCTTTAGCAGAGCCATGTACTTCTGAGACTTGCGGGCCAGGCCTTTGCGTTGCGGACCTGATCCCAGCCGCTGGGTGTTGTTCTTGACGATGTGAAAGATGCGCACGTAGAGCACCACAATGGCGAGCAGGATGGCACTGAAGACTGTGATGCAGAAGAGGATGTAGCTTTTGGCATAGAGGGGGAGGACGGTGGAGCACTGTTCTAGATTTCCCATACAGTTCCAACCCAGGACGGGCAAGACGCCCAGCAACACAGACAGCACCCAGCTAGCTCCAATCAGACCAAACATCCGTCCCTGCTTGTCGCCTTGGTAGGGCTTCATCCGTACCATGGTAACATGACGCTCTATAGCAATGGCCAGCAGGCTGATGACAGAGGCAGCTAACATGATGAACACACCCCCTTCCCTCAGGAACCACAGTACGGGGGTCATTTTTAGTGAGTTGGCCCCTGATGTTATAATATTCACCATGTAAGTAAAGCCGGCTAGCAGGTCAGAGAGAGTCAAGTTGCCCAATAAATAGTACATGGGCAGATGGAATTTCTTATTCTTCCAGATAGCCAGTAACACTACAGCGTTCTCCAGCACAATGAGCAGGCAGACCAGCAGGAAGGCGATGGCCTCGGGTTTGAGTCCGTCCCTGTATTTGTTTTCCTTCAGTTTGCCCGTGAAGTTGTAATGCTCCATGATGACATCATTGCTTTGATATGCCCGGAACATCCGGTCCAGGTACCCTCCTGATGGGGCGATGGGAACCGCAGAGGGGGCCACAGCAGCGTATGCGGCATGGGTGGCTTCCGTAGCCATGTTTATAAAATGTTTGTCTTGGGAAGTTGTTGCCTTCTGTCCGTGTTTTGTTTTTTGCTTTTTTTTTACATCCACTGATAGGGTGTCATATAGTCCTTAGGTGCTGCATGATTTCTCTTTCAAAAACTATAAAAATGTTAAACACAGAATGATATTCCTCAGGGAGAAAAACAATGTCTTTGGATTTTAAAGTCCGTTCTGGCGGATTCGTTTCCTTCTGTTCTCAATAGAACAAAGGTTGGTTGATGGTATTGGTCTTTTCCTTGTGTTGTTGAATCACGGTTCTTCAATGCACAATAAGTCCACTAGGGGGAGGCAATGAGAGCCAATCTCAGACCCCCAAAAACCTAGAAAATGCAATAAAGAGAAAGAAAAGTCCCATGTTAATAGGCCTATTTTATGTTGATACTATAAGACAGAAGAAAAAAGAAAAGCAGACACTCGATCCATTATCCATCTATACTGTAGCCCTATTCTATTTGCAATATTGTGAATAGACTAAACATCCCATCCCTATGTAAGGCCAAACAGTGAAAAGTTAGTCTAAACAAACAAAAAAGAGATAGAGTAGGCAAAAAAAAAAAGATTGTAAAAATAATAATAATAATAAAATAATCGTCATATATTAGGTCTATATATTCCACCAACATTGTTAACACAGAAGGAACTATAATTTAAGTCATGAAAAAAACGAATAGACTAGCTACTCTTTTTGTGTAGGCTATGTGTGTGAATGTGATTGTATTTAAATCAGATAGTCAAAACCCCTGATGGAGTTCAAACTAGGCGCGATTTACGGAACCTATAATAGTTAGGCTATCTACAAAATATGCATAGACTATATGCCTCTCTAAGAAGCCAATGGCAGTCTTGGTTTATTCTTCACAATCGTAGACACGGGGAAAAGGTTTATAGGCTACATTTCAAATTACAGTAGGCTACATTTTGCATTATCTCCAACATAATGGATAGCAAATCAAATTAAGAAATGTAGGCTGATACGGCAGCCAACAGTGAACAGACTACAGTATAGGTAGGCTACATAATTATAGCCTAATTACAAACCGTTGTCATAGTATAGAGATCGGCACAGACAGAGAAAACATCGCAAACGCACCTGTAAAAAGTGGAGGATATCCAGCTGAAAGTTGTAAATTCGCAGTTTATCCCACGGCCAGAGAGAGGAACACACGCTCCTTCTGTCGATCAACACGGGGCCAAAGTGACATTAGAATGTGATGTGATGCGGGGCAGGACTCAACATGAAGTGGGTTGGTCTTTTCTTTTACCCTTTAACGGTTTACCTCCCTCCCTCCTCCATGACCCCATGGGCTCTTAGGAACAGTTTAATAAGTTTAGGCTATTATCCTCAGTGTTAACTCAGAGACACTGCAAATTTTACACGCTCAACGTTAAATTAACAACTAATTAACTTAGTTGCAGCCATTCAATTAAAGCAATGGGTTATTATCGGCTAGCCCCAGCCTCAGGCAGGCAACCATGAGAATGTTATGTTTGTATAAATGAGGACTTTATCGAGTTATCCTCGGGCGTTGGCACGTAGAGGATGTTATACCGTTTCTGTCATAAGTTATTTGATCTGTTTTCAATGTCATTAGCAAAGTTGTAGTATAGGCTAGGTTAGTCATATAAAGTATGACTCGTTTTTCAGGTTTATGGTTTATTTAAAAAAAAACACACACATCGCTCTGCATCCTCTTTTTCCCATGACTTTGCCTCTGGAAAAGAAAGAATAGCTTACCACAGTCATAAACAAAACAATGATAGGATCAGGGAGCTGGAATCAATTAGGCTATGTAGTGCCAATCAAGCACCCATGTAAGCAATCTGCGATCCTTTGGCATAGACAAGTGCCCTGTAAGTAGAATTCTTATGTCATGTTATTTTTTTTTTAAACAAATGAACCCAGATGCTATGTAATGTATAGTCTACTGCCTTACAAAGCCAAAGTGCAGTAACTTTGGATTTTAACTATGAAGAATCTCTGTTCTTGAGGTATAGGCCTAGGCCTAATTGTTCATCCCCCAAAATCTCAAAGGCTAATTTGACTTTTGGGATACAGGAATAACTTGGTGTCCAAAAACCTACTAGTTAGGCTACTGCACGTTGGTTTTGTAGGGGGGCAGTATGGGCATCTCTGTGGTGGGTGGGGGGCTGCATCCTCGCTAATTATAGGCACAGCACCAGTGCCACGCCTGTCCAGGCTGCTGGGCTGATGATAATGATGACCATCCCATAACCACGGATACCACTGATCCATATGTGTAACCTCTGGTCCAACTCCGTTAGGAGTTGGACTGGACCAGTCCAGAGCTAACCTGTAACCTGCCCATACTGTCAAGTGGCCCACCTCAGAAGACTGACTGGATGTTCAGCTTAAACCAACACACTCCCCCCCCAGGCCAGCTTGGCATGCAAGAGCAGGTAGGCTCATTTTAATAGCAAATGAAGTGGTGAAACAGCCTACAGTAGCCTACTGATACAGCTGCAAATCACTTGCATTGAACAAAGACAATTACAGGCGAATTGCCTATATTGTTATGACCTCTTACAGTGTGGGGGTGGGGTGGGGCGGGTGGGGGGGTCGAAAGTGGTTATTTTGTGCAACGTGGAAGTTCTAACTGCTTTGATAAGCTGAGCGTTGCATCGGCACATGTACAGACAGTTGAACTGGTAAAGATTAGGTAAGCTAAATCATAGGCTATCCTTTATTGTGACTATAGTATCAGTTTTCTGTGTTTAATAGGCTATGCTAATGGACCTCTATGTTTCTTTATCCTAAAATAGTTTAGGTTTCCTGAGTGGCTATACATTATTACTTTACATTGCTTTACTTTCTGATGACAGTAGTAGCCTAACATAAAAATATATCATTGTAAGAGGTGCTAACTAGTTACAGTAGAAAGAGTGAGCAACTTCAGACATGTTGGTAATGGTATCCATATAACTGAGGACTTGACATGGGCTCTCTACATAACAATATTGTGACGGGTAAACCACAGAAACATCACCTCAGCCATCCTGAGACAATGAGGATATCTGCAGAGATCTTAATGACTTCTTTCACAAGCGTCAAGAGCATCTTGTCTTGTCATCACTGCCTGATATGGAAACCGCTTCTAACAGATCAGGCTCTGCACTCTGCAGGGAGTGATAAGGTTAGCTGTATGTTCCACCAGGACATATAAGGCGATATATAGGACCGTTATTGGTCCCATTCCAAGCCATCCGAAATATAGCCTCGTTCAAGTCTCGACTGCTTCAGTCGGGCAAACGCTTTCACAAACGGGGGTCAATACAGAGAGATTATGGAAGATTCTCTAAAGGATCTTTAATATGCTTGCGTTGTTGTTGTATACTATTTTACAAACAAATCTAAATAAAATATGTAAAAAATATATATCTTTTTCCAATCCTCACAGAACAATAGGCCTACCGGTACATACACTCAGGAGTCAGGACTACCCCTCAATATTACCCCCCAAAAGCCCAACAACTGAACTCTGAATTGCATAAAAGTAATTAAGTATGTTGCAACATAAGAGGTTGTAGACATGATGTGAGATAACTACTCTGAATAGTGAATACGTCTTAAACTGCAACTTCCCAATGTGCTCTCTCTCTCTCTCACAAGTGATGACCCTGTGGGCCTCAACCTTTGGTCTGCCTCACATTGTATTCTACAAGTTCTCACATTATGCCTACGTTTACCTTCATATTTCTTTTAAGTACAATAATACTATTCTGTTTAGAAAGCTAGGTCCAATCATAACGAGTATACCCTATGTATTACCCTTGCACCTCCAAATAAAGGGACATTTACATTATTTGGAGAGTGTTGAGTGTCAATTTACAGCTGAGATGACTATAGGGTAAATTTTTGCATTCTATGAATTAAATGAACTCTCAGGATGAATTGGAGAAATGCACCTTTCTTTATCACACATTACATTTGACACTATGTCCAATGTAATCCAATTGTCCATGACTTATTTTTTAATTGTTGTACGAAAATATAATAACTTCAGCATTTTTGTTACATAATGTTTGATCTGGTACATCCGCACTCCCATTTCGCATTACAGACGCTGTTGCCACAACACTAAACCTGTATGTTTACATACAAGGTTTTATAAAAAGGCATTGAAACCACCTTTGGCTACAGAATAGTGGAAATTGCGTAAGTCAAGGGTGGGTGAGTGGCGGCTTAGACTGGACTTTCTCTAAACAGGAAGCTCTCTCATTGTGCCTAGAGAGGAGGGGGGATATCCTTAAGAAACATGGATGAAGTCACTGGACGGAATCGACACACACTGGCATTGTGCATTCCAGGCTGACGTGGAGCCCTTATAGGACATCATCGACAAAGTTACTCACTTCCACACCGGGACCTTTTATTTGAAAGATGTATAGATCCTGTTTGCATAATAGCATGTAACCACATCATTGAGTTTGAGAGATTCCGAGCCCCCTGGTTGTCTCGGCTTCTGAGGCCTGTTCGTCCAAATCATACATGGGCAACTGGCGGGCCGGGGGTCACATGCGGCCCCCACCTTCACTTAATGCGGCCCGCTGGTTAATACCGGAATACTGATATATCATTGATTTCAGCTGTTACAATTCCAAACATGACCTGCTTTAATTCCGTCAGTCTATATTAGTAGCTTAATGACTAGTATAGTTGTATTAATGTATTTATTTTATATCCAATGTAGGTATTTGTATTTAGGTTCTTAAAGTTAACATGAGTATATAACTAAATGTGTTTGAAATTAAATAAAAATTTCACATTTCAGGATTCCAATACAAAAATAACAACAAATAATTCAGGATTCCAATTCAAAAGAAGCAAAAATAGCCGATCTACAAGCTCAAAACGCATCGCAGCGTAGATCTGCTATTTTTTGCTTCTTTTGTATGAGATACTAGAAAGTGACAAAGTAGGACATAGCAATATGCAATGTGGCCCTCTGGAGTGAAGGTGGAAATATAGTGGCCCTCGTCATCATCAAAGTTGCCCACCCCTGGTCCAAATGCTTCAACCTATAAATAGTTTTGTCCTCTGTACCATGGCAGAAATATCCCTCTTTTTTTAAACTTCAAGTGATAAGCTGACACGGTCCTTCTCACCTCACCTGCTTGTCTGGGGTCAGAATGTTTCTCTATTTGAAACCCCTTTTAAGTGCATTACCGTGGGCAGCTGCCTGGCTGAGGAAAGACCGTGGTAACTTTTAAGTGCCATCTTGCTCTCTGTCTGTCCCCTTGACCCCCAGATCTTTCTCGGCCCACCCAGTGACACCGTTGTTGAGGCTGAGAGGTGTCCTTCCCCAGGATCGTCAGCCAAGTGTCACTTAACCCCCCACAGGGACTCCATGACAAGAGCCCAGAGCATCACCCCTGATTAGTTAACACACAAAGACATAACAGCAGGACTCCCCACTCATGTCTTTTTCCCACAGTGAGGAGCTACCCCGCCTCCCCCAGGCTGCAGGCAAACACTCAATCCGCCCAGTAACTGGCTGGGGAGGTGTTCTGTATTCAGTACCCTCTGTCCAGTGCTTTTCTGGCACAGGGTGATTTATTCCTATGACGTTAGTGTTCTCCCAGAGAGGAAGTCACTTAGGACTGAACCCTCCTCACGGATAGGCTGCTTTTTAGACGTACCGCTGTTTGTGTGGACAGCGGCGTCTACATGTTTTCTGTCTGTTTGGCCTCTGGCTGTGATGTATGTTTGGAAATGCCTTGTTTTTGGCAAAAAATATAATCGTAATGTTGTTTTTCACCGAAATAAAATTCAGTTTTAATTTGTGACCAACTGAATTGATTTTTCCCCCCGTATACAGTTTAGTTGCTGTTTTCGAAATGTGTATTTACATAAATTATATAAATATTAATTAATATTTCATTCTCCATATAAAGGCCAAGCAATCACTACAACCTGACAGAGTGCCAGTGTTTGTTCTTTTGATGCCAAACATTCTTCTCACCTGAGAATAACAATCCCACCTCTTGTTAACAGTTAGAAAACAAAGCTTTACACAGGGCAACAATGACCCTCACACTTTGTTTCCTACTGTCAACTGTTTGTGCTTTTGTAACGAAGAACTGATTAGAACATGCTTTGACTGTGAGACAATATGGCACTGATCGTTTCATGAAGAAAAATAAGAAGAGTGGAAAATTTGTTATAACATCAGGTTGAACGATAGTAGAGTGTGTGTGTGTGTGTGTGTGTGTGTGTGTGTGTGTGTGTGTGTGCGTGCGTGCGTGCGTGCGTGCGTGCGACCGTGCGTGTGTGTGTTTATCCCAGAGACAGAAAGAAGCACAGCTATTCTTAATTAAAACTTTAGCATGTCGTAGCATCCAACAAGCTGGTGTTTTGTGGGAATTCTAAAAATAGCTCGGTCCTAGTCCAGGTTTTCGATGACACCACTGCAGCTGTTGCAGAACCATGACCTCAGCACCAGTTCCCTGGTGACGGGAAATCAGAGGAACATATGAAAATCCTGGAGTTGCTTCCTTTCCATTACTGCTGTTATGTTCACTGTACTACTACTTGTCATGGCAAAAATGACCCTGAGTATCCGACTGGCAGAGCCGTTTCTGGCACCCAGAGGCTGCACTCTGTCTCTGCATGTCTGTGCCATACTGTCCCCTTCTTGTTTGAAACTCTTGGTCATCAGCAGGCATTGATGCCTCCAGTCATTGTATTGAAATTCTGATCACTTTGCATCTAGCCTTTTATTCCCTCCCTTCCATGCTTGTTCATTCGAAGCCACGTTCTGGAACAGTGTCTTTCCTATGCCCTCTTTCGATCGAGATGTCTTCATTATGTGAGTCGTGTTTTCTCTGTCATGCAAACCGATTCTCTAAACGTATGGAAATGCAAGACCACAAAAAAAGCCCGCTCTCTGGAACCACATGACTGGTCTCTTGCCCTGGGATCGAATCCCACCAGAACCTCCCTTCTCTGTGTTGTCTATATTCTGCTGTCTCACTCCAAACACAACACATTCTTACATTAATTCAACTCTGAGTGTGTAAATATTGCGTGTTAAATTAACATGCATGATTTTAATATGTACTTTAGAGTGGACAGTCTACTCTTTCCAGTTTAAATAAGGCCATCAAATGATAGCACAACGTGCTGCCCATGTATATTTCTGTCTATATAGTGGGTGTTTGGAACTGGTAAAATCATTTACCAGTGCTGACTGTCTAATAGTATGCTGTGATCCAGACCTCATGTTTTACAAGGAAAAAGTACTCTTGAAGTTTCCCTTTTGTGTTAAAGCCAGCCAGTCTTTATAGAGTCTCTGCTCAGTAAAAAAGAAAAAGAAAAGAAAAATCTAAACTAGAGTAGAGTAGAATGCATTCATGTATTTAATTGCCTACAACAAAGTTGTTTAATCTTTTCCCCAAGTAAAGCTTTTCCTCCTTTTTTTCCTTTCGCTCTCTTTAAGGAGACAGGAGATGGAAAAACCTTTGTTGGGGTTGATGCTGCAGAAATCAGTGGGGATGTTCTGCTACAAATAAACACAGGAAGAGGCTGCCATTTGGGGCCACTCTGATTATATACATAAACCCTGCATAATAAGTCATTTTATCTATAGGCAAACACAAACATCTTCATATCCTCTCTAATTCTCCGCTAATTCTCTCACTCATGTTGGAGAGTTATTCTGTTTCGTTGAAAGCTGCAGGCAACAGCGTCCATATTTAGATAAAGCAGATACCGGTAGGTCTTTTGTTTAGGCTTTTCCTGCATATTCATGACTTGGACTCAAGGCGCTCAACAGCGGTGTTTGTCAAAACATCATAACGCCTGTCGCTCAAGATGAACAGCGCAGTCTGTGCATAGTTGTGTTTTGGCGTGCGCCACCGTGCTGCTGGCCTCGGGATCAAATTATAGTTGTAAAGGTTTGCTCAGCAGGGACGTGCAGAGAATGTTAGAGAGGCAGGGGCTGACATTTCTAGAAGGGCCTTTTGTTGAAAATTTCAAAAATAGCGGACGGCTATTTTCAATGCTTGATACCACACTGAACTAAGCATAATCAAGTCAATACTGGAGATGTGGCGTACGGCATGGATTTCTATACAGAAAGGGCAATCGTCTTTCAACATAAGATGCTGCATTCAAGTTCAGGAGAGTTTGGACCAGTCAATTCTCTTGAATGCTGCCTTCACGTATGGCATGGAAAGAGGGCATTTGGATTTCTTTCACCATAGTAAAAACTGCATTCATGGTCTGGAGAGGGCACTTTTTACAGACGGATAAAAGGGCAGGGGCTCAAGTGACCTTTGATGTCAATGTGTGCACGTGCCTGTTGCTCAGTCACTCAGAAGGGTTCTGCCTCCTTGGAGAAGCTACTGGACGAATGGAAGTGAGAGCTGCAGTCTCCAACAAAATGTTTCATGTTGGTCTCGTGGGTGAGCTCCTGGAATTCTTGTCCCGCTCATTCTCACGCTTGCGACATTTAACCCTCCCCCCTAAACAACTTATCACTCTCTGCCCATCCTACATTCTTTGATAAGCCTTCAGGTCAGACAAGGTCAAGCCAGAAAGAGAAAGGCATTCTTTTCTTGTAGTGTGTTGACTGTGAGGTCAGCCGTGCAACGCCATCCAATATCTGCATGTCATCTTCGCCCGTGACTCACATGCTCCCCAAAAGACAAGCTACCATTTACAATTCACTAGCTGGGTAGCACGCAGTGGTCAGCAACGGGTTTGGTCATGCTATATTACATATGTGATCTTTGAGTGAGATGTAGCCTCATGAAAGGTTGTTTTGTTCCCAGCGCGGCAGTTTTGGGATGAGTTCATATTGGAGCAAACGATGGAAGAAAGAAAGTTCCCACATTGGAGAAGAGGGTGGGGTGGAGGTGGGGGGCAGGCGGGCGGGCGTGCGGGCAAGGCGGACAAGCTGGGGGTTGGTGGTCTGGGAGGGGTGAGTCATGAGAGTGAGTTAAGGCCCTGGTGAAACATATTCAAACTCTCACAATTGCTGCCAAACACCAACGGCTCCCCTTGTTTATGGGGGGAGGGGGGGCTGGAGTAGATTCTCGGAAGAGCTCCACTCTCTTCGGAGGAACGGGGGCGGAGGAACGTGGGTTGAAATGATAAACCACGTGGCTTATTTTCATGACGAAGACGGGTGGGAAAATCCAACATCCTTCCTGGGATTGGCCTTCGACCTTGGGCCTTTGGGGTTTCCCCCTGGTACCACTTACAGGAGATGAAACATAGAAATCCATGTATGATGCTGCTCAAGTGCTCCAGTGTTAATCAGAACCATTTCTCGGCTCACGTGGGCCACACGATGACTTTTTATTTGGTGCTTTTCCTATGAGACTTATGAATGTGTCCACCTGTGTGTCAGCTGACTACAATGCTGAATGAAAGCCCAGGACTCTATCACGAGGAAGCCAGGCAGGCAACAGGTAGAGGCAGATTAGTAATACAATAGCCCATCTAATATATTTGATTTTGATTTGATTTGATCTTTATTTATCTTGAACAAATACAACAGTACATCACAATCATCACAATTTCACAATATTCAGGAAATTACACAGATACTTAGAATAGCCAGAAGGGCCTATAAATCGAGACTCTCGCCGACATAGTAAAGGATGTAAATGTGGTTTCATGGTATTTAGCGTCAAGGTTAAAAATACCCTATTACACTACCCCATTGTTTGTATATTCTATAACCCTACCTTTCAACATTCACTCCCCCCCGGCCAATCAGCTCATACATCTTTATTCACCAATCCATTGTATAAACGTTTCACCTCCAATAAAAATAAGACTGTTAAGTAGACAGTGTTGTGTGTGTGTTGGCCTGAGGCGCGATAGGCTGGCTTCCTGTCAGGAAGACTTCTATTCTATGAAACAAGCAGCTGAATGTCACAAGGTTGATAAGGTGAAATGCAAGGCTATAGGAGCCCTGGAGAGGGGGCACAGAGTTCAGTCACAACTACTGCTTTTTCCAAGCTAAACAATAACACAGAATATGTAAACACAAATCACATTCTCTCCCTTCTTACACTCGTCAAGTCGTCTTTGGAGTATTTGTTGCGACGCGAACAAGCGGAAAGAAACTAGCACTCTCACTTCTATGGCCTCAAGTGAGAATCTATGAAAAGTATGTTGCTTCAGGCTATTGGCTTCTCTCTGTATTACAGAAAAGGATTGTTGTTTACATTAGACATGACTGAAATACATTTTGGCGCCATATGCTTGATACTATTTAAGAACTACTCAGAAAGACATATTACAAGGATTATTAGGAACTCACTTCGGCATCTAGTCAATCAACAACATAGTTATTGTCAGCAGAGAATTGTGTTACTAGTGAAATCTATTCAAACAAGTCATTTATTATGTATAAGTGGGGGAACAAGGAGCCCAGATGCATCCATAGTATGTCTTATTGCACTGAAACATGAAAAATTATATATTGGCAATAATATCCCACCCACGCAGCCATGGCTGAAATAATGCAACAATATCCTCAGTGTTGGCTTGTCTCTATGGCTGTTCTCCAATAAACAAAAGAATATCTATTTTTTTATTTATTTCATGGGCAAATCTGAGTTCTCTATGCAATAATGCAGGCATATACTGTAGCGTGAATACCAGTGATGTGCGAACTGAGTTACTGTGTTCACAAGCAATGTGTTATTGTGGTGTTTCTATGCTGTGCCATTGTGGTGCCCTCGCGGTGCGAGGTGTTGTGTGCTTGTAGATCTGCTGTTTTCACTACTTTTGTGTGACGGCCTTGTATGATGAAGCAGGGCTTGCTTTGCGTAAAAGAATTGAAACTTGGAGATACAAGGTTTCTGCCCGACAGTGACTTCTCTTGCCTGAACTTCCTACTTTTGTTTTTACAAATATCTTTTGTTTTCGATGTGGTTTATGGTCTGCTATTCTACTCATGGTGTGTGTGTATATATTGTAGTGTACATTGTCTTTGTTGGTTCTTCCTCTACTTTATTGTAGTCACCTGCTCAAACTATTATTATTAGAATAATAGTTTGATTTCACAATCAACTACAAATAAGATTAATTTAATATTTCTTGTGGTAATTTCTGTTGTTCAGAATCACACATTTTAACAGTCCAGCAGATCTTCACTAATTTAAGAAAACTTTGAACTAGTTGTAGTAGTATGATTGAATACATGAATGTAATAATAACTACATCGCCTTAAATTTGGATTCACATATTCTGCTTTTATCTCAGAAACTGCCATAAGGATTGACTCCTTTACTGGAAAATAAACAAAACAGATATCTCATGTCTTGCACATTATATTTCAATACAAATAATATTCTCTGCTAGAAGCATGTGGTGAAAGATAGTCAAACAATCATTTATAATGAATGAGGAGAGCCATGGGAAATTCATCCCTCATCGACTGTCTTGCGCCACAGGCAAACAAACAGATGAGTCTGTTAATAACAATTTACTCACCAAAACCAGCAAGGTAATGAATCGAACTCTGCAAATAAACAAGTTCGATTATTTTGATGAGGCTCTTTAATGTTTAACTCTCAAGTCAAGAAGCTCGCCAAATGAACATACTACACTAGAAAACATACTCAAAAGGGATTTCTGTCATGCCTTGTTTTTATCACGTTATTTATTCTTGTGCTGATTTGTGATTTTATTTTGTATTCATATTTTTCTTCTAAAGCACTTTGTAACTATGTTTTGAGAACTGTTATAAAGTTTATTGTTATTATTAGTATTAGTTGTAGTAGTAGTAGTAGTAGGATATTGTGGAATTCCGGACTTTTACTTGTAACAGATTATTTAGATATTGCAGTATTGATACTTTTACTTACTTTTAGTAGTAGTAGTAGTAGTAGTAGTAGTAGTAGTTTAGTATTATGTACATTCACACTGGCAATAGTTAGAAGAAGCTACAGTATATCTCACAATAAGTGTGACTATTTATAATAATAATAATAATAATAATAACATTTATTTGTATAGCACCTTTCATGACATGAAATGCAACTCAAAGCGCTTTACCGAGCAGAAAATGAAGCACAAGTGCTTAACAGAAATATACACATGATTACAATAAAGCAGAAAAAATAAATAAAACATAAAACATTGAAGAACATTTAAAACATCATTTTTTTTTGCCCATGTCAATCTGTCTTCCTATACAAGAAGTATATTTTGAATTAAATATACAGCGCTCGTATGATTTCACAGCACTTTCCTAAAAGCAGACCATGAACCGGTCATTACGAGAGCGCTCTGTGAGTGAGTGGTGAGGGCCCATGCAGGGAGAACCAGCAGGCTGTTTGGTTTAGCCAGACCATCAGAGAGAGCCTCAGCCGGGCACGATCCACTGATCCTGTACTTAACTGAAACCAAAAGTATTGTTATTCCATCTCTGGTTTCATGGATGTGTCTTGTAAAAGAAAAAGGAGAGACTTGAGAGGGAACATTGGCCCGTTGGCTGTTGGGAAGCGCGTCGGTTGAATTGGATTTACAGTGCAACATTTTCTTTGTGTTTGGACACTTTGAAGTGTGTGAAGGCAGTTTCATCATTTTGGTGAAGTCTAATGAGTAAAAGATGAGGGTGGTTTTGGGAATGGTAGACGGGGGATTTGATGCAGGAACGGAGGTCATTTTGATCAGTTTCTCCTCATTCTGCTGGTTCTCTCTCTCTCTCTGTTGCACTGTGAAGCATGATATGAACCCTAAACTGCATTGGCGTCCCTATTTTGGGGATGTCAAGGCCATGGGGCTAAAACGTTCCATACATTTCAACTGTATGATGAAATGTATGAAACATAAAAATGACAGATCTACAGCTCCCAACACATTGCATTGTGAGTTTGTGACACGTTGTGAGCTTGTAGACTGGCAATTTCTGCTGAAGTTTTTTGAATGATATAGTGCTTAAGCACAAGGAATAGATTTAGGTGTAACAATATTCTTAATATGGTACAATAGCTTGGCAGTTGAGACCAGTAGAACAGGACTTGTGTCTGGTGCGAGTAAAGTTGATAAACCCATATACAGGAAGTGGATTGGCCAGCTTGTTCATGTCTTTGTGTTGTTATTGGCTGACACATGTTCACCCTCTGGAACTTATTTGAGCCTGCTCAGTCTGGCGACCACTCACACACATACACAATAATGCACATGTGCATGTGGCTCACACACACGCACACACACACACACACACACACACACACACACACACACACACACACACACACACACACACACACACACACACGCTCACACATTCTTCATTGTAAAGTCTCTCTGAGTTATTACACTGGCGTGGAGTCTCAACACTTCATACATGTGATTTAGCATGAAGTTACAGACATACAGCTGTGTACCCTTGACTCGACATGACTATTAGTGCCTCCCACCTCCACCCCCAGCAGCAATTAAGATGACTACTTCCCTCTACACAAAGCAGGTCTAGTTACTTCAGCAGATTGACTGTCATGTCATGGCGGTCTCTCCTCGATCGTGTATCATGTCGAACACATACGTGTTGGAAAGAGACAAGGCGTCGGAGATGAGGAACAGCTGTGGGACCCAATTGCGTTCTACCGTAGCGTGTACTGTAACCCTGGGCGGTGGAGCGGTGATGGGGCCCGACACATGGCAGCCAGGGGACCCCCAGCAACCCCTGCCGTGCCTGAGCGCCAGCGGTGTTACCGTGGAGTTGTGTGAAATATCCCACTGTAAAACGTATCCAGGGGACAAGGAGCATATTCTTTCCATTCCCATACCGGTGCAGTGTAACTGTACACCCCCTGCGTCACAAACCCCTACAGCAATCTGCCTTGGGCCTGGGGCCTGGAAGCGCAAATGTCGTCCGCGAGTTAATTATCCTCGGAAAGCTCCTCCAAATCCTACCTCATCTCAACACTTCGACATGAGGAGCCGTGCAGCGCCAAACAGTCATATTGCATTACGCTCTTTGTTGATATTCCTTGGTAATTAAGTCTTTCTGTACAACCTCATCCTCCTGTTTATTTTCACTGATCGGTTGGGGTTGAATTGAGCGACGTATCACCGGTGGAGACAGCGATTTATTTGAACATATGTTTGCTGTTACTATTATCCTGATTATCAATTGAGACCCCATATTCCCTTGATCCTTCATTGGAAAGGTTTCTAGTATCCCAGTTTTGTATCAATTCAAACCAAATTTTCCCCAATCCTTTTTCCCCCCACCATCTTCTCCACTTTCGCTCTCTTATGAATCATATGTTTACACACCGTTCTCTCACCAGCGTTATACTCATGCCGGGCCCACTTTAATCACTGTAAACAGACAACGGCGGTGTTGGAGTTAAATGATGTCAGAAGAATAAGATGAGGGTGGGTTTGTTTGAAAGAAGGAGGTTTTACTGGGACGCTTATGAGGGCTGAAGAGAGGGAGGCTTGGGGAGGAAAGTTGGGGTTCGACTCCGCTCAGATGCCAGTGGTTTTAATGAGATGTCCATGCTTCCAAACCAGCTTTAGCTGGAGGAGCCTCACTCGCCATCCCCACTGACATGTGGTAAACTGTTAGCATCCAAGTATGCGGGAGACAGAGGAGAAAGGGGAGCGTGTCTGGCGAGCACATGTCGCTCCTCGACGGATATAAACCTTCGTAGGAACGCTGTTTGTCCCTCAAGCAGTTTACCTCTTTGCTGTAGCATTAAATGCAGGTTATAGTCTTGTTTATGTGAATTCTCTTTTTTTTCCATCAAAGCACCTGTGAGTGAGCTTACAACAACAACAGGATTGAGGAGGGATGAGTCTCTTCAAGGCTCTTCAGAGAGAAGGAATACGATAGGAATTATACCCAGCATTGTCTACTTTGTTGTACAACAGATAGAGAAAATAGCCAATCTAGCTCACAATGCATTAATGCAACATGTGATATTTTTAATTAATGTCACATTAACCATTAACTAAACTTTAAACCATTCCTAACCTATGCCTACATATCCATCCAACCATGTGCCTAATCTGAACTTAAAACAACATACAACAGGGGCACAAAATATCTTCTTCAGCATGTCCCCAGTTTTATTCAAAAAGGTTTTTTTTCTGTCTCTCTCTCACGGTTGCTGTCAAAATTAAGCAGAAAATGTACCTTTGTATGGTCAAGATTAGGTATGGGAAGGGTATATCTAAACTTAACCACACAGACCTAATCTTAACTCAAATGAATTAATCAAATCACAAACTGATAGACAATCTCAACTGTCTCTGGTTTTCCAGGCAATGTATCATGGGCATAGTCCTGCATACCAATCCATTCCAAGTGCCAACAAAAACAAACAATGTACTATGAAAGATGTTTATGAAACACGATCACTGAGAAATACGTTACAGCAGTGTCATCAGAGGTCAAGGCTCTCCCAAGGATGTGTCAATGTCCCCAGTGACCTCCACTTCTCCTTCGAGACCAAAAATATCTGACCCACATAAACCACTGCCAGCATTGATGTGCTACTTTAAAATGTGAAGTGCCGTGTGAATCACTGTATTACATTGTAAGAAATGCTTGGTAATCGGTATTGTATACACAGGCTTTATAAATGAATGCGGTCAGAGAAAATGTATGACGTGCGATTATGCATCGTGAACTTTCTGTAAATTAGTAGAGACGAGAGCGTATAGGCCAGTCGTTCACAACTTGTGGTACATGTACCACTGGTGGTACTTGAGCCCCCCTCTGATGGTACACAGAGGAGTCTCCCAAAAAAGAAGAAAAAATATAAAAGTGGAGTCAATTATTTACATTATACTACAGGTAGTTCTGACCAAGCACTTGGTTGAAAAAGGTTCTCAATGTCTGTCTCAATGTCTGTCTCAATGTCTGTCTCAATGTCTGTCTCAGTGTCTGTCAATGTCTGTCTCAGTGTCTGTCAATGTCTGTCTCAATGTCTGTCTCAGTGTCTGTCTCAATGTCTGTCTCAATGTCTGTCTCAGTGTCTGTCTCAATGTCTGTCTCAGTGTCTGTCAATGTCTGTCTCAATGTCTGTGGCATTATGTGCAACTGCAGGTGTTAAAGGAGAAGTTGACAAAAAAGAAGAAATTACTTACAGTATGTTTGATCTGTTACACACCCCATGAAGCCTTACATTCATGGTGATGTTTTTGTTGCATTCCTAAGCCAATAGTCTGATGACCGGCGGAATCAGTCCTATTGACCCGATCATCAAATTATTGGCTTGTGCATAGCGGAATATGATGGGATAGGTCTTACGCACCTGTATTTTAACATCAGTTATTATGGTGGACAGATTTTTTCTGAGGTGGTACTTGGTGTAAAAAGGTGGAGAACCACTGGTATAGGCAATGGTAGGCAGCTGGCAGCTTGTGGTCCAGAAATAATATCTGGCCTGGCAAATGATTTTGATATTGGGAGAGAGAAAAAGATAGGACTGACAATCCCTCATATCCTATATTAAAGGGGCTATTGTCAACTTTTTCTTAAAAAACAGACGCTAAAATAAAAATAATGTTTCAAAAATATTTTATAAAAAATATTAGGCTTTGTATATCCCTTATCAATCCATATAAAAGAATAGAAGAGGGATATAAACAAAGTCAGCCTGATAATGGCCAAAATGATTATTTTATCATTATTTTACTCTTTTTGTGGTAATTTTTTAATTGAAACAGCTTAATCTGTTTTATAAAATATTTTCGACATTATTTTTATTTTAGCGTCCGTTTTTCAAGAAAAAGTTGACTATAGCTCCTTTAAAATGAATGAGGGCAGGCCGGCAGACCACCGCCATGTCACTCTGACTCAGCTTATTATAAGTTTAGCTAACTTCATATTCAAGCTAGTCTCTTGTGGTTAGACCTATCTACCGAATGCATGCATGCATGCAAAGTTGCAAACAACTTCTGGGTGGAGTCACTGATGCCAAGAAGTAATTCTGAGAATAAAGCTTTCATTGAATCAGTATAATCATTAGAATAACTTAGGCTCTGCTAAATGGTCTTTAATAGAGAGCGCAGTCAGTCATTCTGAACATTAAAACCAGTAAGACTCCCTAATCGGGAGATAAGCGACCGTAGGTCACTTATCTCCACAAATAGAGCAAAAATGTGTTTTTCCAAAATCTTCCTGAGCATGTTGATGACATGAGTGTAGACATAC
The DNA here is from genome assembly GCF_963921795.1 of Nannobrachium achirus. Classification (NCBI taxonomy): domain Eukaryota; kingdom Metazoa; phylum Chordata; class Actinopteri; order Myctophiformes; family Myctophidae; genus Nannobrachium; species Nannobrachium achirus. The sequence continues at coordinate 22,848,872 of NC_137813.1, read as the reverse complement.
TGTGTAGTGATTTTCGTGATTTTAGGGCAAAATCTGAATCGGCCTCATGGTGGCGCTAGAGGGCCATGTGAGAAATGAGGGGTGGGGTCTCCGCGCCGCCAAGGCGGACGAATAGGTACCGGCCCCGGGTCTCCCGGTCGCTCCTAGCCCGAGTTACGGCATTTTATGTGAGCTGCAGTGGCAGGGGGTCCTCCACTGGGGGCGCCACCACTTTTGCATCCGTTCTGGAGCACCAGGAGTGGGTGGTCCCCGGGAATGCCCCGTGAGCAGCCCCGTTGGGGTGGTCATTTGGTAATTTTTGCACATGTGCTCATTTTTTACACTTGGGGGTCCCCGAGGGAGCTGGGGGTCCCTGGAGCTCCGGGGGTCCTTGGAGGTTGTAGTTTGGCAGGTAAGGAGTGTGTGTGCAAAATCTGGCATGGATCGAGGAAAGGAGAAATAAAACCAAGCTCATTTACAGCATTTTATAACTCAAATGGTCCATTAATAACCCTAACCCTAGCCCTCTTTTGTTTCTTGAGTTATTTTTATCTCCTCATCCAAGTCCCGTTCCCTCCATCACGTGTCTTATAATAAGACGGTCTGTCACAAGCTCCAGATGTGTGGGTCCATCCGACTGCATATCATCTGACTTTTAGACTGTTCACCCACACACCCCTGGACAGCCCGGCAACATTCTTTATCAATCCATTTATTCGATTAGCCTTCACTTATGTTTTGGACTTGCAGAAAAACTATACTTGCCGACCCCTGAGGTTTTCTGACTCTAGCAACACTAGTTGGCCATTAATAATCACTCTGCTGATGAATGCTGATGTCTGTTTTGCTACTGCAGTACTTAAATCATGTACTTGTAAAGTTGTCCATTTTGTTAGTCTAACAGTTAAACTCTGTTACTGTGCACTGCTGTAGTGTGTGTGTGTGTGTGTGTGTGTGTGTGTGTGTGTGTGTGTGTGTGTGTGTGTGTGTGTGTGTGTGTGTGTGCACGTGGGGGGGGGGGGGGGGGTGCGTGCATGCGTGCGCGTGCGTGTGTGTGTGTGTGTGTGTGTGTGTGTGTGTGTGTGTGTGTGTGTGTGTGTGTGTGTGTGTGTGTGTGTGTGTGTGTGTGTGTGTGTGTGCGTGCGTGTGCATGCACATGTGTGTCTGTCTGTCTCTGTGTGGGGTATAAACCAAGGATGAGGTATGTTGCTTTTTCCTTCTCCTGACATATATTTAGAGTAGATTGAGAAACAAACTATTTGAGGGTCGAGTTTCCCTTAATTACTGCTCCAGACAGGAAATGGGGTATACGATGGCGGCTATGGGAACTGTGGCGGTTGGATACCCTTGAAGGAACATTATTTAATTTCACTCCTGAAGCAAAACTCATCCTTCCTCTCTTCCTTTACAAAACTAAGAACCCCGTAGAGAGAGAAAGAAGCAACTAGACCCTCGTCAGTGTTCCATCGTTCAGCATGAGCAGTGGTGGAAAAAGTACTCACATTTTATACTTAAGTAAAAGTATCAATACTGCTATGTACAAATACTATGTTATGTTAGTAAAAGGCCGGAATTCAAAATGTACTTGAGTAAAAGTACTAAAGTATTGGTATCAAAATGTACTTAAAATACAAAAAGTTCTCATTATGCAGAATGTGCCATTTCAAGTTTTCAAATGTGTGCAAATATTTTGAAAATATCAGATCTATAAGCTCACAATTTGTGAGCTTGATTGTCTATTTTTAATTGGCTGAAATGTATAGGCTATAGGTTTGAAGTTAATGTAAGTTTTGTAATAATAATCCAAATCTACAAAGTAACTAGTAACTAAACTTTCAAATAACTGTAGTGGAGTGGATATTTGGATAGTGGGGTAGAAGTAAAGGTATTGTTGTAAAGTGGGAATTACGCAAGTAAAGTACAAATTCCTCAAAATTGTGCTTACATCCAGTTACTTTACACCACTGATCATGTGAATATTTTGGAGCGCGTTGGCAGGGGCGTCACAAGGGGTAGGAAAGTGGGACTGAGTTACCAGGGCCCAAGGTGGAGGGGCCCTAGTAACTTTAGCTATTGAAAAATAGCAGATATACAAGCTCACAGCGCGGCACCGAGTGCCGCGCTGCGAGCTTGTAGATCTGCTATTTTTGAAAAGTCGTGAAAATGTGCGCAAATCTTTGAATATATGTATTTTTTAAGCGAACATTTGTAACTCAAATTTTGCTTCTGGGGGGTCCCTGGAACTAAATATTTTGAGATGGGGGGGTCCTTCACATGAAAAAGTTTGAGCGTCACTGACACGAAAACATAGGTTTCTTGGCACACATTTTCACGATTTTTCATAGCAGATCTACAAGCTCGCAGCACGGCACTCGGTGCCGCGCTGTGAGCTTGTATATCTGCTATTTTTCAATAGTTAACATTCATGGGGGGCCCGCAGTGAATCCTTGTACCCAGGGCCCAGAATTTGGTGTGACGCCCCTGCGCGTTGGGGGTGGGATGCAGGCTGGAACCAGGGGTATTTCCTCAGGAAACGAAGGCAGAGTGACCAACATGTGTTATTATGAGCTCCTGACTTATCCTCCTTTTGTATGGCAACAACTGGAAGGAAACACACAAAACACAGATGCACACGACAACATGGAATCTTGTCATTATGAAGACTTTTTCCCCCCCCAACCGCTTTTTCAATTTCAACTTTATGGTACGATCACAAGTTCACAGGCGTTTAAAAGTGGTTGATACACTACACCACTAAGATACCCATGTACCTGACAAAATACTTTAAAAACGTCAAGGATGTCCAAAATTACAACACCAGAGGCAGCGCCACAGATCATGTTCAACCCAGAGTCAACTCAAATTAGCCAATCCCTAATCTCTCAAGAACAGACTAACTGAGCTCCAGTTTAGTTCAAGTGAAAAGGACCTTTTCTTTGAAGATCGCTTGCCAGATTGGCCAATCCCTGACATCCTTTAAAACCGCCCTGAAAAACCACTTACAGACGGAAGCCGCTAGAAACTGGTAATATTAAACCTAGCCTAACCTCCCCCTCCCCCGGACCCCTCTATTTGTATATACTTTCTTTTAGCACTGAGAGACTACCTTTTAGTTGACCTTCTATCAGTGATGTACTGTCATGAAACTCTACCTTTTCCCATGCAAAACTTCTAATAAATACCTCAATCAATCAATGATATTGTTTTTCATACAAGCTCCTCTAAATAGTCTTAAGAATAGAGAATGGAGGATGAAACAAAGGAAACAAGTCAGATATAGAGGAAAAATAAATATACAGACAGTTGAGGGGTCAAAAAAGATATAAAAAGTGCCGGAATAACACAGTCTCTTGTGCAAGTAGAGACAAGTAGCAGCAGCATATACCGTCTGCGTTTATACAATATCTACATACAGCAGATAGAATCTTGTGCAAGTTTGAGACATCAGAGACAAACATGCATACATAAGTGATAGTGCCAGTGCAGTAATGGAGTTGCATATTTGTTGCATATTTGAATTCATTTGAATTCCTTGTCACGCTATATAGGCTGTTTAAGCCTACGTACACCGCCTCCGCCCTTGACACATTTACAGAAATTGAAACGACCGAAGAAGTGCCCCAGTTTCTTAGTACTACGTATGTGTTTTCTTGTCAGCGGAACGGTGGTTACTTTGCGGCGCTCATCTCTAGAACCACTCATACTGTACTGTACCACCACAGCCTCCCTCTCAACTTACCTAGAGGCCTGTGCTCTTGTTGGCTGACTGGGGTTCATGCCGTTAACTTCGACATTGCACTTTACAAGTCTCTCCGGACACGAGGCTGAAAGCCCAAATGTTAAATTGTAACACCCTGACTCATATGGTTTATTATTGTTATTATGTTACAATTTCCCTCTGTCTATGGTCTGGTAGTTATTCACTAAGTAACAAGAGTGGGTTCATTAATCACATGTACATTACTCATGAATTCCTGGCTGTGCCCCGTGCACCGAATAGCTGAGAACAGGGCCATAAAGAGAGGGTAGAAGCCCATTGCCTTTATGACTACAACGCATGCATGCATGCATGCTTGCACGCACACACACGTGCACGTGCACACACACACACACACACACACACACACACACACACACACACACACACACACACACACACACACACACACACACACACACACACACACACACACACACACACAAGCACTAATGAGCATTCACATGCATGTGTGCATACACCTATTTCTTTTACAGTCTATGGCATACACACACACACACATGCATGCATGCACTAATAAGTATCACATGCACATCAGAATGCGTGCGCGCGCGCACACACACACACACACACACACACACACACACACACACACACACACACACACACACACACACACACAGGCACGCATGTACACTTCGGTCTCAGACAAACTTTTGTTACACTACAGTAATTGCCACTGAGTCACAAACGGGTGTCATTGTCCGAGCAGTGAGCACAGACAAAAGCACAGAGACAAATTTGGGGCTTCAGCTAGGCGGATGACAGACACACCTGTGAAATGAAAGGGCTGATGCGGAGCAATGCAAACCAGGCCACTGAGAAAAGACAAAGCGGGGGTTTGTTTTTGCAGACTCCCCAGCTGGTCTTTGTGCCAGTGAAAAAAAGAGAGAGTATTTCGATGAGAGGTGAAATATTTACACTGAGCAGCAGCCCATTGCTTTATGTGGCTGGCTAGCAGAGCCGCGTGCAGACCAGACTACATCTGCAGAGGATGATACTCTTCTTTCACATTAACTACTGTAGCCATTCTCAACCTTTTTAATATTCAAGGACCCCAGTTGTTTATTCATCTCTGGGATCTCCAAGCTACATTTAAAATCCTCAGTGCTAATTTAACTCTGACAGGGCTCTATTTTGATTGTCTTAAGTACCATCTCTTCTGCCTTAACACTCAAAGGCCTGTCCATACTGTCTCCGACCACCAAACCTTTTGGCGGAGAGTTCTGAGTTTCCGACGTGCAGCTTTCCGAACTCTAATTCGGGGTAATGCTTTTCGGAAGATGCGAGTGACTTCATTTTGTAGTTGAACCGGACCTTTCCGACGAAAGGTTCTGTGGTCAAAGACAGTATGGACACGCCTTTAAGTTAAGGCATAAGAGCTGGTACTTAAGACAATCAAAATAGAGCCCTCTGAATTTAATTTGGACCTCTGGTGGTCCGCGGACCTGTAGTTGAGAAAGAGTAAACTACAGTATATATATATCTCATCTGATTTGTCTCCTTTTTCCATCGCTGGCATGTAGGCGACCCAAGGGATATATATCAAATATAATAATAATTAATTTACACAATCTTGAAATATATTACTGCAAAACAAACAACTGTTGGAGCCAGAACATTATTGTGTTAGTACTGACTAATCTTGCATAGTTGCCTTTGGGTCCTAACCTATTAGTTGAAACTGCCTTATGCTTTCACACATTATGCTTCACTGGCATCACACCATTTTATGTGTCAGTGCTTTAGATATTAGGTAGTCAAATTAAAGCAATCAGTAGATTGCATAATGCTGTACATGCACATACAAAATACATGCATACAGTGGAACAAACACCCTATAGAGAAAACGTTTACAGTATGCAGAAAGGCAGAGAACAAGAAAGAGAGATAAAGCATCTCTGCGTGGACAAGTAAAACAACTGAACTGAAGTGAATTTATGCATGCCACTGTGACACTTCACACTTTACCAATGTCTCATGTAAACATGACATTACAGCTAACGCCCCTCTGATGCTCTCAGGACAAAACAAAATCTATGCAATATAATATTGTTAATATAGTCTACTTGCCAGCCCATAGAGCCCCATTGTGAACCCGGACATATTGAGTACACCAATGTTTTATGTTAGAAATGTTGAGTATGGGTCCCCAGCATGTAGAAACTGCCGGATGCTAACTTGCATATGTTGAGCAATTTTCATAATTTGCATAATTTGATTTATTTAGCATAATCCCCCATAATAATGGATAATATGTCAAAAACTGATTGGCCGATTTGAACAATATTAGAGTGGTTTTGGGGGTTATTGAGGATGCTGAATCCATTTTCTAAATTCAAAATGGACGTTTTAAACCGGAAATGGCCTTATACCAACTTAAAGTGGGGTGATTTTGATACTTTTTTGTTGATTTTCCAATTGGTATATGGCCATCTCCGGTTTAAAACGGCCATTTTTAATTTAGAAAATGTCAGAAATGGATTCAGCATCCTCAATAACCCCCAAAACCACTCCAATATTGTTCAAATCGGCCAATCAGTTTTTGACATATTATCCATTATTATGGGGGATTATGCTAAATAAATCGAATTATGCAAATTATGAAAATTGCTCAACATATGCAAGTTAGCATCCGGCAGTTTCTACATGCTGGGGACCCATACTCAACATTTCTAACATAAAACCTTGGTGTACTCAATATGCCAGGGTTCAGATTCTGGCAAGTGGACTAATACTGGATTCCAGTGTGAAATCGATCTAAATCTACATTTGTGTTGTGTTTTGGTGACATGCCCCTCAAAAAGAAATGCCAAGCATGGTCAGTAAGTTGGGAAAATCCCAGTAGGGCGGTGTCCCAGTTGGGCGGCGGTGTAGCCTTAGGCGGCAAGCATACAGCTATAGGGCACTTTTAACCAAACCGATTCGGCCGCGAATCGGCGGCGGAAGGCGGCGGATAGCGTCGGTTGCCGAACGGGAGCTCATCGTCAGGTTTTCGGCAGCGGGTCGGGAACGTTATAGACCGAAAACTGGAAAACTGGACTTGCTCAGTTTTGTTCAGTCGCCCCTGGCCGTCGGTAAGATTGAGGGGGAGTTGTAGAATAGTTTGCTACTGTTGCAAAACCAAGCCAAAATAAGCCAGAGACATTTTCCCGTCGCATATTTTTACTAAATACCATATTCTCAATCTCAACTCTCAGTTCCTATTCCAATCTGATCCAAAGCAAAGCTAGTAAATAGTGCAGCAGCTCCCCGTGTTGTTGTTGTTCTTTTTTTTTCCTTCTCCTCTGCACGGAGAACACAAGTGCCTCCGGGTATGGTTGCCAGATTCTGTGAGTGAAATAAGCGACCAGGTCTATGAAAATAAGCCCAAAAGCAGCGACCAGTTTCACCTCTGAGCTCTATTACATTAGTTATTTTATAAAATAATGTTGAAAGCAAGGCCAAATAAGCAACTACACTTCAGAAACAAGCCCAAACAAAAGCAACCCACAACTAGCAACATTATAGGAAAACAGGATCAACATTGCTTATAACGAGCAGACCTGGCACCACTGCCATACAGTAACTAAGTCGGCGTCGTCTGAAAAAATAAAAGTGCTTAGTTTTTTGCAGTTCTTTGCAGTCTGTGTACAGTCAGAAGTAGTCTCCTGTAGGCTGTTTGGTGTGGAGACACCTTATGAGACCCCATTGATTTCTCGCCGAAAATTTGATGAGCAATACAATGGTTATATGTCACAGTTATTGTCCACGACATTGCAAGCGGCGCGAAGGCCAGCGGACTTTGGGCCGCGAGGCCGGCGGAGCGCCGCGCGAGTTATGAAGCCGTGGTGAATGCAATCGTTATATTTATGCCGTAAGGCCTGGGCAAGCGCACGATAAACGCATGAATGGGATGAAGATCGCTTGCTTTACAGTCTGTTGGAAAGGCTCCCCCACCGCCTTATCGCTGCACCGCCCAACTGGGACTAGCCCAGTAAGTTAAGGTCTGCTGCTTGTGCCTGGAGATAATGACAATGAAAACCTAATATTGTCTCAACTCTTGAGATGTTTGTTAAATGCCAAGCAATGATGAATCATTAACTAGATGAGGTATTAACTAATGATGTATGTATGTGGCTGGGCATTGCCATCTGTAAACAAATAGCAGCATACAACATGATCTTCACCATTGCTAAGTTTCTTAGAAATAGTTTACCATCTAGATGTCCAAAACTATGGAGAAACCAACCATTTCTGTGGTCAGTGTTACACATTTGTAAATGGAAGCATAGCCAGAACCAAATAATAAAAAACAATTGGGCCCCAACTCGTAGTTTGAGAATCTTTGGACTGGATTAGACAACTGTACTTATTTACCTTGACTGATGTCCCTTGTAAAACATGAATCTGTCTGTGAGTATGGTATATTGTTGTAAATATATTTTATTGTGGATAGATTGTACATTCTTCTTTTTACATACATACACATACACATGTACACACACATCCATCCATCCATCATATAGCGAAAGTAGCCAATCTACAGCATAAGCTCACAATGCATCGGTCGCACCCATTCTGTGTGTTGCCTTATTTGGCTATGCATGAACTCGGGACCTTATAATGACTTAACCACATTGGTTTAATATAGATGGTGAGGTTTTCTGGGTGGAGCAGGTGTTTGTTTCATTGTTACACATGATGTAAGGTGCACTGCATTCAAAGCACAATTCAGCTGCTGCTTGTGGTTCACACTTGCTGATGTGTGAATGCATTTTACTTGCAGCAGCTAGCTATCACATTTGAGAAAACAAACCGCATGCACCACTCGATCCGTACATGTAGCATAGTTGTTACTTCTAGAACTGGGGTCTTCAACAGGGGGTCCAGGACTCCTCAGAGTTACTACAGGGGGTCCTTCAAATCTTTGTGTGATAGAAACCTTTTTTATATTAACCACTTGAACCCTAATGTCCATATTCTGAGAACTTTAGACAAAAATAGCAGATCTACAAGCTTCGCAGGTCAAGTTTATTAAGTATTGACGGTTCAAGTGATCACTTCTGATAACACAAATTGACATGAATACAAAATACACTGATGATTGTGCTGTCAAATGATGAAACTATATGGAATCTATGAACAGGTTGTGGGGGTCCCTGCTTCATCTCTCTCTCAGCTAAGGGGTCCTTGGCCTGAAAACTCCTGTTCTAGAAGAAGTAACCTCTATGAAAGGGATGTTAAATGGAACCGGTCACACATGTCACTGCACATATACAGTACTTAGCAAATAAAAGCATCTTGAATCTTGTAGCCTCCTGCTGACAGGCTGATATGCACTCATTGTATTCAGACCTGACCGCCACTTACCATTTGGACTCCATGATAGCTTGACCTAGCACCTACTCCCCCTAATATCTCTGTTTGTTAACTTCATCAGCTAGGGACTTCTTTCACTCACAGGACCTTTGAACTCCCAGTAGATATAAAATGTGAACTGGAATCTCCCCTCATCAAACAAATGTCTCTCCTACAGCCAGGCTGCCATCCTGCAGTCTCTCTCTCTTCCAGTTCAGCTAGTAGCATATCAGTTTTATGATAAGACCAGGAAAAGAAAGATGAGGATCTCCACTGACCTTCTGGTCTTAATGTTTAGGGGTCAACAAACAGTGCATTGTTATCATGTCAAAATGTCCTGTTCCCCAAACCCCCTGCCATCTGATGCATTTCCTTTTTTGTTTGTCCCTGATTGTGTTTTGCCCGTAATGTTTCGTCTTCTTCGGAATGACAGCTCATTTCCCACATGAGAGCACCACATTTTGTTCCCTTGTCTCAACTCGGTTGTTTTGACTTGCTGTGGATGTCAGCCGCATAAGGCGCGCAGGGGGGGGGGGGGGGCACAGTGTTCACAGCGCCCATTTTGACGGATAAACACAGCTGAAGGTAGTAACATTAATTGCGGGTGTGTTTCATTTTGTGTGTTTCTGTGTGCCAGCAACATAACCACTAAAATCCTATATGCTTAGTTGACTGGGTCCCCCCAGGACTCATTTCTGAATATGCCAATTCAGAATGAGAATTGGCATATTCTGGGTGAAATGTGCCAATTTCTCATGGTGTCTGAGAGAATCATTCACAGAATAGAGATTTGTGTGCTGTCCTTGCTAAGAAATTAAGAAAATATTAATTAATGAAGAATCTGTTTGGCGGGGCGCACGCTGGCCTACTGGTCCAGTCGCATACCACATAGGCATTATGATGCCTGACGGTGTTGCCGGTTCGATTCCCGATCCGGACGACCTTTGCCGCATGCCCCATCTCCCCCCCATTTCCTGTCAGTCTACTGTCCTATCCAATAAAGGCACAAAAAGCCCAAAAACAAATCTTAATAAAACAGAAAGATCTGTCTGGCAGGTATGTATGAAACGTCCAATATAATATATTATAATGTCCAAAACACCTTCAAGAAATTACTGAGGCAAGACGAGGTCAAATTGCAGACAAAATCCCACGGTCTGGTAATGATAACTTGCTTGTTTTGTCTGACATCACTTGAAACAAATTTAGGCATATCCCCCAGGCTTTTTAATTAAGGTTTTAATGAAAATCATTGCAGGCAATGTTCGGTATGATCACTATAGATTTAAGTCAGTACTGGACTACATCAGTTCCCCTGCCGTGCTTGGACATACTGTAGATCAGAAACATTTTTTTTCTTTTTTCTGTTTAATCGTGATGACAGCTTTTTATTCATTGCTGGAAGCTGCAGTCTGGTGTGTTTGTATTCAGTGACAGCATTCCTGCATGGGGGAATGACATTTTCCTGGCCAGTATTGTATGTTCTGTAGGCTAGCTCATGCAGAGGCGGAGATGTTAACAGCATCACTCTGGCCTCTTTAGCCCACTCTGCTTTGACGTGGGTGTGGCTGTTAATTTAAGTTCCAAATGGGATACGTTCAAGAATTAATCAAGAGAATAACGAGGGGTTCATATACATGTACAAAATGTTGGCGTTGCATGTTCCACAAGACTGTGCTAACAACAGAAATGCAATATGCAAGATAATAATAATAAAAAAATACATACAGTATATTAAAAAAAATCAAACCCTGGACCTTCTAGCTGTGAGGCGACAGCACTACCGACTACGCCGCCACCGCCACCATACCCCTGAAAAACCTTTTTGCATGGTTTGCCTCTTGTCACAACATCATAGACAATATGTAGAACCACACTGCTTTCACTGCTATATCCTTTATTAGTAGGAGATATACTGGTGTGTGTATATATATATATATATATATATATATATATATATATATATAATTTTCATAATTATTTATTTTTTATTTTTTATGTATTACTTATTAGGACCATGCATGGTTTTGTGTAATAAATGTACTATACATTATTGTAAAATAGGTAAAAAAAAATACCCCTATTCCGCTGGCAACTCATGTGAACGGAGTCCAGGTGCTACATTAGCGAAGGGGTGGGGACCTGATCACACTTCTTTGAACACTGCTTCAGTTCTTCTCATCTCTACTTCCTCTGAAGGAAGTAAGCATAGTGGTTAGCAAGTGGGCAAACAAAAAAAGACCATAATGCAGGCTTGAAAACCCCCTCATAAGATACTTTCTCTCTCTCTCTCTCATGACCTGACCGGCCCATTGAATGCAGGGCTGGAACACACAATAAAGGTTGGTTAGCCACTCAGATTGTCACTCTGGATGTGTGGCGAGATGATTACATACAGTGCAAAAGTCCATGAATGGTAGAATTACCCCCTGCCCCCACTGCAAAACCAAAAACTAAACAAAAACATAAAAAGAAAATCTGCAAGGCCCAATTTATCCACCCTCAACCGCTCCCTTTCTTTACCTTGCTTTACATGTTTTCCTCTCCTCTTACATCGGTATAAGGAAGTCCAGGAAGTGTGACCAATCGTGACAAAAATGACTGCTTGCCTGGGAATTGTCTGACACATCTAGGCATTTGTGTTGCGTGGAGTGCACAGGCTCAGAGGAAAGATAAGAGAGAAAATGAAAGGAAATGGTATCACGATTGCAATGCTTTTTTCACAGGAAGTCATTATTTACCA
>NC_137813.1:22767032-22832032 GCF_963921795.1 Nannobrachium achirus | reverse complement strand
CACACACACACACACACACACACACACACGCGCACACACAAACACTCACACGCGCGCGCAAGGCCGCACGCACACACACAAGTTCACACTTACACTGCACAGACACCCACTTACGGACAAGAAACTACACCGGGAAAAGAAAAGAATGTGAGAATTGACCTGTAATAACACTGCAGAACCCTTTGTGTCGCTTTAACCCAAAGAGTGTAAAAAATTGATCCAATGTTGCTGTGTTGAGCTATATGTCATTGCTGCCACCCTCAGACAAAACCACAAAGCATCCTGCACCCTGACAGCAAACAGAAAGCGTGCCGTTTTGTTTAGAGATGGCTCAGTTTCCCTTGGCTTCCCATCAGATGTGTGAATGCGGTTGATGTTGTATATGACTGACAGACTGCCAACATTCTTATCCGGGCCAAACTTTGCATAAAACCACAAAGGCGGCGGCATATCAAAGAAACACTTTGTATTGAGTAACGCAAATCAACTTTGACTGAAATATTTGTAAATATTAGCACACATTTCTACATTCAAGATTTTCTTTTTACTGTTATGTGTACACAAGTCGGTTTTGGTTCCTCCTCAGCATTGTAGCAGCAATAACAACGTGATAAAGAATAGCAACAATGTCAATATTAGCAATAGTGAGAATGTTTTAGTTGGCTAAATATCATAAGATTGTAGTCAAATCTAGTTGATTTAGTCGACAAACATTTCACAGGTTTTCAAGTTTAATGCATTGTTTTATGATTGATTTTCAAAAGTGCATTCTTATTTGTAGTATTTGTTTCAATTTGAGGACAAGTGAAACTTTACGTTCATTCAGCCTGTCAATCAATCTTCTAATTTACAAACTAAGCAACTCTGCGTCATCCACTTGTCTAATCAGTACAGGTCAGTGGTGTGTAAACACACCTGATAATAACTTTCACCATGTGTACTTACCTTTGAATGAAACTCCATTTCTTTGTTTTTGTATATGTGCATTAATGTGTGTGGTGTGTTTGTGTGTGCAGTGTTAATATGTGTCATGTGTTGTGTGTGGTGTGTTTAAATATCCAGATATCTGCCTCACATATTTATACAGGCTGACAGGCAACAATCCTCAATCATTCATTCATAACCCGATTGCCTGAGGAAATTAGCTTTTCCACAGCTCATTGCTCTTGGACTTGGTCTGGTTGTTCAGTGTCTTGAATCTTGATTCATTTGTGTTATTGCATATTATGGCACAGTTCTTTTTGGGTCTCACATTGAGTCAGAGGCATTCTAATGAGTGCCAATATCTTCCAATAGACACTCCAAGGTAACCTTGTTTAACTGAACTGTAAGTCTGTAACCTAACAATGGCCACTGCCAGCTCTAGTAACAAGGTCGGCTTTCAAATCTGTACAGTATATACATTCAAGGACATGCATGCTTGCTAAAGCTGAGCTATTGCTACTGTATATGATATTATTGTACTTGATCGGTAGGCCTACAGTGGGTTTCAGCTGACTTGAGGCTTCGATGTTGTTATGACATTGTTTACTGCCCAGTTGGATTATATCTGAGTTATCGTCAAAATCCCAAATTCCTAGTCTTATATTACCAGTTGGTTGTTGACATGAATGTATTTACGTGTAATACGATGGTAATTACGGTCATTTCCATAATGGGAACCGATTACTGTTCTGGAATATTCACAGGGATCCAGGAAGCCAGACAGGACGACCTGCAGACCTTAGATAGCAGCTATCATCAGTCCGTCTCTGGGCAGATCTGGTCTCTGGGAAGCCCTGGCACCGAGCAATGGTTCCCAAACCTTTCAGCTCAAGACCCAAAAGAGAGATTTAGACATTTGCCCGGGACCCAACTAGGGCTTCGCGCTACGTTGTGAGCTTGTAGATCGTCTATTTTCACTTCTTCTTAGACACTTCTAATTTATGGAATTTCTAAGACTTTTCTTTTTTTATTTATTAACGAAATCACTTGGCTTTGGACCCAGTGCTTTGGAACCAGTACTTTAGACAGATGTCTTACATCACAAAGCCGAGGTTCTGGCACATATCCTCTCTCTGCTGAAACAACGTCCCCAGTGACAGTGGGAACTTAATTTGGCATTTTTTTTATGTTGGGAAACTGTAGGTATTTATGGATTCTTTTTAAAAGAGGAAACTTGGGGCCTGTAAACCTCACACAAACACACACACACACACACACACACACACACACACACACACACACACACACACGATGGGAATACATCAGGAACAGAGGGACGAGGCATTACATCACCCAAAGCCACGCCAACAATTGCGAGAACATGGATCTCTGATCACTTTACTTCATGATGTCATATGTGCAAGCTCACATCACATGCCCCCATTGAACCCACCCCCGTGTTCTGTTGTGCGTCCTTACATGCAGATCTAGTATTACTGTTGTCCCCACAGACACAGGCTCCAGTAATCTCCTCCAAGTCCCCGACAGAGCCGTTCTATTAATCAAGTGCAGTTTATTTTTTTACGTAATCCGTCTATTTACCAAACTGAGAGCGGGAGGCCGTTTCCCTCTGCAACGTTAAAGCCTGATTTATACTTGCTAGTCCTCTCTGCCCGGGGGCATGCGATGAGGGACTGAATAGGAGTCACAGAAGTAATGTTGGAGAACCCAGACCGGTGCCCGTTGGGCAGAATAGTCACCATCGATGTCCAGTTGTGCAATACCCGTTGTATCCGTCTGTCTGGCTGGCAAGGCCAGTCTGTGATGTCATCTCCAAATTTGGGCACTGTAGTGATGTCAGTCAGTGATGTCAGTTGGGCATTGTTACCATGGTGGCGACACTGTTTAGTATCAGTGATGTCAGCATGCAGACAGACGGTCAGACGGACAGACATTCGGTAAATTAATAGTTAGATGACGGTGTCACTCGACAAAAAGTCAATATAGATGCTGACAACACATCGTGGACGTAACACGTGAGCTTGTAGATCTGCTATTTTCGGCAAGCGAGCCCCGTCATACAACGTAGTATCCATTAAGCGTTGAAGCGTTTATCCATGACAAAAGACAGTGATAGTGAGCAGGAGTGAAACTCAGGCTCCTCAGGGCCAAAGCAGAGCACGGGCCTTGTTTGGGGTTGGCTGAGGAATCTTATCAGGAATCAGAGTCTGTTTTGTGTCGTCTGTACTGTAGGTACAACAGATAAGAGTAGTGCGTTAGTAAACCCCTGATGAATGTTCTACATGTCTGCGCCTGTCACTGGACATGTTATAATCCAGATGACTAGTACTATATGTTCTAATCTAATGTGTACGTACGTACAGTGAGAATACAGTATGAACGCACATGCGGCTCGGTGTGTTATTTGGAAGTCTGTACACTGTGTCTGAGACACTAGGTCTGAGAGTGTATAAAGACTTAAATGAATACAAACACAACACTTTTTGGTGGCAATTAACTCGTCATGTACACATCCCAGTGTCAATAAAGCATATTATTTATAAATGTTTTGCTCGTTGTGTAGACAATTTGACCAAATTGACAAAGACAAACTAATTACTTTAGTAGAGTTCATTTTTTGTAAGTATTTGAGAAACAAGATCCCTTTTATGAGGGAGCCCTCAGCCCAGATGTGTCATTTAGGTTTCTGACTGGTATACTGTAGCCTAGTAGTTACCAGTGTGAACATAGCATTATATGTTGAGTCACCTGCCTGCTGTTCAGTGAGTGGGCTGTGGCAGTGGTGTAAAGTAACTAAGTACATTTACTTAAGTACACTTTTGAGCTATTTGTACTATACTTGAGTATTTTCAGTTTCCAATACTTTTAGTTACTTGTTACTTTGCAGGTATACATTATAATATTATAAAACATACATAAATTACTTTAGCCCTATTTTATACCTTGGCTGTTTGAAAATAGCCGATCTACAAGCTCACAACGTGTTGCATCACTGACGAAAACTAAACAAAAACTAAGCTATGGTGACTAAAACTAAGACTAAAATATGTTGACTAGACTAAAATGTCAGGGAGGCTGTGTATTGAAGTGCCCTTGACCTAACTGCTCCTGATTAATAAGTTGTGCATTGCATGCTTGGTTCCTTGGTGAATGTGTGAATGTAATCTTTTTATGTTTTTATGGCATTGGTTGAAATTGGTTAAGTGGATTTTATAAATATTGAACCAATGAAAAGTATCAAGAAGAGCTTGTTGTGACAAACAATAACTACATTGGATCATCATAAATGTCCTAGAAATGGTGCGTTTATATAGCGCTTTACATACAGTAGATTGTGCTTGTGCATGACATTCACACATTCACTCACCGCTGGCAGGAAACCATGCAAGGCACCAACCTGCTCACCAGGAGCAACTAGGGGTTCGGAGTCTTGCTCAAGGACTCTTTGACATTAACTCAGGGGGAGCCCGGATTTGAACTGGGAACCCTTCGTACTCTAATGGCGGTCTGTCTACCCCTGAGCTATGCCGCCCCCATGTCACTATGCCCCTATAAGCATGGTCACTTTGTACTTTGTATAATAATAACACTCAAAGACACTTGTCGGTGTGTGTGTGTGCATGCGTGTGTGCGTGCGTGCGTGCGTGCGTGCGTGCGTGCGTGCGTGCGTGCGTGCGTGCGTGCGTGCGTGCGTGTGAGTGAGTGTGTGTGGCCTTGCAGAAGGAGATACTTCTTAGGTTAAGTAAGGTCATGTGAGGAAGATAAAAGTGAGAGGGAAATGCGCACGCACGCACGCACACACGCACGCACGCGCACACGCACCCCCACACACCAGCAGCCCAACCACACTTACGGTGCACTCAGCAGCACTCAGCTCTCCTCACGCGACTGGTATAGTTTGCTCTGCTTAAAAATAACTTAGGGGTGTTAACTTGCTAAAGATGACAAGTATGCAGAGCCTCTGCAAAACGATTCTGAGTGACAAATATGAGGCACTCTGGACAAAAGTCAAATGATTCTATCTTTGTCCCAAACGTTTGAGGTGAATTAACAAGGGGAGTCAATACTTTGAACCTGGGGTATAATGATGATGATGATGGTAGACCTTGGCAGGGATTAAAGGAGTTCACCCCAAAAATGTTCTTTTGATTACTCATGCCATAGAGACTTGAGTTCAATAATATCTTTTTATATTTGCCGCATTCCTAAGACAACAATGTGATTATAGTAAATTTACCCCCACTGGTTACGGATGAGGACCCGAATGCATGGCCCTGGATGGGGAAACCATCAGGGTAAATATACTGTAATCACATTTTTGTCTTAGGAATGCAACAAATACAAAAATATATTATTGAACTCAAGTCTCAGTGGCATGAGTAATCAATAGGAAAAAAAAGTCATTTTGGGGGTGAACTACTCCTTTAATAAAGTATATGATCATACCAAGACATTGTCATAGATGTTAATCCTTATTCAAAATGGTTATTCATGCCCTCAACTTATTGTGCTCTCCTCCCATGGTATCAAATATTGGACATTTTCAAGGTATTGCTTCAAAGTTGTTGTTTTTTGTTTCGTTTTAGGCAGAACACATGTACTGTGTGGCTAATCCAATTGCATGTGGGAAAATAAGGAAATGTTTGATTAAAGTCCAGAATGATGAATTCCTTCCATAAGAAGTGAATCACTGTCCCTTCGGTACATGCGTGCGACCGTGCGTTTGTGAGTGAGTGAGTGAACAGCAGGTCACCCACCAATTGCAGAATTACTCCAGGAATTTGTGGCTGCTACTTTGGGGGTTCCAGCAGGAATGCTGACATGTGCTGAGGGACATGTATAGAATATCTGTGGGAAAACACGAGGCACGGAGCTCCCAGTGGTGGTGTGACCTGACAGCCTCGTTATCCCCCTCCACGTTATAGGAGAGGACCATTTACTCCCAAAAGCGGGGTTCAAGGGTCCCCCCAGCAAAATAAGCTAAGATAGCATCAAAATCATTACCACTTTAACCCCTATAACACCGGCTATTTGAAAATAGCTCACAACATTTTTTAAACATTGGAATAGAAAAATAAAATGGAAAAAGAAATATGTATGAGGTCACTGGCACAAAATATTTTCTGATAGGGTCCACAGTCAAATAGGGGTCCTTCCTTCACATGTAAAAGCTTGAGAGAACCATTGTTCTATATAATAGGCATCTGAATCAAGGCTGGAGTCTTAGGACACTGTGTTAATGATCATTATCTACAGGTGATAACGTCTATTTAATGTGTTAATAGAGTCTCTCTTCAGGGGTAAACAGTCCCTCTGGGCAGAACCCTGGCACTCTAAAACCTTCCCCTTTCAAATGCAGGTTGCCCCCCAATGAGATAAACACTGTTTAACTCAGCATAAATACAAAGTCACCATATGGGACACTGTCTTTATCACTCACTACCATGATCAGCCTCTTTTGTATTATAATCTCAGGCTTTCACTGTCAATTTGATGTTATTCTTATTTGATATTCTAGGCAAATGTTGAGTTTTTAAATGATTGAAAAATAGTGAATGAGAAGTATGACTTTTTTTTAGCAAGGCAATTCACAGTGCTTTAAAATATGGGACGTGAAGTTAAAACTGTCCATTGAGCCAACAGATGATATGCACTCACATGAGATTGGCATGGGAGGTTTATTTCTTAGACTGGGGTAAGATACTGGGGGACATCCTCAGTAGTGTGGCTTCGAATCAGTGGGTGTTTTGGCCATTACTGTAAACACTACACACTCTCATCAAAGGTGGCCAGCTAAAGGGTGATCAATCCTTAGCTTGTGTCCCATGCCCAATTATAAAGATTTGCCTAGTTGTAAGTAACCAGGCCTCGTTGTAACTAAACCTGGTGTTCGTTCACAACAGGCCGTTTGGTTTTCGCCTAAAGCGTGGAAACCACTAGAAGAAGCGGCGTCGCTTTGATTTGGTTCCCCCCCGTTTGTTTCCCCAATCCCTATTAAAATGCTTGAGTAGCCTAGTGTAGTCTTGCCAGTCACTAACAGTTGGACTAAAAGATGCTTCTACCACTTTTTCTAGTCACATGTTCAAATACTGGATTCTGATTGGCTAAATTCCGGAGGTTATGGCAGAACAACCGCCGCAGTTGTGTGAGGACGAGATCAATGCGCCTCAGTGTACATCCAGGGACTTCAGGAGGTAGTCGGAACACCTTTCCCCCAACCAACATATGACGGTCGTAGCGGTCCTATGTTTACTAACGTGCGTACGACGTCGCCGATTTATTTGGATCCAATGCAATCCGCCAACTTTAAAGCCCCTTTTCTCTGAACCTATGCCTTTCTGGAAGCGAACAGCCTCTATTTACGGCCGGAACGGTCCTTCTAACTGACGTTAGCTTAGCTGTATGCTAGACATCTTTCTCTGCATGGAGTTGGCGTCATCTGGTGGTGAGTAGAAGATGTTGTTTGTGGAACTATTTGCTGTCGTCGCGGAAGTTTTATAGGCAATAATGATTGTAACTTAATATCCTTGCAAGTTACAACTATGTGTTTTCTTTCATGTATACGGAAAAAAGTGGTAGAAAAGCTATTTACCACTCGGGGTCGGACATTATGCTCTGATAATGTCCTGTGTGAGGGTGTTATCGGACTCGGCTTCGCCTCGTCCGATCACCCCCTCACACAGGACATTATCAGAGCATAATGTCCTCTCACTCGGGGTAAATTGCTTACATATACCAAACAAATTTTTCAAAAGCAAAACTACTCCGTATCAAGGAGTTTATTAGGTAGGCCCTAAAAGTATGTCCTTGAGCGCAGGGCCCAGGGGAATATTTTGGGTTAAAACTGAATCCGGTTTGATCTCTCCGGCAAATTGTAGTCCTTTGAGTACTACAACATGACGCGTTGTGGTTTCCGCTCCAGACCGGTTACAACTCCGAAAAGTGAAGTGATCCCAGACTAAGTTTTAAGTGGCAGACCTCCCACGGGACTATGCAAGGCAGGGGCATCCTCTTCCCTGAGCCAACCGTACAGCTGATACCTCATATATGCCCTCCTGAAGTTGGAGGGGTCTGAATTGGGATCTCATCTGGGGTGGGGGGTCATGGTCTTAGAGCCCAGCAAGGGTCCTTCCGTTTGATCCATATCTGGCTGCCTCTTTCAGCTGCTTGGGAAACTGCTCTGATCTCTCTAAATGATGATCTCTTTAAATGATTGAACAATGTATGAGAAGTATGACTTTTTTTTGCAAGGCAATTCACAGTGCTTTACATTAAGAGCATTAACAGACCGCAAAAAAAACACATTAATAAAGAGACATTTGGATACAAAAAAACAAATATTTAACAGAATAGAAATAAAAATAAAACTGATACTGATACAAATATGACAATAAAGTGCAGCACAAGAAATGAACCAAAACCTCAATAAAAGGCAGCATCACATTTGATTTAAAAGAACTGAGAGTTGCTGTAGACCTGCAGTTGTCTGGGAGTTCTTTCAGTACCAATTTCGTTTTTTACTCTGACGACAGAAATCCGACCTGAGGTCTGGATGATTCATAATGTAACAGAAGATCAGATTTTCTTTTTCTTCTTTTTT
Organism: Nannobrachium achirus; assembly: GCF_963921795.1. NCBI lineage: Eukaryota > Metazoa > Chordata > Actinopteri > Myctophiformes > Myctophidae > Nannobrachium > Nannobrachium achirus. Next base: position 22,823,487 of record NC_137813.1, on the reverse strand, counting down.
TCGCTAAACCGTTCAATGCTTTATAAAACCAGCAGTAGTATTTTGAAATCAATCATTTGACAGTCAAGAAGCCAGTGTAACAATCTGTGAACTGGAGTAAATTGATACACTTTCCTAGTCTTTCCGGTAAGGACTTGATCAGCAGTATTGTGAATAAACTTTTGCTGTCTGATAATCTTTATGTAGATTTGTAAAGATAGCATTACAGCATTCTGCTGAAAATTTTCCAAATCCTGTTGAGACATACTGTACATACTCAGTTTTAAGTCAATAACAACACAGAGACTTCTGTCTTTGTGTTGGTTTGTGTTTTTTATCATAACCAATTGAAGGCGAAGCTGTGCCCTGTGCCCTTCAGTTTAATCAAAAATAAAAATAGAAGTGGATATTAAGTAATGGTTTTGTGTTGGCCCGGGTTTCCTTTGTAAAGAAACCCTTGGACTAACCTGGAAATACTAAGCCAGTAGAAATGTGTTATGTTAAAACAATGGCCATAAATAGAGCTTAATATTGATGTTCGTGGGGGGAAGCAATAATTTCCAGCACAGACAGAATGGTCCTGATCAGCACATTCAGCTCCCTGGCATTCATGAGCAGACACATTGTTCCTGCTTTGTTTTTGTCTCTGACTCCCTCTGGTATTCAAACGGCTCTGACCCTGCGGTTAGTGAGTTCCTGCCCACCAGAAGGCTTGGAGCTGCATCTTGAACTCAGAAAGACTCGGAAACCCCAGAACGTTGGGGCCCAGAACCATAAGTTCCGTCAGAAGCATCTGACCGCGAACTGCAGGCGGCAGGACCACGCCGTCGTTTACTAGCCATTATGCAGCAAATGGGCGCAGCCCCCTCCCCCGTGTCCGGTATTGTTTTAACTCTCCTAAAAGTAAATGGCCCCGAACCTCAAACTTTCAGCAAAACGGAATCTAGTGTTTGTGTCTGTGGGGTAATTTCTTTTTTGTTTGCTTTTGTTTTTTTTCCCACCTCCCACCCTCCTTCACAGGATCGCGTTCCCAGCCCGGCCCTCGCAGAGCGCCCCGGCTGGACCAGACACTCGGTCTGTTTGTTTTGCGGTGGTGCCTTGCTTTAAAGGGGTTCTGGATGCTGTTTGGTGCTTGGGAGACATGGGATGTGGGTGGGAAATAGAAAGCAAAAGGGAACTAAGGAAAAAGAAAAAGCTAAGGAAAGACAGGAAAAAAGAAAGAAAGAAAAAAAACGGATGAAAGAAGGCAGCAATTGAAAGGGAGGGAGACCTTTACCAGAGAAAGCCTTTATAGCGAGGCAGATAAAGTGCATATTACAGGTGAATCGTTCACTTGCGGATACAAGCACCAAAATTGGCACACATACTCCTTAGGCATTGCTCTTTTCAGAAAACCATCTGGCCAAAAAAAAAATCAAGATGGCGGCCAATTTTCATGATGGCCGCCATTGAATATACAGTAATCTTGCATTCCGCAATAAAATCCCATAGACTTGTCCTATTTGAATAATGTTGGTGTCAAATCATACATTTATCACTATGTAGAATCCAAATTTGGACCCATGGACTTACTCAATGGCTTCCTTGTACCATATATCAGTCCCGGAATCTTAATATTCTGCTAATAGTGTGGTGCGATGCGTCCAAAAAACAGCTCCCGTAGGATTTTTGTGCTAAAATTGATCTTTTTGCAGATCCTGGTTCTATAGAGTCCAAACTATGAGAAAATGATGGGTGTCAACTTTTCCGGACCCCCACCCCCTTTCTGGGGGTCATCTTGTTTGGGACCTGCATGCCAGAACAGTACGCCAGCCAGTTAATGTCCAATTTTCTTAATATTAGGGTTGTTTTGTAGGTTTTAAAACATTCTGAGTTCATTTATTACACTTTTGAAGCAGCCAGAATAAGCTTTCTGACTTTTGGTTGGGGTCTTTCCTCACCTGGGACCCCCCCAGATGGACCCCTGAGCCTATCTCAGTACTCGCTCTGCTCCTGCTCCAGAACAATGTCATATTAGATCATAATTGAAGCATAAACTTTTTTTCTGAAAACAAAAAAAAAGTAGTAACAAATACCAGGGGTCTTCCACAGGGGCTTCGGGACCCCTGGGGGTCCTCGGAGTTACTACCTAGTGTGATAAGAAGTGTACTTCTAAGGATTTCTTTGCTAAAATGTATTTTTTTACTGCTTTGGCATTTATAGGGACCAAACTGTCAGAAAATGATGGGTGTCAGATTTTCCTGACCCCAGCCCCCTTTCTGGGGGGTCATCTATGTTAGGACCTCGCAGAACAGTATGTCAGCCAGTTAATGTCCAATTCTCATAATATTAGAGTTGTTTTGAAGGTTTTAAAACATTCTAAGTTCATATATTGCACTTTTGAAGCAGCCAGAATAACCTTTATGACTTTTGGTGGGGGTCTCTCCTCACCTGGGACCCCCGGAATGACCCCTGAGCCTATCTCAGTACAGTCCTTGCTCTGCTCCTGCTCCAGAACAATTATCATACTTGAAGCATAAAAGCGTTTGTACCTGTACCTGGGCTCTGTAGCTAATACCAGGGGTCTTCCACAGGGTCCGGGACCCCCAGGTGTCCTCAGCGTTACTACAGGGGGCCATCCAAACGGCTGTTTACCCATATATGGAGACCCCCTGGTACCCATATATGGAGGTCCATGTACTGTATATGGAGATATGCTGTGAGAGCCCAAACATGCTTACTCAGTTATTTGTTATGTGAAAGTACTATGATGTCCATGACAACTGACAACATACCCTTTTATGCCCATACATGGAGATCCCTGTCTGTAGAACCAGTCACACAGATATGGGCTGTCTTGGCCATCTGTCTTGGCCATATATGGATTCTGTTAGTGTGGTATGTGGCCAATGTGTCCCCCATATATGGGCATTCCCATATGAAGTCCTGTTAGATATGGGCTTAATATTGAAGACATCAGGGAACTCCATGGACCTTGTCATACATCTTGAATCTATGACCTCAGCATCAAAGGCTGGATTGGGGTATGTCCCTGTGACAAACTATTATCATGTCCACTAGGGGTACTTAATGTACATCAAGCAGCCTCACAGAAACAGGACATAGACTCCTGCCCTATGAGCCTCAGGGCTGGGCAGTGGGTTGCCTTTGGCCAAAGACAGAACTTAAAGTGGATTCTGTTCATGACCTGTGTTGCACTCTTGCAGAAAAGAGCAAAGGGATGCTCTTCTTCCATGCCTTCACTGGCTGCGATGTTGTTTCAGCATTCCGCGTAAAGGGGAAGAAGTCTGCGTGGCAAACCTGGAATGTTTGTGATGAGGCTTCTGGTGTCTTCAGCAAACTCAGCCATTACCCACCTGTAGTGGATGATGAAGACCTGAAAACCTTGGAGAAGTTTGTGGTCATGATGTACGACCGATCCAGCACAGCTGAAGGTGTCAATGATGCGAGGTTGGACTTGTTTGCTCGGAAGCAGAGGCCATACGAAGCCATTCCTCCAATGCAAGCAGCACTGAAGCAACATGTGAAGCGCGCTTCCTATCAAGCGGCCTGCATCTGGAGTCAGTCAACAGTATGTCAACCAGAAATGCAGACTCCTGACAACTGGGGCTGGACCAAGAAAGGAGATCTGTGGCAGATTGATTGGACTGAGCTCCCACCCATTGCAGAGAGTTGCCAGCAGCTGACCAAGTGTGGATGCAAGTTGGAATGCTGCAGTCGATGCAAATGCTACCACTTTGGTCTGACCTGCACGGCACTGTGCAGCTGCAGGTGCGAGGTTTAGAAGCGTTGTAGTATAGGCCTACTATACTATTGTACTATACTGCCTAGGCCCTAGAAAAAAAGAAAAAAAAAGAGAAAAGACCAAAAAAAAACTACCTCCTGCCTCGACGGGATCATCACCTTATCGTGGTGAGGCAGTTTGCGTGTCTCCATGACCCCCAGAGCTATGTCGGCAGGAGTCTTGTACTCCTGTACTCCTGGCAGGGTTACCCAAGTCGAAAAGGTCGAAGAATAGAGACTAGACAAAGAGTGATCCCACGGCGCTATTATATCTACCATGCATTTTAGCCGCGTCAGCCGCTGTGCATTGAAATCCGCTCTGTTGAGTTACTACATTACTACATTACCCCCCCCCCCCCCACACACACACACACACACACACACACACACACACACACACACACACACACACACACACACACACACACACACACACACACACACACACATACACACTATAAACCTCTAACAATACTAAGATATACACTACCACCCATTTTATCCGAGTCAGACATAACACAAACCTCTAATTTAGCAGAATATTAGGATTCCGGGACTGATATATGGTACAAGGAAGCCAGTGAGTAAGTCCATGGGTCCAAATTTGGATTCTACATAGTGTATGATTTGACACCAAGATCATTCAAATAGGACAGGTCTATGGTATTTTATGGCGGCCATCTTGAAAAATGGCCGCCATCTTGAAATTTGATTTGGCCAGATGGTTTTAATGAAAAGAGCAATCCCTAAGGAGTATGTGTGCCAATTTTGGTGCTTGTATCCGCAAGTGAACGATTATTTCTGTTATCTGCCCGGCTATTACAAAACATGGCTTGGGTCAACATGGGCGCCCCACTAACCATGAAGCCTGATTTATACTTAGTTGTGTGTGGATATCACTCACCGAAAATAGCAGATCTACAAGCTCACAACGCATTGCAGCATAATTATGCATGTGCATATAGATCCGATCGGCTATATTCAGTGTGTGACACTACAAATGCAACCAAGTATAACTCAGGCTCAACCCACTCCATATTTGGGAAGCAGCCTAAATCCACAGAGGACAGGCCTCGACCCTGCAACGGTGTCATCAGTTCATCTCCTAGTGAGGAGAGCATGTTAACTGCCTCTGTTAAAGCAGGGGTTCTCAAAGTGGGGTTCGGGGACACCCAGAGGCCCTTGAAAGGGATCCAGACGGTCCCCAGCAAAGTTTCTTAATATAGTATAAAAATCTGTTTAACCACTTTAACCCTGTTTTATACTTAAACCCTGTTGACGATTCCACACGCTAACATCTTGTCGCATTGGAATGCGTGCTGAGCTTGTACTGTAGATTGGCTTTAAATTTTGAAAGGTTTTGAAACAAATGTGGAAATAATTTGAATAATTTAGACATCTTGTAACACACATTTTCTCCTCCGGGGGTCCCTGGCACAAACTCTTTTCAGATGGGTACCGTGGCCCAATACATATCAATTTGGGGGTCCTTGACATGAAAATGTTTGAGAACCACTGTGTTAAAGCATTTCAGTTCAAGATTCTCCCTCCAGCAAAGCAGAGAGAGAGAGAGAGAGAGAGAGAGAGAGAGAGAGAGAGAGAGAGAGAGAGTGTGTGAGAGGGAGAGACAGAGGAGTTGGCTCCTTTTAATAAGCCTCGTTTTATGAGAAACTCCGATTTCTGCTGGGGGTCACTCTGTGACGCCTGAGGGGGTGTGCGAACGCGGCAACTCCCTTCACGGACATTTAGAGGGGTGTGTGTCTCGAAGCGGGTGCCTCATTCTCCCTGTGGTCGATGTGTGGGAGGTGGGTCATTCACCCGCCCTCCTTATTTGGGTGCTGCAGGCTAGAAGGGGGAAAATAACAGGGTGAACGGGCCCAAGGGAAACACTGCAGCCTCAGTCCCTCCCTCTAATCACCACTGCTACGCTCAGGCACTGACAAAGAAAGACATACATGTGCACACGTACATGAGCGCACATGTGCACATTCACACCAACATAAAACATATTTACATGTGTATGTACAAAGACACAGCATACATACATGCTGTATGCGTGCGTGCGCACACATCCACGCCCACTGAAAACAGCACATGCATAGTGTCGTTGTCGGGTGGAAATCTTGTACGTCCAAAACCGTTTGTCTTGTATTTATCATTTTTAAAATGATTTAAACTAGTGAAAACGGCTGTTTCAGCTGTTTTCACTACTTTTGTGCCACAGCCTTGTGTGATGAAGCAGGGCTTTACTTTGCGAAATAATGTACAAATGTGAAACTTGGAGATACAAGGTTTCTGCCCGACAACAACAATATACAGTTAACAATCACAGAGTGTGTTGCCCACACAAAACTAATCTGAGCTAAAAATAAACACACCCCTGTCACACTACAGCGTAGGTGCTGTGCACACACGTGTGTGCATGCTGTGTACAGATGCACGCACAATATTGCCCAGACACAAACTCAGAGGCCGCACTAAAACCCCAACTGGCCTAAAATGGTGCTATTTTAAGAGCAAGTCCTTCAACATTGAGGAAAGACAGGGAATACAGCTTTAAATAGACTGCTGGGATTAAAACATCAATTACATGTCAGTGGAGTGCGGTCGCAATGCTGAGAGCAAATATCTGCCATTGACATAGGTGATTTATGGTCACTTGAACTTCAAACATCCATGGTTTATTTGAACTTCTGGTCTGTTTTACTTCCCTTTCGCTTTTGCTCACATGACTGTTCTCGTAAAGACAAGACGGACGGACAGACAGACAGACAGACAGACAGGGGTGGTGGGCTTACAAAGGCAGAAGAAAAAGCATGCACTCCTGGCTTTTCACAATGCCAAAGTCAAAAGAAGGAATGCTGTGGAAATGATGGTGAGCTCATAACTGGTGTGGCGTGTGAGGGATTTTGGTCTCATGTGATGGAAGCTTTCCTGCCAAACGGAGAAAGGGCAGGCATACTTGAAGTTGAAAGTTGTACAATTGTGTGCGCGCGTGCATGTGTGTGATCAGCGTTGAATCGTTGATATATAGCCTTTCTGTAGCAGACAGCTGAGAGCTCTGGGGTAAAATCAGTTTCAGCCTGCGACCACTTGGGAAGAGCAGCGGTGCTGCAGTGCAACGCATGCTGCACGCATCAGCATCTCCTCTGTGATGATTTGTGGCAGCATTGGTCCTGTATGACATCTTTATTGTCAACATTTGGCCCGACTGTTAATGCAAAGATTTCTCATTTCCCCACAGGCGTCACATTTTCACAGATATCATTGAAAGGTCAGCGGTAAATGGCGTGTGTGCATGTGCGTGTGTGTGCATGCATGCATGCATGTACTGGTATGGGCGCGTGTGGAAGTTAAACCCAGTTGAGATCAGAGCAGCATAAGGCCAGACAGGCTGCAGGAATTCTCCTGTGAACCATGCAGGGGATTTAGGGGTGCCAGGGTGCACGGGTTGGCCGCTCAATGTCTTCATTGTGTGGAGAACACGTGTGGTGCTGAGCAGGGGTGTCGCACCAAATTCTGGGCCCTTGGTACTTTAACTATTGAAAAATAGCAGATATACAAGCTCAAGCTTGTACATCTGCTATTTTTGAATGTTTCAAATCCTTCTAAGGTTGTTTGAAAAACGTGTTTCTATGTCAGTAGTGCTCAAACCTTTTCATGTGAAGACCCCCCAAATTATATGTATTTCGGACCAGTTACCCATATATGGAGATCCCTGTCTGAACCAGCCACACAGATATGGGCTGTCTTCCTCCATATATGGGCATTCCCATATGAAGTCCTGTTAGATATGGGCTTAATATTGATGACATCAGGGATCTCCATATATGGGCATAACAGGGATTCTGTTAGAGTGGTTCCCATGACATCACAACATACAATCCCTTTTATGCCCATACATGGAGATCCCTATCTGAACCAGCCACACATATATGGGCCATGTCTTGGGCATCTGGCCAGTGATGTATGATGACATCAGGGAACTTCATATATGGGCATAAAAGGGATTCTGGGGAATACCCATATATGGACTTTTACATAGGTTATGTCACCTGTGATGCCACAGTGATGTGTCAGGGGAACCACAGTGTCAGGCTTGACCTTCAGAGATACACGGATACGTGGACAAGATGTGCCGGTTTTCATAGTAAACTTGCGACCTACTGTCGCAAACAATTCATTCAAGTACACGCAAACGCCCACATTATTACACATCTCAAAGGTTTTCATGTGTTTGTCGGACGGTCGGACCCCCATTTGAAAAGAATGTTGTGCCTATGTTTTTTTTTTACATTTTATAAAAATATATAGATTGTCTATTTTTGAATCGCCAAAAGTGTTAAAACTGTTCCTTATTTTGCTGGGCATCTGCAACTTAGCATCCATGTGAGTGATGTACACATCAATGCTGTTTTGAAGGCACCATCGTTGTGCATCAGAGTGGTTATGGAAAGTCCTGGGGGCACTGATTTACTTGCGGCTCTGGCGTGTATCACTGTAATCAGAATGTGATTGGACGAGACAAATAAAACGCAAACACAGCAAGTCCAGCCATATATGTGCTCCCCTCAAACAATCAGGGAAGAATGAGGCAAACAAGATCGTATGACAAATAATTGGAACATCTCCTAGTGATGTTAGTGAAGCAAGGCCAGCATCGCCCAGCATCACTTCCTTCCCCCAAAACTGAAAACGACGTTGGAAATGGATGGTGTCACAGCTGGAAGTCATTAACGCTATCAGATGATAAGAGTTCTTCCCTTTCATCGCTGCTTTTCTTGGCTCTGCCGTCTTGTTGGAAAGGCAAAGGCGAGCTTGGACTTCACTGCAACCAGAGCCTTTGGGAAACACATTTCTTCACAATTGGCATGTCTCTGCTCATTTGCATTGCACACGTTGCCATTTTCCCACACACAAAACCCACACACTTACACGTATACACAAACAACAGCATCACCAGCCAAAACCTCAACACAATAAACGTCCAGAATGAGTATAATATCCTCAGCAATTAAGAGTTAAATCAGCGCTGAGGATTTTGTCAGTGGGTGAGTGATTTTCAACCAGTGGTCTGGGGACCACCAGTGGTCCAGGTGGTCCCCAGCTAAATGAAGAATTGTTATATTGATCAACAAGTCTTGGGTCTGAGAGGCTAAATCTCATCAAAGTTGAGAAAAAAAATACTTTCTCTCAAGTTCCAGAGAAGTGAATGCCGGGCTCCTATCTACGAGCCTTTACTGTCAACAATATGTAAAAAGCATGGTGTTGACATGCAGAGCTTGTTATAACCTGTCCATCTGTGACACAGAAACATCACAGGCCCACAATGGCAGACTGATGACATTTCGCACCTTAATCCCATGTACAACGCACTGACCTTTTTAGTTTTTTTGCGTGTTTCCAGCACCTTAGCTAACGTCTTCTACAGTATATTATCTACAGTATACATCTGCTGCTATACTCGTACCTGTGTGGAGATCATTTGTTTGTTTTCTTTGATCTTCCCCTTGTCTTCTTAAATTTCCTTTTACTATGGAAAATGGTACATTTATATAGCGCCTTTATCCAAGGCGCTTTACAGAGATTGTGCATTGCATTTACACACACATTCATAAACCGATGGCGGAGGAAACCATGCAAGGCACCAACCTGTTCACTGGGAGCAACTAGGGGTTCAGAGTCTTGCTCAAGGACTCTTCGACACTAACTCTGGGGAAGCCTGGGATCGAACTGGGAACCCTTCGGGAACCTTCCGTGTTCTAAGACGGCAACTCTACCCCTGAGCCATTGCTGCCCCACAGAATAAGAATCAGGAAAGAATCATGGATCATGGAAATATCAACACAATAGAACATCGCATGAAAACTCATTTCATCCACTTTTTTACTTCTGTAAACCTGTTATGTGAAAATAAAGCTGACAGTAATCTGTTTTTTCTTCAGAAACATGTTTCAAAAGCTCAGAGCAACACATGTATTTGTCAATTCAGACAAAATTTAAGAAAGCAAATTGTGTTTGTACAAGTGTAGTGTGTGCCTGTGTGTACTGTAGTATGTGCGTGCAAGTGTGTGTGTGTGTGTGTGTGTGTGTGTGTGTGTGTGTGTGTGTGTGTGTGTGTGTGTGTGTGTGTGTGTGTGTGTGTGTGTGTGTGTGTGTGTGTGTGTGTGTGTGTGTGTGTACGTGTGTGTGTGTACGTGTGTGTGCGTGCGTGCACATTCTTGAAGAACATATATCAAGTCATGTCAAGTCACGTTGACATTTCCCTTCATGTGTTTGGAACAGTCTGGACTGTAAAGATATTTAGAGCAAAACCTAACCAACCAACGACAACGGATAGCAGAAGGGAGCAACATACTTTAAGGCCTGTCCATAGTATCTCTGAAACCTCCGAAATGTTCGGTGAGTTGCGATTTCCGACGTGCAAATATATATAATTCGGTGTAATGCTTTTCAGAAGTCGCGAGTGACGTCATTTTGTAGTCGAACCGGACCTTTCTGCCGAAAAGTTCGGTTTTGGACAAAGTATGGACAGGCCTTTAGACATGTTCCTTTTTTCCATAAAAAAAAAAAGCAGTACGCATATTACATCTTCTTGCAATTGTTTTTGTTTTATCTTTATCTCTATCTCTTTATATACACCCAGTGTTACAAACTAAATTAAAATGTAAAACGAAAAACATAAAATTTACGCAAAATGAACTTCATTTGACTTCATTATGTGTGTCATTTGACTTTCACAGAGAGAAAGAGACTAAACTAAATATACTAATACTAATAATGCAAAATTATAATACGTCATTGACCAGGGTCCCTCACTGCTCCATACTTTGCTCCCTCCTTTTTATTTTCTCTATCTCCTACCTGGAAATAGCCAATCAAAAAGCTCATGATGGATTTGATTGATTGATTGAAGTATCTATTAGAAGTTTGCTTAGGGAAAATTATCATGACAGTATAGTTCACTGGTACCAAGGTCAACTAAAAGGAAACTCAGGTAAGCCTTGCGGCTTATTTCCATTGAGATCCTTTTCTTCAACTCATATAACATCGAATGACAGACAGATAGAACATAGTACTATGCGTTTCGAGTGGCAGCCACCTGTAAGTGGTTTTTCAGAGCGGTTTTAAAGGAAGTTAGGAATTTACTCTCCTTTAAAGCCTTCTTTAGGGCGTTCCACATTTTTGTGGTATAGCAGGAGAACGAATTTGACCCTTTGTTTCCCTCCGTTTTGGAGGTATTTTGTCAGGTACATAGGTATCTTAGTATGGGCGCGTACCAGTTTGAGCTAATATGGAAAACTGTTGGCACAATTCATCATGCTTTTATAACCTGTACACCTGCCCAGACATTCCTGCATTCACACACGCACGCACGCACGCACGCACGCACGCACGCACGCACGCACGCACGCACGCACGCACGCACGCACGCACGCACTTAGTAGTGTAGCTTATCTTGTACACCAGGCCCATTGCAAGATGCTGTACTCATCTAACCTGAGCCACACCACGCTAGACTGGTGAATAGGGGTGAGGTGAGCCCGAGGATGAAGGTTAAGCAGGACCCTAATTCTTTTGTTTTGGGAAATTTGGAGCTTTGTTTTCAGGGCCTTTGGGTGTCACGATTCCATACGTGGACTCCATAGTCAGAGAGGGGCAGAATGATTGCACCCAAATCACATCACAACGTTGCGACGAGTTGTTAGCTTATAGATCTGCTATTTCTCTCTGAATGTTTGCCTATAACATGCCCAATTAGGGACGTTAGGGTCATATGATTAATAAGCTGATCCGAAATGTGGATGGATACACTGGTGGCCTTGTAGCTACGAGATGTTCTCCTTAAGCAGTTTGTGTGTAGAGCAGAAGAATGGATGAAAGAGGCATGGAGGAAGGGAGGGTTGGTGTGCAAGAGGGTGCTTGGAGTCCATCCGTCTGCGCACGCGAGTGTGCGTGTGCGTGTGTGTGTGTGTGTGTGTGTGTGTGTGTGTGTGTGTGTGTGTGTGTGTGTGTGTGTGTGTGTGTGTGTGTGTGTGTGTGTATAGTGTACGCGCACGCCTACCTACGTGAGTGATTGCACGCATGCCTCTGTTGTTTCTACAGTAAGCAGCCGATATGACCTGGATTTCCTATCATGGGACACTCAGCCCCTGGAAGAAGAAAGGGAATCCATGGTGAATCAGTCAGCACTGTTACCGATCATCAACTATCAGCACTGTGACACACTCACTGGAACCAATCCTGGGTCCCAGTACATCAATGTCAGTGAATGTAATCGCTACAGCTGCTACCTGTAGTGAAACCTACCATGTGGTGATACTTGGAATACAATACTTAGCTTTCAAATTCAGCTGCGATGGTTCAGCTGTTCCTAACCTCGCTCACTGTCGCTGAGCGTATACATTTGCAAGAAACCTGACTTTGCTCAAAGTCATTTCCATGAGCCTCTAGCCCTTGAACAAGGAAGAGGACATATTCTACAAACAAAGTGCAGTACAGGTACATAGATCATTTCTGATGTCTCTCAACAGGACTCTATTAGGCTCTGGTAGATGGAGAGTGAAAGTGAGGCCAGCCTGGATGAGTTACAGCTTACATGGTCTGTGTAATGCATACCTTATACTTTGGTAGAATTGTGGTGCAGTGCACCAGGGTCTTGTCTGAATGACTTTAACAGGCATTGAGAGGATGGTGTCAGAGAGAGAGACTCAGAACATCAGTTTAAATCTCTCCCATCTCTCATCACTCAACTCCTACACATCTGCAACATCAACAGTCTCACTCCAACACAAATAACATGGTTAAGACATTAGCTGTGGAGAATCAGCATCGCGTCTGTCTGCTGCACCAGACAAAGGGTTTCGACTGAGCACAAAACCTCCTGAAAGTGATACAGTACCACAGGCCGTGCCACATTCCTTCAACATCAATCGTTTCACTTGTATCAGATTAAGGGACATTCCAGTGGGTCTACTGCTGCTGCAAATAATTTAAATCAAAAAATGTGAAATGCACATAGCGTACAATGGGGCACAGGGCTGTTTCCAGAAATTCTGGACCCCATGAAAAGGTCTGATACTGAGCCCCTAAAACATAATACTGATGGTGGCATTAATGCTATGGACCCCTATGTAGCCTCAGGGGCGCCATGTATCCATCATTTCTCTGTGTTTTATGAGGGCCCAGTTGGGGGACCTGAAATAAAGACACAGGTGGCTGTGGAGAGTCTGTGTCGCACGGAACGGGCCCTGGAATGTGTTGGCAACACAAATGGGGGGTCAGGGGGTGTTGGCTGGACTGTGCTGTGTGTGTGTGTGTGTGTGTGTGTGTGTGTGTGTGTGTGTGTGTGTGTGTGTGTGTGTGTGTGTGTGTGTGTGTGTGTGTGTGCGTGTGTGCGTGTGTGCGTGTGTGTGTGTGTGTGTGTGTGTGAATGCAGGAATGTCTGGGCAGGTGTACAGGTTATAAAAGCATGATGAACTGTGCCAACAGTTTTCCATATTAGCTCAAACTGGTATATAGCCTTATTTTACAGGCCTGTGTGCAGTTGAGCAATTTCCGACTATAGTCTATTCGGACATTGTAACCACTTAAGCACATGTGGCCACCTGTCACAAACCAGGGCAAATGAGGGACACTACACAGGGTCCACTTCGTACCTAGATTACGCACCTGCCACAGCCCTATACTCATATGACAAAGAGCAAAATAGGCGTTCTACAAGCTCACAACGCATTGCAACACATAATGATTTACATATGAGAGTTAGCTATGATTGTGTGCAACGTGTTTACAATTTTAGACTACATTGGATAATTTGTGCCCCTTTAAGCAGGGGCTGGCCGGGCCATAGGATGGGAAACACTGCGTTAACAGTTTGGGTTTTCCTGCATACTGTACATGTGTAAGTGCATGCGTCACTCTGCCACTGAGGCTGTTGTGGAATTAGGAAGTCCTGTTAGAAGAACAACAGGCCCCTCAGTGTAGAGGTTTGACCTCTAACCCCACACACACGCGCGCGCACACATTACCCAGGGATCATGACCCCCCCAGGGTACAAGGACCAGTTGCTGCAGCATGGTGTTCTCTATTCATGACAGAGAGAGGGGGCCTCGTGCACACGATCAAGACACTTGCTCTGTCAGAGGATGATTTGCTGTGGTTCTACTCTGACAGACTGACAACGTTGTCATAATGCACCAGGTGTGTGTGTGTGTGTGTGTGTGTGTGTGTGTGTGTGTGTGTGTGTGTGTGTGTGTGTGTGGGTGTGCGTGCGTGCGTGCGTGCGTGCGTGCGTGCGTGCGTGCGTGCGTGCGTGAGAATTTCAACGGAAGACTACAACGCATGACGTAACTTCTGTTAAACACAGCACTTCTGCCACTTCCGCTAGAACCAACCGGAAGTCATTGTGGCCAGGGTGTGTTGATGACATGACAAAATCTGTAGGAGCAGTGTCCAAAAATGTGTTTTGCTTTTCTTCATCTAGACACAGTGCACAGTAGGAAGCCTCCAGACCAGCATGTGATCCCAGAGAGGTCTAAAAACCACCACTATGCTACTGACGAGCACAATATGTTACAATTTAACTCTGCATGTAGTATGAATTATGTGTTGATACAGAAGCCAATGAAAATTTAAGAAAATGAGAACTGCAAAAGATCTGAGAACAGTTTCAGACCTTCTCCTCCAGCTGTTAAGTGATTTTGCATAGCAAGAGGGGGAAATTTGGCCATACATCCTTTCCCCCGACGGCTCCAGTCAAAGCATACTACCTTACATTTGTGTGTTTTTACGGATTACTGAAACCAGGTGGTCCGTTCCCACTGACCTCCGAGGTTTCTCAAATCCAAACTTTGCAGAGCCTCATGAAAGGAGCGGTGCGGTGGAAACCCTGCTGGGTGTGTTTATGCGTCGGGGATCAACTGTACATGGCTTCTCCAAAGCCTGCCCACGTACGTCAGAGACAGAAAGCCCTGTGTCATCAGTCATTCTCAGGCTTCGCCCCTTTGTTCTGTGCCTCAGGGGAGTCTCATGCCAAACAAATCATCATCATACCTTTTCTCTCCCACTGAACCTTGTTGTGGTTCTCGTAGACACGCTGCAACTCGCTGTCGCCTGTCGCAGCCATGCATGCATCTCAGGATAACGATTAAAATTGGCATCCCATCTGAGGATCCTCTTCTGTGCCTGATAGAGGGGAGGATACAGGAAGTGAATAGGCATGGCAAACCACGGCCTATAGCCTATCTATCACGTAGCTCTTATCTCTCTCCCTCATCCTCCAGGGCCCGTCTGCGAGCTCGGCAGGCCTCCAGGAGACAAACATTTACTTTCTCTTCTCTCCTCGCCCTGTAAAGCCCAGTCATAACACCACGGCTGCTCTCTCTCACACACAGTCTACGTGTTAACAACAGGCTCACGCTCGCCGCCGTACAGCCAGCCCTCTGACCCCTCTGACTGTCAGTCACTACGGTACACGCTGAGCTCTTGAAAACAAAACATCTGCATTCCTTCCATCGTCAGGCCCTGCGTGAGCTCTGACAACAGCCCAAGAGGAACAGAATACTGTCGACAAACCACGCTGTCATTCGCAGTAGAAAATAATATAGGGAATGTTCAACCGTAGTGTCCACAGACATTTTGGCTTGGCGTGGTGACCATGTGCCTGAAACAGTAGACTAGTGTGACTGAGGTTAGCTGATTGGCATGGTGCATTTGAACATTATGACCCAGTGAGAGGTGGACTAACCCCAGAATATGAAGGACAGACACCTGTTCACCTGTTCAGAGTTTCTGTTTTAAAGAAGAGACATGAGCTTTTCAAATAACCAAGCACTGTTTGTGTTCACATTCAATATTATGATAAATATTAATTAAGTGTCTGTTGAGGGGATTGATTGATTGATTGATTGATTGATTGGAGAATTTATTAGAAGTTTGCATAGGAAAAGGTACAGTTTCATGATGGCACAGTTCACTGGTGCAAGGTCAACTAAAAGGAGATCCTAGAAAAGCACTTGGCTTATTTACACAGGAAACCATTGAAGTAGGCCTATCTCATATAACATTGAATGACAGACGGATACATGCATGAGCTGCGGAATCAAACCCAAGTTTGTTGAGTTTATGTGGTCCAGACATTGCCTGGCTGAGGTACCTGAGTAGATCCTGAGGTCTGAGAGAGAAGTGACATCATGGCTAAATTACCCCTATAAAACCCACGCCAATAGAAACCATTAAACAAACGCTATGTCTGTGTGGTTGCATCCTATGTGAAATGAATATGTTAATTTGAACTGCAGTAATCATGCAGTTGCAGTGGCTCTTTACAAGGAATTTTAAAAAGAGAGAGAGAAAAAAAAAGTAGCGATCACTTCGCCAAGACTCAAGAGCTAGTACACACTGCAATCCCCAATGCACGCGCGCCCCCTCGTGGTGATCTCCGGAACAAAATGTGTAATGTCCCTGTCATTCTATGCAGCAGCCAGCAGGCCTGGATTTTCATCATTTTAGGGGCACGGCCACTTTAGGGGCACGGCCACACGGGTTGTCCATTTTTTGAGGGCACAAAGGCCAAATGCCAGGGCAGGAAGGCCATCAAATAAAACAAGATTTTAGTACATTGAAATAACTATTTGAATTTAAATGTTACATTTAATATGTAGAATTGTCTTGCTTATTGTATTGATGCATTACCTGCTTATTGTAAATCGCTCTGGATTAAGAGCGTCTGCTAAATGCCTAAATTGTAAAATGTAAATATATAAATGGGTATTTACAATCTGATGCTCAGCCCTGCACAAATCAAAGATACTGGATTGGTTTAAAAAACGTGGACTCAACAAGACACTGGTGTCTACATGACAAGAAAGACACATCCATGGTGTCATATTGACTATAGATCAGGGGTGGGCAACTTTGATGATGGAGAGGGCCACTACATTTTCACACTCACTCCAGAGGACCACAATGCATATACATCGCAAAAATAGCCGATCTACAAGCTCAAAACGCGTCGCCCTTGTAAATCAGCAATTTTTGCTATTTTTGAATTGGAATCCCTAAAAATAACTTATTTTCTTTTTCTTGTTTTGTTTTAAAATTTCAAATGCATTTATATCTTCTTATGTTAACTTTATGAACTTAAATACAAATGCACTGGAAAATACTAGTGACTGAAGTAATTAAAGCCGGTCATTTTTTTCCCCCCCATGTTTGGAATTGTAACAGCTGAATTCAATAATATATCAGTGCTCCAATATTAACCTGCAGGCCGCATTAAGTGAAGGTGGGGGCCACCAGTTGCCCATGTATGGACTAGACAGAGACAGAGGAGAAAGTAGTACAGTCGGCTGGGATGGGGCATTACGGCCATTGTGGCCCCAGGGCATGGCATTTTTTGGAGTGGCACAAGACCAAACTGAGGGCCGGGCAACGAAGGCCATGCTTGGCCTTCATGGCCTCCCTGAAATTCCTGCCCTGCTATGCAGATAAGAGTAGGTCTGCCTACTAGTACTAGGGCTATGTAAACTTTGAATTGATAATTTAACATTTTAAACGTTTCTATTTTACACTCACGGTTGGTTGCGTTGAGCCTGATGTCAAAATCTCTGAGACAGAGCAGAGGTCAGTTCATCCCTTTGATAGTTTGGTCAATCTGATATGAGACTGATAAAAACAACACATTATAATCATCAGTCAATTAGTTAGTAGCCTAAGCCAGGGGTTCCCAAACTTTTTTGTCTCAGGGCACCCCATCAATATTTTTTAATCCGAGGCACCCCTACATTATAATTTTCACTCCCAGCACCTTATATTTATAGCATATCGTCGTTGTCGGGTGGAAACCTTGTATGTCAACCGTTCGTTTTGTATTTATCATCTATGAAATGTACTAAACTAGTGAAAACAGCAGATCTACAAGCACACAACGCCTCGCGATGCGAGGCGTTGTGTGCTTGTAGATCTGCTGTTTTCACTAGTCTTGTGCAACGTTCTTGTATGATGAAGCAGGTCTTGGAGATATGAGGTTTCTGCCCGACAGTGACGATATTTTAGTGATTATGTTGTGAGGAAAACGTTGAGATAATAGCCATTTTGGTTAGAACTGACTGAAAATAACTTTGTACTTCAAGTTTAAAATGATACTAAATATTTTTTCAAGTGTCCAAATAAATTCAAAATATTATCAAATGATCTCGCGGCACCCTTGGACTGCTGTCACGGTACCCCAGGGTGCCCGCAGTTTCTTTATTGCTATTTACTGTAACACTTCCAGCCCCCATAAGTCACATCCAACCATAAAAGGTTGCGTTGTATCTTGAGAATGGGCTTATTCTGTGTAAAATGACATATTTAGCCACTTGTACGCATGCCCCCAACCACTGAAATAAGAATCTCAAAAACAATAGAAAGAAGTAAATTAAATCATTTTAACACTCATCTTTTATATTCTTTAATTACAATCTAAAATATGAACACTTGTTGTAAAAAACTAAAGTTGTCCTTTAAATAATTATAAATGTAACTTAGTTGCAGTGGTGTAAAGTAACTAAAAGGGGAAAAGGGGCTTTAAGCCCCTTTTCCATTGACATGGCCCAACACCACACCACTCCACACGGCCCACTTGTGCCAGGTTTTCCACTACAAGGACCTGGGTAGAGTGGTGTGAAAGTGGTACTAAAGGTGGTACTAAAAAGTATCCAATCCAGAGTAGGTCTGAGCTAGGCCAAACCAGGCCAAACACTTCATAATGAATGATCACTCACTGACTTTTCATTTAGACCACCAGGATATAGTTGTAATACATGATAATAGATTCTATTGTGTTATAACCACTATAATAATCTATTATAGTGTATTATAGTAATACATTCATACTTTATTGTATTATAATCACAGTTATAATCCATTATAGTATATTGTGTTATAATCACAGTTAAAAGGGTCAATTTGTTTCTTACCGATAGGGGTACTTTTGTGTAATGGAAAATGTAGATATTTGTATGTGTTGCAGTGTGGTGTGGTGTGGTGTGGTGTGGTGCGGTGCGGTGTAGTGTGGTGTGGTGTAGTGTGGTGCTAAAGCTGCAGTCGAAAAGGGGCTTAAGTATAGGCTCAAAGTACTGTAGCCTACTTAAGTACAATTTTGAGGTAGGCCTACTTTTACTTTATTTCAAATTTTCTGTACTTTTACTTCTACTCCACTATATCTCAGAGGCAAATTATTGTACTTTTACTCCACTACAATTATTTGAAAACTTTAGCTACTAGTAACTAGTTACTTTGTAGATTTAGATTATTATTACAAAACATATACCACTTCAGCCCTATATACATGCCATTCAAAAATAGCCGATCTAAGCTCACAATGCGTCGCTTTCAAAAGATTTTTTATAGCTTACATTTTAAACTTGTGAAACGGGACATTCTGCACAATGAGTACTTTCTACTTTTGGTCGGCCAAGTAGGCTACTACATTTTGATACCAATACTTTTGTACTTTCACTCAAGTAGGCGTTTTGTGTTTTTCCGAACTATTACTTCTAACAGAGTACTTCTACATAACATTGCAGTATTGATACTTTTACTTAAAGGCCCACTGACACACCCTGAAATTATAATATTATGATACAGTAGCAGTAGGTCATGTGGTCTCTCTGAAAACAGTCTGAAATAGTCTGAAACTCATGTCACAGTGTAATTTGCCCCTCATCCCCCAACAACAGCTGACCAGTAGCCTACAGTAAGTAAGTACAGTCAATTAATTTGATTGGCTTATAATTGCGCATTCCCACAATGACATCAACTCATATTTTTTAAAGTGACAGTATCCCTTTAGATGACAGTACGCCTTTAAGTAAAACATGCGAGTAGGCTACAGCTGTACTTTAATATCCACCACTGCATGGCTGCTGCACACAAAACAAAGAAAACATTAATATCTAGCGTTTTGGATTTGAGATAACGTTTTACTTGTACTCTCCACCAGATGGCGTCGTTCTCCACTTAGTCGGTCTGATTGGCCTCATCTCTCCATTCAGTGTGCAGCAGAGTGCAGCAGGGTGCCTGCATGTGGGCTGCTGTTGTTGTAAACCTGTGGTTACAGGGCAGTGGTGTAAAGTAATTAAGTACATTTACTTACTAGTTACTTTGCAGATATAAATTGTAATATTACGCGTTGTGACCTTGTAGATCTGCCATGTTCAATCATTTTGTAGGCTACTTTTACTTTTGGTGTTAAATTAAAGTAGGCCTATAGGCTATATTTTGATGCCAATACTTTCGTACCTTGTCTTTTACTCAAGTAGGCTACATTTTGAAATCCGGACTTTTACTAGTAGTAGGCCTAGTATTTCAATATTGGAGTAGCCTATTGATACTTTTACATAACTAAACAATTGAGTAGGCTAGCTACTTTTTCCATGCACCACTTGCTGCTGCTGCTGCTGCTGCTGCTGTTGTTGTTGTTGTTGTTGTTGTTGTTGTTGTTGTTGTTGTTGTTGTTGTTGTTGTTGTAAACCTGTGGTTTCAGTGGACATTCAGTTGTGTCACTCTGCTCTGCTGTGTGACTGTCACATCCGTCGGTCTGTCTGTAAAAAGCCAACGGTCACAAACTGCGCGACATACAGTAGGCTACAGGTTGCATTGGCCATGGCAGCAATCTTGCCCGTACGTCATACCTGGGGGTGGATGGGGGTTTCCCCTCCGGGTATGACGTAAGAGCAAAATGGCCGCCTTGTAATTGTAAATTATGGTCAAATTTAAAGTCGGTTGTAGTCAGGCAGGCCCAGACTGATGAGGTTTTACACATGCATGGACTTTCCAAACAACAAGTCGCAATGTTTTTCAAAGTGAGGTCCGGGGACCCCCCAGGGGACCCTCAGCCAATTAAAAAAATGCACAAGCAGCCTATAGCCAAAGGAACCAATTATGACAATTATACAATTTAATCATTTAGACCAAAACATGTCTTCTCAAGTCATCTCTCTTACAGATAATAATTAATTAGCCTATTAATGAAGGTCAATTTTACATAAAAAAGTATGACAATTCCTGCAGTGTGGTGCACTGTGCCTATAGCCTATGAGACTGTTTGCTTGTTTGATTTCTTAATTTCCGTTCAGGTCTTGTTCAGTGTTTGCAGGCCCATCATGCATATGTTTTGCATTGTAGGAAATGTAGTTCTGAATTTTAATGCTACTTATTAAGAGCACAGATACACAAGAATCTCTCTCTCTCTCTCTCTCTGTCTCTCTCTGTCTGTCTGTCTGTCTGTCTGTCTGTCTGTCTCTCTCTCTCTCTCTCTCTCTCTCTCTCTCTCTCTCTCTCTCTCTCTCTCTCTCTTCTCTCTCTCTCTCCACACACGCGCACGCACGCACGCACACACACACACACACACACACACACACACACACACACACACACACACACACACGCACGCACACACACACACACACACACACACACACACACACACACACACACACACACACACACACACACATGACTGACAGACGGATGGATGGATGGATGGATCATGGATGAGTGGATGGATGAATGGCTGGCTGGCTGGATGGATGGATGGATGGACGGACGGACGGACGGACGGACGGACGGACGGACGGACTTCTTGTCGATTCACACACGGTGTTGTTTATTGTGCATTGCCAAGTTTTTAAAAGAACCGATACGAGGAGGTGTTTATGTGAAAAATGTCCAAAACAAAACACAACCTAGTTCTTTGAAGTTTGTCTCGACATTTTCTCAATGAAAAGCACATTCCGTTTTATCACGCTCGGAACCGTGCAAATGGTTTTGACGGAACGGGAAGTCTTTATGAAGATAAGTAAAACACTGCAACTTCAGTAACAGGCTCGGCTCGATCTTGTATTATTACATTATTAAATATTATAATATGCCCAAAAAATGTTCGACCCATATCTTATCACCGGTTTGGTCAATGTGGCCACCGAGTGAGATTGCCTTTATTACCTGGCTATAACACTTAGTTAAAGCCTAGGCCTACATTTAACCAACATAGGCCTACATGGTTTAATATGTAGGCTATATGAACTATTTAACATGGCCTATTCGGCTATAATAAGACGCATTGCATGCATTGGCTACTCTGCTGCAGCTGGGGTAAGGAACCGAACATAAGGAAAAGAATATTAGAAAAGCTTTTCTTTGTCACACAACATGCGTTTTTGATGAAATACCAACGGCATAGTGTTGGTTCAAAATGTGGCATTGGGCATTTAAATATTTCCCTTTCCCCCCTCTCCTATTTTCCAAGGGTAAAAAAAAAAGAAAGAAAGAAAGAAAAAAAAAACCTTTATTGCACCTATCTGTGGAAATGCAGTCGGATTTCTTTTTTTAACCCTCTTCAGATACTGAAACCACACAACTCGCTTTCAGCCACAGTGTTGGGCCTGTTTCCAATCTCGGGACATGCGTGATGAATTTGGGAAATCATCTGCAGCTTTGTCGGTGCCGTGGCCCACCCACACCCGCCCCAGTCGGCCGCTGCCCCGAGGTATCAATACGATTAGAGGGAGGAAATGTGGGAATCCCCAACAAAGGGTCCCATCATTAAACACAAACAACCAGGGGCCTTCGAACAATACCAAAAGCGCCCTCCACTCCCGACTCGCCTTTTATGTCTGGGCAAGTGAAAATCTATTACTTTCATCCCTAATATTACCATTCTGGTCCCAGTCGCCCATTATTAAAGAAGATAATCTGACAGGGTTAGGGGGACTTTTGTCGGTTTGCGCTCAAATAGAGCGCACCGCGCGTGTAGGGTTTCAGGACCAAAATGAACAGGTTATAATATGCAGACTGCAGAACAAATATATATTTGTATTCTACATTTCGCATATGGTAAAATTTAGCAATATAGTTATGTCTCTACGATACATTATAGCTGTTCCTTGGAAATAAAGCAAGCGCCCAAATGCATTTTAGTTGGTTGGATAATAAATCCGCGTGGTATTAGTTTTATTCAGAGAGGCCTACACAGAACAAATTATTGTTTTAACATCACTGCGAAATCAGTCATTGCCGCATTATCCCTTGCTGTAGGTTTGCTGATAACATATAATTGTACGTAAACGTGGCTATCCCAGCACAGTGTTTATAGCTTAGGCTTTAAGCCTCTGGCTCGCGTCGATGACTTTCCCCTTTGACACGCGCTGCATCCTGCACAGGAACTACCGGTATGATGGTTTGCTGTGTGTGTGTGTGTGTGTGTGTGTGTGTGTGTGTGTGTGTGTGTGTGTGTGTGTGTGTGTGTGTGTGTGTGTGTGTGTGTGTGTGTGTGTGTGTGTGTGTGTGTGTGTGTGTGTGTGTGTGTGTGTGTGTCTGTGTCTCTCTCTCTCTCTCCTCTGTCTGTCTGTCTGTCTGTCTGTCTGTCTGTCTGTCTGTCTGTTTGTCCAGATATGATTGGCTAAATCTCTCTCTCTCCTGTTTCCTTCATCTTTAAATCAGTGGTTCCCAACAGTGGGTCACTATAGGGACCCCTTTCTGGGTCAGGGTCACGGATCAGTCAGTGTTTGGGTCACGACTAGAGTAAAATTCCCATCTTCTTTTCCTACATTTAAAAAAAAATATATAGGCCATAAAAAAGTGTGTTTTTAATGAATTTTATATATGAACAAACAAATCCAAGAAATTCCATAATTAAAAAATATATAATTAAAAAGTACTGGAAATAGCTCGCAAGGCGGCATTAAGCCTTGTGATAGATCTGCTGCTTTCGCTAGTTTGGGTACCGGGCAAACGTTTAATCTCTCTTTTGGGTCTCGATCTGAAAGGTTTGGGAACCACTGGTTTAGATTAGGCTAATATACCAGAAGGCCAACACACTTTTAGGGTTGTTTTATTTTTGGTCTTTAGGTTATATACGTTTGCGTATAAAGCCTTTTTTGATTAATTGATTATAAAAGACCCCGATGGAAACAAGACATCGGCTTTCTTGGATTGTTCTTGTATTTTACTGTAGGCCTACTTCCCTGCATGCATGTATGGTCTTTGCAAACTGTTCATAAAGTAATCAATCAATCAATCAATCAATCAATCAATCAACTAATCAAGCCTATTTTATGGGACGCAAAAAGGCTATACATAGGCTAATGCCAAAATGTAAAGGTAGGTCACAGAAATTCCCAAATATTTCCAAGACAACCCTCTTTTTATTTTATTTTTGAAGTCTAGTAGGCCTATTTCTTGCACCCCCTCCAGTCTCTCTTTACCCCACTGTCCCTATGGCTATATTCATTCCCAAATAACTGTTAAACGTTTACTTTGTTTAATTAATTTAACTTAAATTAACATTTTTGCGGTTACAGACTCGATTCTGTCTGACAAATAGCCCACACAGCCTCGCTGTGACTTCATGCGTAAAGAGGCATGAGGCATCCGACTGAATGGAGCTGTAGGTTTTGATTGATGGGATGATGATGCTGGGCTGTTGGCTGGTAGCTCTCCCTGGTACCTCTGCGTCGCTTCCATTGGTCAGGAGCCGCTTCCTCGTGGCTCAACATGACATCACAGCCACCCGACCCACACGCACATCGCTGCAGCTCCAGCAGGGAAGGCAGCGAGGAATCCAGAAAGATGCTGGACATCTAGGAAGACAGACGGCCGCTTTTTACGCCTTTACGCTGCACATTCCACCGACCGGTTTGCTCGCGCTTTGCGTATAAAAGGTAGGATATCCGTTTCGAATTGCGGTGCGTCGGTGCGGATGTCTTGTGGTTTTGGAAAGGTTGTTTTGTCGATTTGCAAAGTAGGAGGAGGCTCCTGTTGCTCGGGATTGTACGTTCACTTTTTTTTTGTGAATGGAGACTGAGATGGAGACTTGCGCGTAAACATCTGTCCTTCTTCAATAACATAACTTTCTATCATCATCCTCGCCACCTGTTTGTCAGGTGGGATTGGCTTTTGCCCGCGGAGCTCTACTATGACATTGGACTTCGACCTCATGGAAGACATCGTCATCGACGTGGTGGGAGAGGGGCTCAAAGAGAGCGGAGAGGAGCACCGCTTGTTGCCCGCGGATGAAGCGCAGGGCGCGCAGGACCGCGACACGGAGACCTCCTCGGCGGTGTCCTGCAGCGGCCAGAGCAACAAGGACGGGGACGACTACAGCCCGTCGTCCGGTGGTCCTGCGAAGACCAAGAGTCCCACCTCGGTGAAACCCCCGTACTCTTACATTGCGCTGATCACCATGTCCATACTGCAGAGTCCCAAGAAACGCCTCACGCTCAGCGAGATCTGTGACTTTATCAGCCACCGCTTCGCTTATTACCGTGAGAAATTCCCGGCATGGCAGAACTCCATCAGGCACAACCTGTCCCTCAACGACTGCTTCGTCAAAATGCCCAGGGAGCCCGGCAACCCGGGGAAGGGCAACTACTGGACCCTGGACCCCAACTCCTCGGATATGTTCGAGAACGGGAGCTTTCTGCGCCGGAGGAAGAGGTTCAAGCGGCAGCACTTTCGGTTCGGAGTCCTCAAGGAGCAGCACCTGGAGCCCAGCGGATACCACGGCTTCCCCCACGCGTACGGACTCAACGCGATGCAGCTGCCCAGCTTGGAGCTGTACCCGCTGGGCTTCCATCACCACGTGCACTCGCCGTGCGCGGCCCCCACCATCCCACCTGTCAGCAGCATCCTGCCGGCCCTCTCCAACTTCTTCTCCCGGAACGCCCTCGCGGCCAAGGCGTTCCTTCAGTCCCATCAGCCGGCCATGGAGCCCTTCTCCCCGGCCCAGTGTCCCGGCTTCCCCGGGTCTCCCTCCATGAGCTCCGGCGCGCCCTACCACCCTTCCCACCACGCGCTGTTCCACCCGGCGGCGTCCCCGCACCTCCTCAGTTTACACCAAGAATATCACAAGTTACAGACTCAGCGCGCCACGGCCGAACTGGTCAAACATTTGAACAGTGGGCACGAATAGTTCTGTCGCTCTCTGAATTAATCATTGTTTCGTTTGTAATCTCAGGTATTAAGGCAGTGGTTCTCAAAGTGGATTCCAGGGACTTTGTGGGGTCCCATACAAGTCTGTAACTCTGTGACATTTGTACACTGTCAGAGTTAAGGGGAGACCTTGAAATTTGAAAGTTTGAGAAACACTGTATTAAGGGACGGTCGAAGAAGCACACTCCACCGGTGTTGTTGGAAATTGGACGGATTTGTAAAATACTTAAATGAGAACAGACTGTTGTTGTAGATATGTTTAAATCATTCCTCCCCTACGTTGATGGCACGTTTATTTTTTATTTTAACTAGCGCTTTTGGTATTTGATTATGAAATATAGTTGTTCGTTCTCATATTTAATTGACGAGTTTCCCAGAATTTCTTTTGGAAAGAAATAAAATAAAACTGATTATTTAAAAGTATGCGTTCAGTTGTATTTTATTATTCAGAAATATAATATAGGTTTAATTAATATTATTCATGGTTTAGTTGAAAGGAGAAGCCTTTATACATATTTTAAATAAGGAGATATTAATTATTCACTCATCTCATAAAGGCTATATCTAGTTTTGTTTACATATTTTTGTTTTAATTTATTTATTTATATTATTTTGGCTGACATTTTGTTTAGGACAATACTTTTTTTTATTGTTATATCGCCTTTACAGAATGACAGGGTCAGCATGCTTGGCTATTGAATAAAAATGTAAATCACAAAAGTGAAGTTATTTAAAAATAGATATATTTGAGTTGACATATTTCAGACTCATATTAAAATAGAGGGGAAAATGTGATGCCCCTATAAAAAATATATCCATATGCCTATACTAAAATGTTTTTTTGCGAGATTAATATATTACCACAACAAGTGTGATTTTGGCCTTTGTTGAATGTTCTAACCACTTTCAACATATTTTGGGCATGTTAGGGAAAAATGTTCAAACATTTTTTTAAATGTCCAAAAATAGCGAAACTTTTTGATCTGCAAGCTCTAAAAGCCTATGCAACACATGCAGCTTGCAGATATTTTCGCTGCGCGACACCATCATCATATGACAAAGTAGCTATAAAATAGGGCTTAAGTGGTGAAGGTCACGGTTAAACACTCATGGACGCATGCACGCAGATTCTCCCTCCTATATTTCAAGCCAGACATAGGCTATATGCCACCTTAGTCACCCTATATCGTTGCTGTCTGTCAGACATGAAACCTAAGCTCCATATTTCAACTCTTTGTGTTTTTTCGTAATGCCATATACTTGATCGAGTGTTGCACTGCACAAAAGTGAAAATAGCAGATCTATAAGCTGTGCAATGCCTTGATGCGTTATCAGCTATATTTTCACTCTTTTTAAATATTTCAAAAATAATAATAATAGAAAATGTAACAGTTTTGGACATACAAGGTTTCCACCCGATATTGGAGGCATGGAGATAAATTGATTAGCTGAGCCTGAGCATGTAACATATAAGCTTCAATGTAGGCTAAAGATATTCAGATTCGCTATAAACGCCATCAGAGCCAGACGGAGGGCTTTTCAGATCATGCCAGATCATTAAAATCAACAACTCAACAGGCATGATCATTAGCCTATTGCGCGCGCGTGCGTGTGTGTGTGTGTGTGTGTGTGTGTGTGTGTGTGTGTGTGTGTGTGTGTGTGTGTGTGTGTGTGTGTGTGCGTCCGCGTGCGTGCACGCGCCGGTCGCGCTCAATCAGTGGCATTGCATTCATATAATCTACATCAAACTCTATACTGCACGTCTGTAATTGCCTTGCCTTATACTTCTGTCTGCCGGGGCCACACACCGCTCTCCAGCAGCGCCCCGTTCCCAAACCCAAGATGGGAAAAAATCTGTACAACACATTTCATGTCAAAGACTTCATCTGTTCATGTCGGATTATGAGGTAATCATAAACCCGCTATTTGGTCGTTTACCTCCAAAACCTTCCCGCAAGGGATTTCTTGGGATATCGCTGAAAATATGTTGGCATGACGATGGAACATTAAAGTGCTCCGCCACATGCATGCAAATATTTGCCGGTTGACGATTTATTCAAATATGTGTTTAAATATACATCGGTAGGCCTCAGAGAGCGTTGAGATGTGCAAGAAGCTCGAAAAGCCATATACTTATGGAGGTATTAGGCCACATATCATAACAGCAAGCTACGTGTATGAATTTCGTTAACCAAAGCCAATTACGTGTGATCTTCATGAAGTAACAGGCTACCTCAAAAGACAAAAACGTGAAACTGATCTCCATAAACTTGAATGGAAAATCATGTTTAGGATATGTAGGGTATGATTAACAATATTTAAAATATTAAATAGGCCTTTAACGATTTAAATAGCCTCTCTCTGTGTATGTGTGTGTGTGTGTGTGTGTGTGTGTGTGTGTGTGTGTGTGTGTGTGTGTGTGTGTGTGTGTGTGTGTGTGTGTAGTTAATTTGGTAACAATTTAACACATTTAATTCATTTAAAAATCAGTGATGATGAGAACACTTGGACGTTATTAATTTATTTGACAAGATGAAGTTATGAAATACAGAATGATAAAATATATATATATATATTGACAGAGATGTGTGATCTATGAAATCATTTCTTCTCATTCTTCATTCTTTGGTGTTCCATTATTCTCGTGTATTTACAACAGACTATATAGACTGTGTGTAAACGATATTCTGTACAGTTGAAAAATAAGCATACATACACATATTTTTGTATTCATTTTAACCTGTAGACGTCAACATGCTTCATCTGGAAATATGCATATACCGTAGTATAGGAATTCAGATTTGATCACTGAAACTATATGTTCCATGCATTTCAACAACCGGTCTACGTAAAGCAGTGGTTCTCGACCTGTGGGTCGGGACCCCCAGGGGGGTCCCCAAATTATTTTGGGGAGTCCCCAGATGAGTAACCTAATGTGCAACATCGTTTTCTCACTCAACAGTAAACAAACCAACATAAAGTTTAAGTGTATAGAGGGTACATTTCTAAAGTGACGATTTAAGGACTTTTTAATACCTCTAAAATGACAAACTAAACGTTGGCCAAATATCAACTATTAGAGGCAGAAATTGTGAAAGAAATCACAATAGAACCGTGTTATACATGTAATATATAATACCTCGACTCTTAGTGCTTGTCAGGGACCAGGGTGGAAGGGGTCCCCAGTTAAAATATGATTATTTTGGGGCTCGCGGCCTGGAAAGGTTGAGAACCACTGACGTAAAGCACTTTCTAACCATTTCTTTATTTGGCTTATGCAGATTTACACAGATTTGTTTGGACATTTCCTTTTTTCCATTTACTTCCACCGGACGCCGCGGTGCAGTGAGAATGACAGCAATAAAATAATTCTATGTTTCAGAGCATGGAAGTATTTATTTAATTCTATTCTAAGTCTGCTTTAGATGGATTACTGCTCTCCAATTTTTGGACGTGGCTGATGGATCATACCACGCTCTCTGCTGCAGCCCTAGCTTCAGCAGACTTTGGCACCAGGCGAAGGACTGAAACAAATAAAAAGATTGTTACCTGATGGCCAATTGTTAAGTCACCACGCTTGCAAAGGAAGAGTACAAATGTACACACACACACAATGATTCTCTTTGTGTTTTCACTCTCCTTCCAGGAAATTTAGAGACTCACTCGATTTTACTGCATGTTTTATTTGATCCTTTGTCGAGGTTGAATTTTTATTGTTTTTCTTAAAAAAAAAATTATAACTCCCTATGTCTATTATTGCTATTGCTAATCTTAAACGGTGTGGTGAGAACTGTGGTCAAATTGATCCTCTATGCAATTCATATCATAAACCAGAGCATATTTGCCATTAAAATGCATCTGATGGGAAATGTTAAAATACCACTGCCAATTTTGACTCCATCTTGCTTATCTATGAAGGCACTATGGACTCAGTGAAGGTATTATTGTCTACTTAGCAATATCTAAAATGCTAATTTAACTTTGAAGACGTAAAAATCGACCCTTGCATGCCCAATTTCAGAGTTAAATGAACACTCTGGACTTTGTATAATGGTGAGATTGCGTATACTGTTGAAAAGCACAATATATATATAGGCTGGGTTGTCTGTAACCTATAGACAACCCAGTGTTCACATGTGTTCCATTCTTGTCAATATTACATATTGTTTAATGTCACTGAATGAAGATACACACATGGATTAATGCACATGTGCACGCGCGCACACACACACGCACACTCGGGTGCATGAGTTGTTTAATTTGGTCTGATGTAGTTCGGCATCGTCTTCCACTGGGCGGGGATGAGTCAGACATAGCAGTATTAGTCTGCCATCAATACCTCTCATTATGACCCAGTATAGTTCTGCAGGAGACGTCTCAGTGACTAATAGAATTAATAATACGCCACCAGGCAGCAGAGAGAATTGAAATGAATAAACAGTGGAGCAGACAAACAAAGTCAGCAGCTGATTGGCGGCCAGGAAAGGGAGAGAGAATCATTTCAGGGGAGAAGCTCCCTGCACCTGATAAAATAAGCAAGCCAGTCAAGCCACATACACTCAAAAGAGTGTGTGTGTGTGTGTGTGTGTGTGTGTGTGTGTGTGTGTGTGTGTGTGCGTGCGTGCGTGCGTGCGTGCGTGCGTGCGTGCGTGCGTGCGTGCGTGCGTGCGTGTGCGTGTAAGAATGGGTGAGATGAACTGCGTGTGTAAGCTGTCAGTGTGCATCATTACACATCAATCTTCCACTCCACGGGAGGTAAAAGTTGCCAATCGTCTGCTTGATTTGTTGCGTCAGGCCCTGGTTCCTTCGTGCCTCATTGAAGGTGACGGAGGGCGGTTTGGTAAATCTCCTTCTGCATCTGCAGGAGCTTAGCGGCGAGATTCGCCCTGTTCTTCATTCCGCATTTTAGCATAATCCCCGTTTTAAGAGAGAGAAAACTTTCCTGGAACTGTACCGTAATCTGTAAAATAAAACAAACAACCAAAGGCATAAGAAAATGTACCAACACAGACACCCAGGGCTTTTAAATTGAATACGTCACCGCTGAAAACTCTAATCAATGTCACATAAATGTTATTCATAACACGGGTGGGCATGATGAATGTACGTTTACGTGACAACCGATCAATGGTGCGTGCTGCGTTACACTGCTGAAGTGTTTCTGCTCAGTTCCACGTGGATTATCGGTTATGAGTTATCATAACTCATATCTTCCCTCTGATGTACATACTGGTTTTTCCCTGGGAAAAGTGATTCAATTCAGTCAGAAGTCCATTCATGCTTAACTCTGCCGGCTGCCGCTGTGCCACGCTCCCATTCTCCGGTTATTAATGCCAAGCCAAACAGGCAAGATAAACTAATTCCCTCAGCACCCCCCGCCTTGCTGCCTCCCCTCGCTCAGCTTCAACAGCCAGGATGCCAAGTCATAGGCAGGAGAGCGGTGCATTCTGGGATACCCCCTGCAAGTTCAGTCAGGACGGAGGGAAAAAAACACAATGCTCCTATGTTGTTCCTGTGGGTTTGAAATGCATGATTTGGAATAAATTCCCCTCAAATGTTTTGTTCCTCCTATAGGCCGCTGATGTTGTTTGAGGGTGAGCTGTGAGGCCGTTCCAGGCAGAAACTGAAAAGAACAGAAACCGAGCCAGCCTGTGGCGTGATTTCAGCTGGACGCATTTCGTGGAGGCCGTAGCGCCTCGGAGTGGCGTGAATAGAGAGGCTTATACTAAATAGGTGTTGTGGTTTTTCAGTTAGCCTTAGTAAATCTAGCACCTTTCTGCTGAAGCAGATCAGAGCCGAGGTCCCCCCTCCTCTCACTTTAATGGCTGACTTCCACAGGCCTCGCTCGCTCCTTGGCGTTTGCTTTTCCTGGCAGGGCCAATCCCTGCTGCCCTGCTTTTGGAGAGTTATTCAATTATAAATCTTCACCCCCCTCTCTCACCGGCCCATGTGTTACACTGCCAAGCCCAGTAAAACACGGCGCTCCGCTGGTGCGCCCCTTCCCCAGTCTCGTGCCCAAGAATTTATTATGCTCGCGGTGGTGGAGCGGAGTGCGGTGTGTTTTTGGAAAAGGGACCCCCCCTCAAGCCCCAGTGCCAGCAGATGACAGTGACATATAGCAGGAAAGCCACCCAGAAGGAAAATGATCTCACACCTTAGCCACGCACTCACAGGGAGCCAGGGAACGAGGGAGAGAGAGAGGGTGCTAGAGAGAGGGGCAGAAGGAGAGACCGAGAGAGGGATCTGCAGATATGAGTATAGGGGAGAATGAAATCAAGATGAAAAGACACCGAGGGACAGACAAAAGAAGAAAACAGCATGACAAGCACACGATGTGATCTGTGTAAGACACTGCAGAGGGAACGACTGACTCAGAAATAAGCTTGTGATTTGTCTGTGCCATCCTGGTTTATTTCAAGATACAATGCGTACGGGTACCGTCTTGTTCCTTAATAGTGGCTGAATAGGCTCTATTTTTGTTAAACATCTGAGCGCGTCCTCTTGATTGACTAACCGTGGCCTCGTTCCAAAAGCCATATTCCTGAGGAAATGCACAACTTCCACTTGTAATAAGATGCAGATATCAAACGGCACCAACAAGCAACATCAGAAACCCCACAGTTTTTATGGCAGATAGACTCTCCTCATTACGACATCTGCTGGCAAAAACACAGAGCCTGCTTTGCAGCCGTTATGCAGTTCATTGGGTGGCATTGGGTCTTGACCCCCCCCTCTTCCTCCGTACTCCGCTACGTGATCTTCTTTCAATCTTACGGGCACCCTACTGTTTTCCAGCTGGCGACCTCATGCCCTTGCCCACGCAGTCCGGGCACTCCAATGGGTGGCACGTGGCTTGGGGGGGGGGGGGGGGGGGGGGCAAAGCAATGCCACCCAATGAGCGTGCGTATACGGGCGTTACCGCCTGCAGAACATCAGACAGACTTTGCCTGGGCCGCAGGTACCAGGCCACCAACTGCTGGTTGGAAGAAACGCTCACTTGCTCACCCTTTACATGCCTGAGATCAAAGGCAGCGGGGATGCTGATGTCACCCACGGCAGCCCCTGAAACCACTTATTGCGCCAAATGAGAGCCATTAGCCGTACAAACAAAGACTTAAAACTCGCTGTCATTTAATCAAAAGGAGAACAGGAAACACAATTAACATCTGGGCCAAGATGTGTCAGAGAGGGGTCAGACCGTAGCCAGGCAAGCTCTTGTTACAGTCATATACAGTCCTGGCCTGGCTGTGCACGGCCTAATGAGAGTGACACAGTCAGTAACCCCAGCCTGGATGTGGCCCGCCCTGTCTCACTGATCTCTGACCAAGACAGAGTGGGCTGCCTGCATGCTGCACCACGCAGACACCGCCAAGGAGGGGAGGTGGAGTTTGGAATCGAGGCAGTTAACAGCTGGAGACCTCACTCACTTGGACTCTCTCTCTCTCACACTCTCACACTTTCTCCAGCTCTATCTCGCTCTCTCTCTCTCTCTCTCTCTCTCTCTCTCTTCCTCTCTAATTCTCTCTCACCCCCTCTCTTTCTTCTTCCCTTCTCTTTTGGTCTCTCTCTCTCTCTCTCTCTCTCTCTCTCTCTCTCTCTCTCTCTCTCTTACTCTCTTTCTCCCTCTCTCTCCACATCACATTTGGTTTTCTCCACTCAATAACGTCTGCAGTGGCATATTACAACTTGGAAATGGATTTTAAAAGGGGGGAGAATAGAGAGCAGTACCAGAATGGGAAAAACATGGACTGGCTCAGTGGAAGCAGATTAAGTGGGCATGCCAAACCTCACGCTTTGTAAGAAATAAGAAAAAAAAAGACCCACTTCTTTTTTTCTCCTTCTTTTTACGTTAATGCTCTGGAGTTAAGGACCAACCGCACAGCAGGGAAATCAAAAATCCCACCCTCCTAGAATAGCAGAAAGAAAAGTCCAGGCAGTTGAATTGTCACCCCATATCTCTGTGTCATCAACAAAATAACAGACCAAGGAAGACTCTCTCTTTTTCTATCTCTTCTCTGTCTCTGCATTTCTGTTGTTCTATCAATGCTGCAGGTCTCTGTGTGTTCAGGGCGCTGTGTAAAGCCAAATTCACAGGCCCTGCAAACATCCTGCAACACCAACATAAAGCCAGTAATTCAGGCCTTTACGTCGGGTAATGGATGTTGTGCTATGCTATGTAAATGTGCATGATAGGATTGATTGCTGTGAAGATCAGTGGTGCAGCAGCATTGCAGCACCACCCTGCCTGCCACCCAAACTGTGGGCCAGCGAAGCTGTTCATCCCATCGTGCCTCTGTTGGTGGTCCCTGGTGTAAGCTATATTTTCCCTTCACTCCTCTCCCTCCCTTCTCTTTTTTTTTATAGCGAACACAAAATTGTTCCTAATTCGCTGCTGCTGGAGGGGGGTAATTTGCGGCTTTTGGCTGAGTGTCGCAAGCCCCAAATTTGAAAAAGCTGCTGGGTTTTTCGAAGGCGTTCTGTGAGACGCAGTAGGAGCAACAGTAGGGAGAGAGAGACAGAGACAGAGACTAAATTCAATCACTTCACTCCATCAAAAGCAAAACAAGAAACAGCAAAAACAAGATGAGCCTCAAAAGGCATAAGACAGTCGCGTAATAATAACTGTTGGGAAATACAAACCATAGCCACCGATAATTATGGTTCTTTTAATGAAATGATCATTATAATATGTGCTCTGCTCTTCCAAGTTCATATGATTTCTGTAGAGCCTATGAAAACACTCATGTTCTACGCTAGCTTTCTTGGCCAACGATACTCATATTTCACTAGGGTTTAGTTGAATTCTGAGCCATTAAAGTTGTCAAAAAAGGGGAAATAAACTGAGATATAAACCCTATCCCACTTAGCCTACTATTGCTCATCTCCGAACTTAAAGTAATAATGAAAGGGGGGAAAAATTGCATTTAATGGTTTCATTCCACGCATGTTATTGTGACCCCTGTTATAAGACCTGATGTGCACAACATGCTGGAGAGCTGAGCATTCAGGCAACAACTGATATGCTTTGTACAGCCAAGCCGCCTTGGTTTGGGGCAAGCTGAATGCTGTGTGCGGGAGGTAGGAGAGAGAGTGAGAGAGTCTGGAGTCTCTCACTACACTGGAGCTGCATGTGGTGCCTCAGGCTGAGCAGGGTGCTCTGACGCTGAGTGGCCATGTGGCCATGTCGACACACAGGGACCATGAGAGGTGCTCATTCATTTTGATTAACAGGTCTTCCTACTCTCTCTAATCTCTGACCTCAGTTGTTCACTCTCTCGTCTGTAAGAGGAAAAGCCCACAGGGACAGTTAAAAAAAAAAAGAATCCTGCATGGTTTTTCACTTCCACAACAGCGCGTCATTACACCGGGTGTTTAAACACTTAGGAATGGGTTTTAAAGGAGGGAAAACATACACACGCACTCTCTCTCTCTCTCTCTCTCACTCTCTCTCTGTCTCTCTCTCTCTCTCTCTCTTGCGATGTTCAGATCTACATTAACTCAGCATTGCTTCGGGGAGCAGTAAAGGCCGCCCCGTAAGCCAAATGAAGTCAATAAATAAACGCGTCTGTTGTCAGATGTCTGGAAGGGCTTGAGAGGCTTCCAGCAGCGGGGGCGGCCCACCGCGTTGAAACTTAACGGAGCTATGTTTGGCCCCCCTCCCTCCTCGCCCAGTAGAATTAGACACTACAAGTTGCTGAGTGCCATTGACTAATGAGGGTGCATGATGAATTCAAACGTTATGGGCGCATTTGATCCACGCTGAACCACAGTTTGTCAAGTGACACAATGTGTGTGCAGATCAAGGGGGGTATCGTCGTCATCATCACACTGGAAGGAGGTTTATGAGATTGTTCGGATTCCACATTGGCCGTGTAAGTGATACTTATGCCTGATCTTACACCTCCCCGAGGCCTGCAGACGTAGCAGTCAGTCAAAGGCAGTTTGTGTGTCATGTGGAGTTCATGATTTGGAAGCAAAGGAGGCTAATACCCTCCACATCCACAATTAATAGGAAACATTAACAATTCAACATGTATTTATTTTGTGTGTGTGTGTGTGTGTGTGTGTGTGTGTGTGTGTGTGTGTGTGTGTGTGTGTGTGCGTGCGTGCGTGCGTGCGTGCGTGCGTGCGTGCGTGCGTGCGTGCGTGCGTGCGTGCGTGCGTGCGTGCGTGCGTGCGTGCGTGCGTGCGTGCGTGCGTGTGTGCGTGCGTGCGTGCGTGCAGACAGAGACAGACAGACAGACAGAGAGAGAGAAACTAACTGACTGACTGGCTGGCTGACTGACTGAACAATATAAGCACAACTTATCCCAGTGGGAAAGCTTAAGAATACCACAAACAGAAGTTGTCTTGGCGTCAGTGTGTTCAGGACTTGGATGAAGATGCTCAGGTTGTTTGTTCCTGAGCTGTTTATTCCCCAACAACGTAAAAGTCATGTTTTGGAAGCCATTGTGCCTGGGGGAAAGCTTCAAAACGGCTGAAGAAAGGAAGTGTGTTTTAGTGTCAATGGCTGAGTGGGTTGAGCACAAAGCTCCAGAGGTCAAAGTTGTGTGTTCAGCTTGTGTTACTCTGAAATCCAACGTCCCATGGGACAGCTTCAAATACTTTTGAAGAACAAGTAGACTGTGTCTTGTGAATCAGTGGCCAAAGCCTGATTTATACTTTGTCATAATGATGGTGTCGCTTGTGGAAAATAGCAGATCTACAAGCTAATGTGTCACATCAACAACAGAGTATAAATGAAGCATTGTTCTGTTGAAGAAGATGGACTGGTTGCTAACTCTGCCAGGCCAGAAGACGGGAGGGGGAGATTATATTTTTCTCCCACTAAAGTCATGTGACAATGAGCGTCAAACAGGGTTTTTAGATTTCATACTGTTTACCTGTAATTGGGGTCAGTATCCTGGTTGATATCCTGGTGTCAGTATCCCGGTTGTTATCATAGTGTCAGTATCAAGGTCCTGGTGTCTGTAAAGTACAGGCGTATTTAAATTCTGCACACAAAATGGCACATGCCAGCTGTGCCTAGAGTTCTCAACAGGCCTGAAAATGAGGGCCAGGCCCTAACTGGGCCCTAACTGGGCTGGCCCAACTAATTAGCATAGATTTTAGGCCCTACCCAAAAACGTCGGTCGGGTTGGGTAGAGTTGGGTTTGGGAAGAATTTGAGAACTCTATCACAGAGTAAAAGTAATACAATAATACAAAAATATATTTTCTTTTTTCATTGAGCCCAAGGCCCGACCCGGCCCGACTAATTTAGGCCCTACCCAGTACCCAGCCCTAAATGTTGGGTCGGTCGGGTATGGTCGGGTTCGGGCAGAACTCTAGCTGTGCCTACCTAAAGTTTTGGCGAAAATGGCAAAGTTAGGAAATAAGCAAAACAAATGTGTAGTGTACTTGCACACAATAAAATAAAACCCATATACATTCTAATACTCATTAGAATGTTTACACAGAGAAAGATGAAGGATGGACATCATGGATGTGGAACTCGGGGATCTCCATATATGGGCATAAAAGGGATTTGTTCCCCTGGCATCACAGGGATCTCGTCTATATCTCCACATATGGGCATAAAAGGGATTTGTTCCCCCTGGCATCACAGGGATCTCTCTAACAGGGCATCATTATTATTGATGACATCAGGGAACTTTACTCCATATATGGGCATAAAAGGGATTCTGTTGGTGTGACATCACAGTGAAGCCAGAGCGTGATGTCAGAGCGGCAAACCCATTCCGTTAGAGTGGTTCCCCTGACATCACAGTGACATCAGAGCATGATGTCAGAGTGGCAAACCCATAGATGTGTACACGTCTACACAGACGGACACGGACAAGCTGTGATGTTTGCAAAGAGAAAGATGAATCTTAATTTGGGCCTTGATGCGTATTATTTGCATTTCATGATTGCACAGTTCTTGCAATAAAAGAGATTGACTGCCAAAAACATAATATAATGTATGACGACATAACATAACTTTATGTCTGTGCTGTGGTAATAACAAAGGTATGTATTTGTGAAACTTTAACATTTCTTGTGGCAAAAGGTTTATAGTTTCCAACTATAGGCCATATAAACATATATTATATACGTAAAGTATATTAGACATTCCAAACACATATAAACATTGGAAACAATACTATAGTATTGCCTATATCACATGAATGTCATGCCTGATTATTTTATAAACTGAGAACACTGTTTTGGCCACAATTGTTATTATTCGGTTACAAGAGACGTCAAAGTTTCAGAAAGGCATACCTTTGCTTTTAACAATGAGCGTTATGTGTATTTGCCCGTTATGACAGTTTGATCCAGAAAAAAACACAGCTGTAGTCTTATATAAACTGGGCAATTAACATTTGGCTGGCGATCACTCTTAACACCGGTACCACAGATTTTACATCCATTTAAACGGCTGTCTCCTTCCTTTCTGCTAAATAAAAGAAGCAGTTTGCCACCTCATCTAAGTTGAATGTGCCCAATGTTTATATATCACTCACATACATATATATGTTACATTACCAGCCTACAGGAATGTCTTTCCAAAAGAAGAGCATGTTCACAAATGGAACCAATTAAGCATTTAGAAAAACAATACAACATGATATATGCTTATTATACGGCAGTTTAATATTCAAGTGCACATACTGCACATGTCAGTATCATGGTCAGTATTGTATGTTTTCAAAATTATACATAGTAAACAATCAAAAATAATGCTTACACCTTAACGGTGGGCCGGCTGGGGGCGTCTGGTTCCCCCGGTGGGTCCATGGAAGGCATGTGGGTGTGGGGGGGTGGAATGTGACGGTAAGAGACCTGGATATTGAAGGGGCACTTGCCTAAAAAGGTTGAGAAACACTGATTACAGGAGTTTCACTGTGCAATACACCTCTCACACAGTGCTTAATTAGTTATTTTCATTTTGTTGTACGTTATTCTATTCTTTTTGATGTATGACATTTTATACTGGTTATAATGGTTTCATATTCCATCCTGATTGGCTAAGATTGGCCTAAAAACTTTGCAGGATTTGTACGTGTTTAGCAAACCAAATCATGAACGCAGCTTGTGCTTTCCGTGACACCTTGCACAAACAAAGGAACAAATGCCACCCTTTTCACATTGGCCTGTTATAGCGCCACCATCAGGTCGACTTGCAAAACCATTTTTTGGAACAAAATGCCTCAAATCATGACAGGCCCCAGATGATATGGCACCCTTTTCTCATTTGCCTATTATGGCGCCCACCAGGAGGCCACAATAACCTACCTGACCTGGCGGTTATATATTGGTTCAGCACTGTTTGTTAAGGCCCTTGTTATCACCTGTCAAAATGTCGTCTACCCTTCAAGAGTACTAAGAGATGTCTGCAGAAGTTGTATTATTGCTAAGCCTCTCAGCACAGAGATTCCGTGTTCAAATCCAAGTCCTTCTATAGTTAGTTGCTGGAGTACTTTGACATTTGCAAGGTTAAAAATACAAGAGAACTACTCAAAAACACTAGAAGATATCTGCAGTGAGAGATGGTGTAGTGTTCTAATGATCAGACTTTAAGCTCAGAGGTTCCATATTCAAATCCAAGGCCTCCTACATTGCTTTGACATTTTCAAGGTTAAAATAGAAAATAATTACTCAAAAGCACCTGATTAAGTTTGTAGTGGAAGATGGGCTAGTGGTCTAAAGGTTAGACTCTCAGTGCAGAGGTTTCATGTTCAAATCTTAGTCCTCATACGTCTCTGTTGTACTTGTGACATTTTCAATTTTAAAATACAAAAGACAAACTCAAAAGCACTTACAGAAATCTGAAGTGGCATGGTGTAGACTCATGATTGGTCTTTCATTTCAGAGGTTCCATGTTCAAATCGCAGTCCTCCAGGAGACCCTTGCTGTATTACTTGTACCTTTTCAAGGTTAAAATACAAAATAACTATTCAAAAGCACCAGAAGATATCTGCAGTGAGAGATAGCATAGTGGTCTACTGATCAGACCTTCAGCTCAGAGGATCCATATTCAAATCCAAGGCCTCTTACAATGCTTTAGTACTTTGACATTTTCAAGGTTAAAATACAAAACATTGCAAATATTCATTTTCAGGCAAACATTTCCACAATAAGCTGAACATGATAAAGTTTGAACGGTGTTTATAGGTGTACGTTTGTAGCTCTAGTAGCCTGCCAAAGTTTGCACTTTTTCCATTGACAATGCATTGGGCGCTTAAAGTTAAATATTTCAAAAGTACAAACTTTGGCAGGCTACTAGAGATACAAACATACACCTAGAAACACCGTTCAAACTTTATCATGTTCAGCTTACTGTCGAAATGTTTGCCTGCAAATGAATATTTGAAATGTTTCATGGTTTTAGAGATATAGTCTTTACAAAATTCGAAAAATTAACATGGGGCTCAATGGCAGATTTGTGCGTCTCAAAAAAACATGTTCACCTAGAAACTCCATTCATACTTTTTATAATTCACCTAACTGTGGACAGCACATGCTTGAACGTTTACTTTGAAATGTTTTGTAGTTTTGGAGATATTTAACTTTTAAAACTTAAATCTGAAAACTTTGGCACCTCGCTGTTCCTACATACTTTAACCGATTGATTCACAGTTCAAAAATTCCACCTTACTGTGGACATGCATGCTTGAGGTTTTTACTTTGAAATAATTTGTAGTTTTTGAAATATTTAACTTTAAGCACCCAATGCATTGTCAATGATAATGGCCTTTTAAAGGAGAGAAAAATCTAATTATCAGTGTCCATTGCTCAGATGCATAGGTGCTGGGATTTGATCCCGTGATCTTTTGATGATGAGTCAAGAGCTATTCCAACTAAGCCACCCAAACACACATGATATGGGAGCCCATTGAATTTTCAAAGACATTTTGAGATACCCATGCATATCTTTACAAAGAACATTCCAAAGTACTTCATCATCAAACTACAGGTAGACTGGGGTTTGAATATGGAACCTCTCTGCTGAAAGTCAGATCATTAGACCACTCCCCCACCCTCCACCATAACCCCCACTCCCTCCCGACGCTCACTACCCAGCTCGGATTTTAAGCCATGATGATCATCTGTGGGCCAAGAAAGCACCTCTAGACAACAGAGGAGGGGCCCAAACATTTGATTTTAAATTTTTAATTAACATATACATTTAATAGTAAATTGTCAATGACCACGTGGCCCAGTTCCCCCAAGGGTCACTGAGAGCCAAGGGCCCCTGGCAACGGCCCCACCGGCCCAATGGTTAATCCAGCACTGGTTGAGGGCCCAAAGGTGCCTTGGCTCAATGGTGTGGTGCGCTTGATCGGTTGTCCCGGTCCTCGGTTTCAGACAGGTTCAAGTCCCATGCCCAAGGTACAAGGACCATCGGGAAAAAAAGTCAGTTGAATTTCACCAATTGTCCTCCATGTACCTTGACGGCAAGGGACTTGAACCTGCGATCTGTTTGTAGCAGAGGCAACCGATCAAGCACACCTTTGGGCCCTCAACAGGTATATCCTGGTGTTTTTGAATTGTTCTATTGTATTTTAGCCTTGAAAAGGTCAGAGTACTGTAGGTGGAGTGAGATTTGAACATGCATCCTCTTAGCTGAGAGTCTGATCTTGAGACCATCACACCATCTCTCACTGCAAATGTTTTCTGGTGCCAAACTGGGCACACACACACTCCCTGGATGCCAATTCAGAACCTCTGTCCCAAATTTTCCACATGGGCCACCATGAGGTTTAGCAAAACACATTTTCCATATTCAATCCTTATTGGCTAACATTGGCCTCCAAAGTTTGCAGGATTGGTCCGTTTTGAACAAAATGCCTCAAATCATGAACACAGCGTGCAATTTTGGTGAAATTGTGCACCCACATTCCCAATAGGCAGAAGAAGAAATTCCACGCCATAACAGGCCAATTTGTGTTTTAACCTATAATTCCACTGATCAGTGTGACACTTTGTATGGGCACTCCCTCCGCACACCAAGGAAAAAGCTTTGCCCTGCATTATTCACATCTGCATTTTGTTGTGCTGCCAGGTGGCTTATGTAAAACACATTCTTTGATATTACTCCTTCAGACTTTATTTAAAAATCACTCAAATCAGTACACAGTATCTCTATAGTGATGTGCTCAAGACGGAAGAGCTCTGCTTCTAGTTGTCAGTGTTTTCAGCTACCACTGTCTTCAATTTTATACATTCTCTAAAGGCACTTAATATAAAGCAGGCACTAGACTAGACCATACTCTTAAATCAAAGAAGCAAAACATATTTATTCATGGTATTTATCTAATTTTATTTTATTCCAGTCCAGGGACATGCTGGGCCCCTGATTCAGCCCGGGAAAAAGAGTTTGTGTCAAAGTGACAAGCCAGTGGGCCAATTACATGAGTTATATTTCGTCGTTGTCGGGTGGAAACCTTGTATGTCCAAAACCGTTTGTTTTGTATTTATCATTTTAAAAATGATTTAAACTAGTGAAAACAGCCGATCTACAAGCAGACAACGCCTCGCGGGTGCTTGTAGATCTGCTGTTTTCACTACTTTTGTGCGACGGCCTTGTATGATGAAGCAGGGCTTTGCTTTGTGAAAAGATTTACAAATTTGAAACTTGGAGATACGAGGTTTCTGCCCGACAGTGACGATTTACTTTGTTGGCCGCCCAGCCCCCAAAATGGAACAAAGGCCGACATTTTTTTTTTCTTTTTTCCTAATGGCCAGCCTGGACCGGCCGGGAATGAACCGGCCGTTCGGGAGTTGTCCCTCTTTTCCCAATGGCCAGCACGTCCCTGTTCCAGTCTACTCTCCTCCTGCTCCCTGTTTCAAAAAGGGTGTAGCTCAGCCCCGACACTCACAAAGCAAATTATTGGTGGGCAGACGTTGAAATCAAAATGTCTGAAAAATGACCAAATGTGCAAAAATGACCAAATGACCACCCCAACGGGGCTGCTCACGGGGAATTCCCGGGGACCACCGACTCCTGGTGCTCCAGAACGGATGCAAAAGTGGAGGACCCCCTGCCACTGCAGCGCACATAAAATGCCGTAACTCGGGCTAGGAGCGT
The DNA here is from genome assembly GCF_963921795.1 of Nannobrachium achirus. Lineage (NCBI taxonomy): Eukaryota > Metazoa > Chordata > Actinopteri > Myctophiformes > Myctophidae > Nannobrachium > Nannobrachium achirus. Next base: position 22,780,671 of record NC_137813.1, on the reverse strand, counting down.
CCGGGAGAGCCGGGCCCGGTTCCTATTCGTCCGCCAAGGCAACGCGGAGACCCCACCCCTCATTTCTCACATGGCCCTATTCTAGCGCCACCTTCAGGCCGATTTTTAAAACACATTTTTGGACACTGCTCCTACAGTTTTGGCCCTAAAATCACAAATATCACTACACAGCATGTCTACACTCATGTCATCAACATGGATCAGGAAGATTTGGGGAAAAAAAATGTTTGCCCTATTTGTGGAGATAAGCCACCTACGGTCGCTTATCTCCCGATTAGGGAGTCTTACTGGTTTTATAAGGTGCTTTATTTGGCTTTGCTTACGCACCTACCATAACCCGATGATTAGGACAATTTAATAAGACCACAAACCTTTGTCCTCTTTTTTGTTGTACATGGGGTGCTGACATGAGATTGAGGTGCTTGAGCTCCCCTAAAAATGGTCTCCCCGTCCAGTGGCTTACTCTGAAAATTACTTATTTTCAGAATGGTTTGTACTGGTGACCCTGGGGAACATTTAGAATATATTATTAAAAAAACACAAACATATTTGACCCAAACAGTTACTGAAATTAAGGACCGATACCTATCTAAACCAGTAAGACTCCCTAATCGGGAGATAAGCGACCGTTGGTCGCTTATCTCCACAAATAGGCCAAAAGTTTGTTTTACCAATTATTACACTCTATGTGAACATTTACATCAACAAATCCCAAGTACTGGTTTTTAGGGGTGCTGAGTGTGGCGCAGCAGCGTGTCATGCATTTTCTGCAGGGCCTTGTCAATGGCTTTGCGTTCTTGCTGCTTTTTGTTGTTGATCCTCTGGAAGCGCGCCCACTCGTTTGCGTGCAAATCAGCTGGATAGAGGCACAAGCCTTGCAGGGAGGTAACTCTGGAACACGCCTACGTTGCACTGCCGATCCGACTGATATGCCCATATATGGATATCTGTTAGTCCTTGACCCTGTTATGCACATACTGTATATCGCATTCTCTGTATGTGTCAGTCCTTGTCTCTTTTATGCCCATATATGGAGATTCCTAATGGCATCAGTATATGCCCATATATGGAGATTCATAATGGCATCACTATATGCCCATATATGGGGATGCCCCTTTTGTGCCCATATATGGAGATTCCTAATGGCATCAGTATATGCCCATATATGGAGATTCCTAATGGTATCACTATATACCCATATATGGGCATGCCCCCTTTGTGCCTATATGGAGCTGACTGATTTGTTTGTTTGGGCCTGATTCCATGACAACACATTGAGGTAAGCAACTTGAAATGTGAGCAACAGTTTTTGCACAAAGATTGTGGAGTATATTATGTACAGTAGAACATGTACATAATATACTACTTCCACTGCTTGGGCTTGAGAAAGTCCGTCTGAGGAGGGATGTGTACATCTTCTACTGTACATAATATACTTTGTGCGTGTTTTCAGCGAGCCCACGCAGTTTCTGCAGGAACTGCTTTTCTAGTCTAGTTATTATTGTTGTTAGTCAGTCAGTCAGGCTTAAGCTCCATGTGGTCAGATGTGCAGCCATTTCAGCTATATACAGCAGACAGGCAGAGAAACATACTCAAACTGAACTGTCACATCACATGTTTAAACCGTGTACTGCATGACTAAGTGGGTGAAATACTCAGAGTGGACATGGACATAGTTACAATGCATGCAGGTATGAATGCTGGCAGACAGGCAGGCATACAGATTCACCAGACTGACATGGTCTAAAATCCTGCTCTCCGGATACTATTTGCATGCAGGTTCAACTGAACAACTGAAACTCCATATATGGAGCTAACTGTAAAAGGTCTGACATCATACACTCCATATTTGGGCATGCTGACTGTGGGACTCCATATATGGATATAGCTGACTCATCATGACATCACTGGGATGATAAAAGCACAACGCTCCCAAGAATCTCCAACTATCTCCAGGACGACTCTAGGGTAAAAAAACATTGCTATGGTAAACAGTTGGTTGCTAGGGTAAACAGTTGGTTGCTAGGGTAAAACCATGGTTGCTAAGGTGGTTGCTAACGTACACTAACAGACCAGCAACAACAGACTGTTGCCACAGCAACGTACACAAAGGTTTGTGTACACATGTGGTGTGATGTCATACTGATGCAGAGATATGAGCAGGGCAAAGGTGTGACGTGTGACGTGTGACCGACCGACCGACCGACCGACCGACGGCCGGTGGAGGTTTTGATACCAGTAAGACTCCCTAATCGGGAGACCAGTAAGACTCCCTAATCGGGAGATAAGCGACCGTTGGTCGCTTATCTCCACAAATATCACAACCTCCACCTCTCACGTCATACGGGTAGCCATAGTTACACCTGGAATGTTGAATCTCCATATATGGAGATAACCTACGCATCACACAAAGTCTGACCTCACCAGCCCATACTTGGGCATGGACGACTTATATCTCCATATACGGAGATGGCCATATATGGAGATACGATGACATCACAGAGTCCACAGCTGATGATGTGGCGTGATGTCATACAATATCTCCATATATGGAGATAACCTACGCATCACACAAAGTCTGACCTCACCAGCCCATACTTGGGCATGGACGACTTATATCTCCATATACGGAGATGGCCATATATGGAGATACGATGACATCACAGAGTCCACAGCTGATGATGTGGCGTGATGTCATACAATACACAAACAAGCCCTATATAAAGGGGCAATTCTCACCAGGGAAGAGAGCATTGCCTGGAATGTTGAATCTCCATATATGGAGATAACCTACGCATCACACAAAGTCTGACCTCACCAGCCCATACTTGGGCATGGACGACTTATATCTCCATATATGGAGATGGCCATATATGGAGATACGATGACATCACAGAGTCCACAGCTGATGATGTGGCGTGATGTCATACAATAAACAAACAAGCCCTATATACTGATGCGGAGATATGAGCAGGGCAAAGGTGTGACGTGTGACCGACCGACCGACCGACCGACGGACGGACGGACGGCCGGTGGAGGTTTTCATAGTAAACTGCTCCCTGACGGTCGCAATAAGCGACCGTTGGTCGCTTATCTCCACAAATATCACAACCTCCACCTCTCACGTCATACGGGTAGCCATAGTTACACCTGGAATGTTGAATCTCCATATATGGAGATAACCTACGCATCACACAAAGTCTGACCTCACCAGCCCATACTTGGGCATGGACGACTTATATCTCCATATACGGAGATGGCCATATATGGAGATACGATGACATCACAGAGTCCACAGCTGATGATGTGGCGTGATGTCATACAATACACAAACAAGCCCTATATAAAGGGGCAATTCTCACCAGGGAAGAGAGCATTGCCTGGAATGTTGAATCTCCATATATGGAGATAACCTACGCATCACACAAAGTCTGACCTCACCAGCCCATACTTGGGCATGGACGACTTATATCTCCATATACGGAGATGGCCATATATGGAGATACGATGACATCACAGAGTCCACAGCTGATGATGTGGCGTGATGTCATACAATAAACAAACAAGCCCTATATACTGATGCGATACGATGACATCACAGAGTCCACAGCTGATGATGTGGCGTGATGTCATTGCGACCGTAAGGTCGCAGTTTAGTTGCGACCGTAAGGTCGCAGTTTAGTATGAAAACCTCCACCGGCCGTCCGTCGGTCACACGTGCGGTCGACCGCACGTCACACGTGCGGTCGACGTGTGATGAGGTCACGATGAGTCATCTATGCCCAAATATAGATTTCTAGGTCAGATGGCCCATAGAGTTTGTGATGTCAAACCTAGCAACCCAATATAAACAAACCTGATGTCAGACCTGAAGTATCCTTTTATACCCATATATGGAGATACAGAGATCTCCATATATGGGCATATTATAAAGCCCATATATGGGCATATACGGATGACATCAGGGATATCCATATATGGGCATAAAAGGGACAAGGGCTTACAGTTAAGAGATCTCCATATATGGGCATATCAGAAAGCCCATATATGTTCATATACTGATGACATCAGGAATATCCATATATGGGCATAAAAGGGACAAGGACTTACAGTTAAGAGATCTCCATATATGGGCATAAAGGGACAAGGACTGTTACAGTAGATATAGAGATGTCCATATATGGGCATAAATGAACAAGGACTGACAAACACTGAGATCTCCATATAACCTATGGGAATATAAGGGACGAGGACTGTCAGCTTGTAGACCTATTTTCTAAATATTGTTGTACATTAAAAACTTGAAATGGGTCGTTCTGCATAGTACTTGGGATTTGTTGATGTAAATGTTCACATAGAGTGTAATAATTGGTAAAACAAACTTTTGGCCTATTTGTGGAGATAAGCGACCAACGGTCGCTTATCTCCCGATTAGGGAGTCTTACTGGTATGAAAACCTCCACCGGCCGTCCGTCGGTCACACGTGCGGTCGACCGCACGTCACACGTGCGGTCGACGTGTGATGAGGTCACGATGAGTCATCTATGCCCAAATATAGATTTCTAGGTCAGATGGCCCATAGAGTTTGTGATGTCAAACCTAGCAACCCAATATAAACAAACCTGATGTCAGACCTGAAGTATCCTTTTATACCCATATATGGAGATACAGAGATCTCCATATATGGGCATATTAGAAAGCCCATATATGGGCATATACGGATGACATCAGGGATATCCATATATGGGCATAAAAGGGACAAGGGCTTACAGTTAAGAGATCTCCATATATGGGCATATCAGAAAGCCCATATATGTTCATATACTGATGACATCAGGAATATCCATATATGGGCATAAAAGGGACAAGGACTTACAGTTAAGAGATCTCCATATATGGGCATAAAGGGACAAGGACTGTTACAGTAGATATAGAGATGTCCATATATGGGCATAAATGAACAAGGACTGACAAACACTGAGATCTCCATATAACCTATGGGAATATAAGGGACGAGGACTGTCAGCTTGTAGACCTATTTTCTAAATATTGTTGTACATTAAAAACTTGAAATGGGTCGTTCTGCATAGTACTTGGGATTTGTTGATGTAAATGTTCACATAGAGTGTAATAATTGGTAAAACAAACTTTTGGCCTATTTGTGGAGATAAGCGACCAACGGTCGCTTATCTCCCGATTAGGGAGTCTTACTGGTACAATAAACAAACAAGCCCTATATACTGATGCGGAGATATGAGCAGGGCAAAGGTGTGACGTGTGACGTGTGACCGACCGACCGACCGACCGACGGACGGCCGGCCGGTGGAGGTTTTCATAGTAAACTGCTCCCTGACGTTCGCAATAACCAGTAAGACTCCCTAATCGGGAGATAAGCGACCGTTGGTCGCTTATCTCCACAAATATCACAACCTCCACCTCTCACGTCATACGGGTAGCCATAGTTACACCTGGAATGTTGAATCTCCATATATGGAGACCAGTAAGACTCCCTAATCGGGAGATAAGCGACCGTTGGTCGCTTATCTCCACAAATATCACAACCTCCACCTCTCACGTCATACGGGTAGCCATAGTTACACCTGGAATGTTGAATCTCCATATATGGAGATAACCTACGCATCACACAAAGTCTGACCTCACCAGCCCATACTTGGGCATGGACGACTTATATCTCCATATACGGAGATGGCCATATATGGAGATACGATGACATCACAGAGTCCACAGCTGATGATGTGGCGTGATGTCATACAATACACAAACAAGCCCTATATAAAGGGGCAATTCTCACCAGGGAAGAGAGCATTGCCTGGAATGTTGAATCTCCATATATGGAGATAACCTACGCATCACACAAAGTCTGACCTCACCAGCCCATACTTGGGCATGGACGACTTATATCTCCATATACGGAGATGGCCATATATGGAGATACGATGACATCACAGAGTCCACAGCTGATGATGTGGCGTGATGTCATACAATAAACAAACAAGCCCTATATACTGATGCGATACGATGACATCACAGAGTCCACAGCTGATGATGTGGCGTGATGTCATACAATAAACAAACAAGCCCTATATACTGATGTGGAGATATGAGCAGGGCAAAGGTGTGACGTGTGACCGACCGACCGACCGACCGACGGACGGACGGACGGCCGGTGGAGGTTTTCATAGTAAACTGCTCCCTGACGGTCGCAATAACCTACGCATCACACAAAGTCTGACCTCACCAGCCCATACTTGGGCATGGACGACTTATATCTCCATATACGGAGATGGCCATATATGGAGATACGATGACATCACAGAGTCCACAGCTGATGATGTGGCGTGATGTCATACAATACACAAACAAGCCCTATATAAAGGGGCAATTCTCACCAGGGAAGAGAGCATTGCCTAAAATGTTGAATCTCCATATATGGAGATAACCTACGCATCACGCAAAGTCTGACCTCACCAGCCCATACTTGGGCATGGACGACTTATATCTCCATATACGGAGATGGCCATATATGGAGATACGATGACATCACAGAGTCCACAGCTGATGATGTGGCGTGATGTCATACAATAAACAAACAAGCCCTATATACTGATGCGATACGATGACATCACAGAGTCCACAGCTGATGATGTGGCGTGATGTCATTGCGACCGTCAGGGAGCAGTTTACTATGAAAAACCTCCACCGGCCGTCCGTCGGTCACACGTGCGGTCGACCGCACATCACACGTGCGGTCGACGTGTGAGTCTGACATCACTCCGCATCAGTCTGACATCACTCTGACATCACAGAGTCCACAGCTGATGATGTGGCGTGATGTCATACAATACACAAACAAGCCCTATATAAAGGGGCAATTCTCACCAGGGAAGAGAGCATTCCTCGACTCAGACCTTATCGCCAGGATCAACTAAGCTTATAGCTTATCATCACATCCAACCATCTTAAGATACTCAGCTAGTGGGGAATGCTCTCTTCCCTGGTGAGAATTGCCCCTTTATATAGGGCTTGTTTGTGTATTGTGATGTCATCGTATCTCCATATATGGCCATCTCCGTATATGGAGATATAAGTTGTCCATGCCCAAGTATGGGCTGGTGAGGTCAGACTTGTCTGTCGTACATTTCGGTCAATTCCAGTGGGGATGCCATTGAAAAGTTAATCTAGTTGTACAAAGTAATCAAAGAATGGGTTGACTGGTAGGCTGGTTGACTGCTTTATCTGTGGAGAGTGTATGTCACTGAGAGTCCTTTTATAGCGATTGAAATCATGATGAGGTCACGATGAGTCATCTATGCCCAAATATAGATTTCTAGGTCAGATGGCCCATGGAGTTTGTGATGTCAAACCTAGCAACCCAATATAAACAAACCTGATGTCAGACCTGAAGTATCCTTTTATACCCATATATGGAGATACAGAGATCTCCATATATGGGCATATTAGAAAGCCCATATATGGGCATATACGGATGACATCAGGGATATCCATATATGGGCATAAAAGGGACAAGGGCTTACAGTTAAGAGATCTCCATATATGGGCATATCAGAAAGCCCATATATGTTCATATACTGATGACATCAGGAATATCCATATATGGGCATAAAAGGGACAAGGACTTACAGTTAAGAGATCTCCATATATGGGCATAAAGGGACAAGGACTGTTACAGTAGATATAGAGATGTCCATATATGGGCATAAATGAACAAGGACTGACAAACACTGAGATCTCCATATAACCTATGGGAATATAAGGGATGAGGACAATGCGTAGCATTGTGAGCTTGTAGACCTATTTTCTAAATATTGTTGTACATTAAAAACTTGAAATGGGTCGTTCTGCATAGTACTTGGGATTTGTTGATGTAAATGTTCACATAGAGTGTAATAATTGGTAAAACAAACTTTTGGCCTATTTGTGGAGATAAGCGACCAACGGTCGCTTATCTCCCGATTAGGGAGTCTTACTGGTACAATAAACAAACAAGCCCTATATACTGATGCGGAGATATGAGCAGGGCAAAGGTGTGACGTGTGACGTGTGACCGAGCCGACCGACCGACCGACCGACCGACCGACCGACGGACGGCCGGTGGAGGTTTTCATAGTAAACTGCTCCCTGACGGTCGCAATAAAGACCCGTTTTTAATGTAAATAATTAGGAAGTTGTTGGTTTTTCTCTTGCAATCTGAACGTGGGGGAAAAAGCTAACATTTCAAAGTTGTCACACGGTCAGAATGGGGGGGGGGGGGGGGGGGGACCATAAGTACCGGTAAGTACCATAAGTAAAGTAAGTACCGGTAAGTTGGCCAAATATAGAGGTACGGATCTGTGGTGGATCTGAGATCTGAGACTTTTACACAAAATATGAAAAATAGTCACAATATGTGAAAAATATTCCAGGCTTTACTTAATTGGCCTACTGGCAGTGTGCACAAGAAATGGCGATCGGTCCAGCAGACCATCTTCTATACCGTTGGCGTTGGCCCTTAGTTAGGAGCCATGCCGTCAAAACAGCATACAAAAAATATATCATATGATGTTGTCCAAAAATGCCATACAATACTTTGTCTGCACAAAGTAGCTCTCAAAGTGGTTGACTTTATTACGTTTCAGCTATCATGACTTCTTCAGATTCTTTTCTGGTGAAGAACACTACATTAGCAGGCTTTTCCTGTGGTCGTTTTAGGTTCTGGGGGTTCTGTTTCATGACATCATGGATATTTGGATGACTTCTGAAGGGACATACATACATACATACTGTAAATATACACATAGCCTTCACACATTCACATGCATGCGCGCGCACGCAAGCAAACACACACACACACACACACACACACACACACACACACACACACACACACACACACACACACACACACACACACACACACACACACACACACGCAAACACACACACACACACACACACACACACACACACACACACACACACACACACACACACACATACAGCACATATAGATCCAGACAGACAAGCCATGTTTTAGAGGCCATGCCAGTAAAAATATTATGCCATAATTGTTATGTGTAACTATTTGATGATCATTTAATTACCAAAATCTTGGGGGGATTTGCACTTGCAATCTACAGCGTAGTTATTATTAGTAATAACTGTACCTGTAAAACAGTTTCAAACACAACTACAATAATATGGAAAGATGAAGACCTTTAGGAGATGCTTGGGATTGAACCTACAATATTTTGGCTGCTGCCACTCAGTCTTCGTAACAGGACACTATAGGTACGGGACAGACAGTGAAGGATTTCAACAAGCCATCTTATTCTCCTGAGACGTTTTGGGCCTTAAGCTCACAACCTGAGCAAGTGCTAAACATAGTGAGACACTAGTGAGCGCTAATATGCACTCTCATCACATAGCTTTTCAATCTACCCTCAGATCACTGGCTCCAAATGTATACCTTTAATTCAACCACATTAACCCTAGCATCCCTATTTTGGGCATGTACGCAGGTATAAGTGCACATAGGCCTACATCATACTGTACGTGCGCACACGTCGATATCCCCCAAAATAGCCTAGGGTGGCATACAGTATAAGCTTGATTTATATACATGACCTTATATGCCGGTCTTGCACCACACAAATAGCCAATCTACAAGATAGGTTCACGTGTTGTGAGCTTGTATTTTCATCACATGACCGCGCCAGGCTTAACGGTTAAGAGTAATGGGACTTGAACACATGTCTCACATCAAAACGTACCTTATATATGAAGAGCATTGGATCACAATGCCCCTAGGCGACAGCCTAATAATGATCAGTCAGCCCATGGTGATAACAAATAACGGAAAGAGAGGAGGACTTTGTCAGCGAACTGAGCATGATTACTTCATCGCATGACTTCACTGGATTCTAACACTTCCTGTGGCCCTGGCGTGTTTGTTGGCCGCGCTCATTAAACACAAACTACTGCTCAGGATGTTGCTCATGTGTCCCTTGTTTTCCCACACACGTCCCCTTGGCCCCCTCGTATAAGAGCCACCAGCAGAGAACATTAAAACGTGGCTGGGAATCAGCGCCGGTGGCAGCTGGATCAGTATTTTTCCAAGCCGAAGTGATTGATCAGGGAGAGAGAGAGAGAACACGGGTCTGGGTCTGGGATCCGAGGGGGTTTTGCAGGGGAGGGGGGGGGGGGGGGGGGGGGTTCAGAGGAAGCTGCAGGTGTGGGAAAGAGAAAACATAATCACATCTCAAGTCAAACAAATGCGTCTACGCTGATGGAGATGGATGGTGGGGCAGCATTCCAGTCGACGCTGGAGACCCCTACTTCTTAACCGTGTCCCCCCCCCCACCCACCCCCACCCCCTCTCATTCTCACTGTTGCCGGGCCAAACATCTGGAGCAACATAGGAAGAGGAGAGATAGAAACTGAGAGCGAGAGAGAGAGAGAGAGAAGAGAGAGAGAGAGAGAGAGAGAGAGAGAGGGGGGGAGGGAGGGAGGGAGGGAGAGTGGGAATGAATATGGGTGAGTCAGGGACTGAGATTTAGAGGCAGGGAATGGAGAGGAGGGAGAGAGGGAGTGGAGGATGAATGGAGGGGAGGGGAGAGGTGAAAGCTGTTAACTGAACCTCCGTGTTTATCTTAAGAGGCATGGGACCATACAGTGGAGGAGGAGGGAGCGCACGAGAGCGCGCACGGGAGTTCACTCGCCCTCCATGTGCCTGCTCTCTCATCTCTCTGTCCATCTTCCTGCCACTCTATCCGGGTCTCACTCTCTATCTACCGGTATGTCTCTGTGCATCAGTGTTTTTAGCTGGTCAGCAGGACAGCTCTTTAAACAGATTACATTGTCCTGAGACATTCAGGGGACCTAGGGGACCTATTTGCCGATTGGCTGTCCATGTCACATGGTCACCGAGCTCATGATTGGGAGCCAGACCTGTACTGCTGTAATGAAATATTTTGTCCAGCAGGGAGCACCATTCCTTCACACTGAGCCGGTGCCTGTGGCCAGCCTGCTTGTGATAAATGAAACAGAAGAAAAGAGAGGTCTATACTTGAGTAAAAGTACAAAAGTATTGGCATCAAAGTACAAAATGTTTGTATGATTGCTTGTAGATCGGTTATCATTCTTTGATTTTCACAAGTTATTGTTGACATCATCATCCATTTAAGCTTTATAATTAGCTTCATACTAACATTAACATTATTTTTCTTTCAATTCTAAACGTAGAGATTAGGTTATGAAAGGAAGGTGATTAGGTGATGAAAACTAGCAAAACTATAGCAGCCATTCACTTTAATCAACGCGATGCATCCAATGTAATTGTGATGAGGATGTCAAACAAACGTTAATCACGTCGTATTTAATTATACTTCATCTGTTACAGATGATTGTCCAAATAAACCGTACGTTATTTAAACTGTGAGCCATTTATAGACAATATGCAGTGTTGCCCTGGGCATCGTTGTAGGCTGTAGTAGGTGATGTGTCACACCATCTGCATACCATCTGCATTAACATATGAACTGAACGAGTATGCAAGTTGTCAATGATTTAACTCTATGACCATGATATGGGCTTTGGTGTGAAGTCATGAAAATATCGTACCCTACACAATTTACAAAAGCAACACAAAGTACATTCATTGATGAGCTGCTTCTTCCTGTCATCTGATCAGTGTCCACACAGTAGATTAATTCGAGTTGCATTTTAATATCAAATGAAACAGAGCAAAAACGATGTGCTGAATGAACCAATGCGAGTCTTTGAGAATTACAGTTAGTATCTTCACCAATAATGAGCACATTTCTAGAGACACGGTAACACATTCATTGTACTAAATGACAAGAAAGCATATATTTAAGAACGATATGTAGCAGTGAAATACCACAAGATTTTGGAAAATGCCTACAATCAATACACTTATTTGAACACCTTGGTTACATTAAGTTCTGCATAATGCGTACTTTCTGCTTTTGGTACATTTTAATACAAATACTTTTTATACTTGTACTCAAGTATCCTACATTTTGAATACAAGACTTCCACTGACATTGCAGTATTGCATGATACTTAAGTAAAGAATGCGAGTACTTTTCCCACTACTGCCTAATAAGCATGCTAGTTTTAGTACAATCAGACATCACAGATAGATTTATAGAGTAATAGGCTCTAAGGCAACTGCAAACTTAGCAGGAGTCCTCCAGGCTATGGGGGAAAGTAGCTGTTGGAAAAAGTACTCAAATGTTTTACACTTGTTTTTTTAAAAGTATCTTAAAAGTATCAATACTGCACTGTAGATGTACTCAGTTATAAGTAAAAGTCACACACACACACACACACACACACACACACACACACACACACACACACACACACACACACACACACACACACACATACACGGGGGGGGGGGGGGGAGTGACAAAATTCATAGATCTAGAACACAGACTTCATAGATATAGAACACAGAATATGTACAGTACAGTACAGTGAGGTACAGTATACAGTACAGTAAAGTACAGTAAGGTAATACGCAGTTATTACTGTTGTTTGAGCACGCCCGAGTTTTTTCAAAACTTTTTTTTTCCAAAAAACTTTTTTTTTCCAAAACTTTTTTTTTTTTCAAAAAACATTTTTTTTTTTTTTTCAAAAAACTTTTTTTTTTCATCTGACCAGCTTATATATTGACTGTGTCAATTCTTGTTTTCAGCAATTTTGATTTAGTCTTAGTCTTTTTGAATAACTCACCATTTAGTCTTAGTCCTGTTTTAGTCTTCTGAAATTGTTTTAGTCTAGTCTTGGTCTTTGAGTCTTAGTCTTTTGGCCAAGTACAAAATCTCTGCTCTGCAAATATAGTAACAGTATCAATCACATCTGACACTGTCTGCTTTGTGTGCTTGTAGATCGTCTGTTTTCACTAGTTTAAATCATTTTCAAAATGATAAATACAAAACAAACGGTTTTGGACATACAAGGTTTCCACTCGACAACGATGATATACAGTATATATCCCACAGTACCGGTATATGCCCTTGGATTTATACTCTCATTGACTGACGATGGAGTGCTGGAGAGAGGAGGGTTTTACACCAAATGCACTGTGCATTAACAAAATCTAAAGATAAAAGATGTATTTGGCTTTAATTCCATTGCACTGTTGCATTCAAGTGTAAATGTTTACAGCCATTAGTCTTAGACTTAGATTTAGTCTTAGTCTTTTGAATAACACACATTTAGTCTTAGTCTTGGTCTTAGTCTTCTGAAATTGTTTTAGTCTAGTCTAGTCTTATCGACAAAATATAAACATCTTGTAGTCTTTTAGTCTTAGTCAACAAAATGAACACTGCTGTGCATCTCTCTTTCTTTCTCTCCATCCCTCTCTCTCTCTCCATCCCTCTCTCTCTCTCCATCCCCCTCTCTCTCTCTCTCTCCATCCCCCTCTCTCTCTCTCTCTCTCTCTCTCTCTCTCTCTCTCTCTCTCTCTCTCTCTCTCTCGTTACTTCTAGGGCTGTCACGATTAGGACATTTTATCTCAAATAATTGCGATTGTTGTTGACAATTATACATTTCTGTTTGGCTTGTAGGCTTTGAAGTTGCACATGGC